>NW_006159752.1:3065787-3160169 GCF_000334495.1 Tupaia belangeri chinensis | reverse complement strand
CAGCAAAACAAAACAAAAACAAAACAAAACAAAAACCAAAAAGACCGGGAGACAAAGTAGGAGGCTGTGGCTGCAGACCTGATGAGAGAGGATAGCACCTTGAGCCAGGGCATGAGCTTGATGCTGGCAGACAGGGGCAAACTGGGACCAGCAGTTAGCCTAATGGCTATGTTGCTGAACTCCCATGTAGTTGACCCCAGTTCAAGTCCCAGACCAGGTGGCTTAAACTCATGCTGGGCGCACTTGCATGCATGCCCAAGATCCCAAGAGGAAAATGGAGAAGGGATTGTGGTGTGTCCATCCCCCCTGAGGGGTGATTTCTCGCTTTCTGTCTTTCTGACTCTCTCTCTGTCTTTCCGGTGAGCGAACCTGCCCTATAGCAAAAAAAAAAAAAAAAAAAAGGAGGGGGAGACCGTGTACAGCTTCTGCCAATAAACAGGGCAGGAGTAAGCGGCGGTGAACCGGAGGAGGCGACAGGCGAAGTCCAGGCTCCAACGCTGAGAGAGAGGGAAGTCGAGGGTTTGTGAAGTCCTAAGAAACAGGGAGCTCCAGGTTGGGGCAGCTGGACAGTCACTCCTTGCCCTTCCGCAGTTCTCCAGGAATGGGCCCCACTGCATTGCCATGGGCTCAGTGCCTGTCCCCAGGCTGGGGCCCACATCCATTGGCATGGTGAAGAAGACATTTGAACTCCCATCCGAAATAACAGACACATAGTAAATATCTACCGAAATAGGGATCGAATTTCATTTCCTCCCCTTACAAATGAGAGAGGCCAAAGCCCAGAAGGTTAAATGCGTCATGAGAGGAGTTGAGGATTTGTGGCATAAGGAGACCCTCACCTCGGCACCCGGTCTCTGCTCTGATACAAGTGAACGGGACGCTAGGATTAAGTCGGCAACCGAATGTCGGGTCCATGGCTCCTCCTGCGTGGAGCAGGTGAGAAGCATGAGTTATGGAAAACTCCTGTGCTTCTCTGGAGACGCTCTCTCTATATTGGAAATCTAGTGTCCTTCAATGGTAATGTTTGGTGCTAAAGGTGACAACGAGGGAGGCAAGAAGCCCCTGCGGAGGGGAACACAAACCTGAATAAGACCTCTCCTGCCTTTACACTCACAGGATAGGGCAGCGAAAAGCGTAAACTAGCGTCCAGCCAAATCCTGGGTTTGAATTTCTGTCCTGTAGCAGAGGGACTCATTTCAGAGAGGAGTCTAGCCCAGCAGGGAGGGAGCGAGATCTCTTGCCCCAGGAAATACACACTGGCTTCGCTGCACCTGCAGCCTGCTTTGCTCCGTGAGTCAGTCTGCAAGCTGCCAGGCCTGCACAGGCTCTCTGCAAAGGGCACGTGTACCCTCGGCCGACCGCAGGTGTCTGCAGCCCCAGACCATCTGCTCAGTCCACTTCCCGCTTTGTTCCCACTGCGCATCGCCTCTCCCAGTCTGGCCACGCCACACTGCTTGCTTGGGGCCTTAGGCCGTGCTCACCGGACCAAGCTGATCCATCCTGCCCTCCCTAGTCCCACCGCCCTTCCTCCTCTGTTCTCCAAACCGAAACTTTGCCCCTCTGTGATAATCTGTCTCTCCTCCAAACAGTACGGATCTCACTTCTCTGAGCTTTTCCGGAACACCTGCAGGGGAAGGGCTTCCGCACAGCAGAGGAAGGGAACCAATGCGGACAGTGGGGAAGGCGCTGGCCCGCCGGGAGCCCGCTGGGGGCAGGCAGACCTCTAATTGGCACCTCCTGTGCTCTGGTGACCAGCAGGTACAGGGCTGGGCGCAGAGCTCTTCTGGCCTGAAGACCCAGGGCCACGCCTGTGGTGAACGCAGCTGAGAGCGAGACCTAGAGCCAGCTGGGCGAGCACTGGTGATGACGGTGAAGTCTGACCCGCACTGCGGTTCCCTCAGAACTACACTGGGCCTTCTTGGACTTGGTGAAAACGTATCTTTAGAGAAATCCAAGGAGTGGCTGATGTGACTTTCTGTCCTCCCAGCTCTTGCAAAAAGCGCTGCGCTTCACGGCTCCGCTAGGAGGCAGGAGAGGTCACGTTACACAGGCAGGGAATCTTTTTTTTTTTTTTTAAAGTAACTAAGTTTTTTTTCTGACCAGGCCAATCGCTGAAATTAGGTAGAGTAAGTGAGGGAAAAAAATCAGAAAAACATTTTAAAAATGATTACATTTTTGTATGACTAAGATGTTTCTATGTGGTGCTTCTCATTTCATTAATAGTTTTAAATTGTCACCTTTATTTACCTACTTTTATCATTGAAAACTCTCCATAATAAAAACTTTTAAAATAAAAATTCAAGGCCAATCGCTGAAATTAGGTAGAGTAAGTGAGGGAAAAAAATCAGAAAAACATTTTAAAAATGATTACATTTTTGTATGACTAAGATGTTTCTATGTGGTGCTTCTCATTTCATTAATAGTTTTAAATTGTCACCTTTATTTACCTACTTTTATCATTGAAAACTCTCCATAATAAAAACTTTTAAAATAAAAATTCACCTAAAGTGACATCTAAATGTAATATTATTTACAATATAACAGAGTTTTTAAAAATTATTTGAATTCTCGGGACCAGCAAATTGCATAAACTTACATTGCTGGATTCAGGCAGTCTACCACCATTCGAGTCCGGACCGTATAGTTACATTGCTGGACTCAGGCAGTCTACCACCATTCAAGTCCGGACCCCAACTTGAAACTCAGGCTAGTATGTGTGCATGCATGCCCAGGATCCTGAGATGAGAATGGAGGAGAAAGGAATGCAGCATGGCATGGGCATCCCCCCTGGAGGAGCGATTTCTCACTTTCTGTTTCTCTGTCTCTCTCTGTCTCTGTGGTGAGTACACGTGATCAATAGAAAAAAAAAAAAAACTCTCTAATGGATTCTGGGACCAATGGGTGGCATGGTAGTTAAAGTGCTTGACTCCCACATGTCCAAGCACAGTTTGAGTCCTAGACCTAGCAGTTTGAAAATTATACAGGGCACATGTGCATGCCTTCTAAAATCCTGAGAAAAGATTGGAGGAGAAGGAATTGCAGGGTAGTCATTCCCCCTTGTGGAGTGAGTTCTTACTTTCCCTCTCTCTATCTCTCTGGCAAGCACACATGAACTATGGCAAAAAAAAAAAAAAAAAAAAAAAACAATGTAATGAAAACATTTTTTATGAACTATGGCAAAAAAAAAAAAAAAGAAAGAAAGAAAGAAAAAGAAAAAAATACCTGAATAAATAAATAACAAAGAAATTGTGTAGAGTCACTTTAAAGATTATATGAAAGAAAAAGTTCCCATTTTGTGCAAGGAAATACAAAAACCCAAGAACAGTCAAAAGAATATTAATTGATTTTAAACAATGATATGATTCCATAATAATCAAAATATTAATTTTTGAAGGAATAGAGAAGATGATCAGTGCACTAGAATATAGAGTTCAGAAACTGGTTACAACACAAAGAGTAACATGACATAAGACAAATATAATGTTTTAATCCTGTACATCAATGATGATAGATTCAATGGCTCGCATGGTTGGCTGTTGGTCTTGTAATAAAGGTTAGACTTCTACTTCCCACCCTAGATATTTTTCTAAGATCTTAAGAACACAATAATGTGACACAGGGACTAGGGTAATCCTATCCAAAGAAGAAAGCTAGAATAAAAACATAGCTACTCTATACTTTTAATATATAACAAAGCAAGGGACCAACAGATGACATAATGGTTAGTTACATCACTGGACTCCACACAGTCCACTGCAGTTCAAGTCTCAGAACTGATGGCTTGAAACTCACACTGGGCACATGTGTGTGCATGTCCAAAGTCAAGAGAGAATGGAAAAGGGATCGCGGCATGCCATCCCCTCCTGGAGTTGACTTCTAGCTTTCTATCTCTCTGTCTTTCTCTGTCTCTCTGGTGAGTGCATGTAGCCTATAGCAAAAAATCTCTCTCAAAAAATAATAATAATGATAACAATATCTAGCAGAGGGCATTTAATAGATTATCAGATATATTTTACCATATGAAGTATACAAATTTGTGATTATAATTTAAAAATAACTACTAAAATAGATTTTTTAAAAAAGGGTTAACAATCATGTCAGCCCCTAATGGTTAGTTTAGCTGTATCTGACATTGCCAGCTGGTTTCAGTCATGATCCTAGTGGCTTGAAAAACATGACAGGTTCATGTGTGTGTGTACCCCAAATCCCAAAAGAGGGGAACACGCGGTCTGTGCCCTGACTTTAGTCCCAGACCCCCAGCTCCGTCGTCCTCCACTCTCCTCTCCCTCTTGGCCTTCCGTGACTCGGCCCGGCGCTGTTGCCAAAATAGAGGAGAAGAGATTGCAGCACAACAACACGCTTCTAGGGGTAGTGCTTTCTCCTTCACTCCCTCTCTCCCTCTCTCTCTCTCTCTCTTCTCGTGCCCTCTTCTCGTGCGTTCTCCCTTCCCCCTTTCCCCCCTCCCCCGTGCTCTATCTCCCCCGAGAATCCCTGAGAAGGTGGCAGCCACTCTGACCCTTAGGAGCCCAACAAGACGGCTCCAGCCGTCTCGTAATACGGAAACCCTTCGGTGAGCAAACGGAGCATCCCCAGCCGGCTCCTGGTCCAGCCCCCAGTGTCAACGTGTCGGTCTGGGAGGTGGCATCGGAGCCGAGGACCAAGTCCGTCTCGGCGCTGTGCTGTCCCGGCCTCTGCAACCGAAGGCGGGTACCACCTAAGAGACGCGGTTGCTGCTACTTTTACAAAACTCGAAGTGTCCTTATCCCCTTCGAAGTCCTGGCTTTGTTTCGTATAATACTTTGGGCTGGAATCCTGCAAAATCTAGCTAGGGCTTTGACCAAAAATGTATCTGTAGCAAACCTCAAAATGAATCAGAACTCCACGACTGTCACATTCCTTATTTTATTAGCTGGGGGAAAGTGAAGAGAATGGCTTTTTTGTAACAGTAGACAAGGCGCCATGAGCCACTGCACTTTTTAAACTGTGTGTCCATCCTGGGTCCATGTGTTGTATAATCTCATAACCATGGGGTCAGGCTTTATTTTTATGTGTGTGTGTTACTGTTTTGTACATAGACATGTGATATTTACTACCAAGCATTTCGATACTTTGCTCGCTACCCTCTTTATTTAACTACGTTATTTGCACAGTATGTCTTTCATCTAGTTACAGCCTGGTATCCTTAAACTCCCCTTGAAATTCCACAGCTACCGCCACAAGTTTTTGCTTAAATTTGGTTGAGTAAAATTTGGCTGCTATGCAACCCCGTCTGGAGCCAGCTGAACCTGGCTGACACGTTATCCACTCCTTCATCCTGACAATTCCTTTCTTCCCTACGAAGCTCCAAGCACTTGCCAAAAAAATACCACCTCCTAGTTTGCAGTGTCTAAAATGGTTGTGGGACTTGCAGTTGAACATGAAGCTCCTTCTGTCCAGAACTGCGCCTAATAAAGTGTGGGCAGCCCGCCTCTTGGGGAGAATCATTCTGGCCCAGGGAGAAGTCGGCTGCGTTCAGTTTGTGAAATGTAATATGAAAATGCTCCTGGCAGGACCTTGTATGTGACTGCCCAGATGGCAGAAATGCAGCATTTAGTGTCATTTTTGAATAGAGGAGGGGATGACCAAACAAAATCATTTCAAGTAACCCATTGACTTATTTGTACCCAAGATGCCGGGCTCAGAGGCTCAGGAGGTGGCTTCAGCCCCTGCCTCCTTGATCTCTCAGCCAGTGTGCCCCAGACCCTGTGATTTATTACTCACGTGTGCCTAAATAAAGTAGCATCTGTTTAAATGACAAATAATAATTTATACAAATAATAAATATTCATGAGATGTCAGCGTTGGCTGCAAATTGAATCACTATTATAAGAAATAACTGATCATTTTTAGGAGTAATATTGCACTGTGGTTTCATTTTTTAAAGTACATGGATATTTGGGGCCAGCAGTTAGTGTAATGGCTATGTCACTGGACTCCTATGTAGTCGACCCTGTTCGAGTCCCGGACCCGGTGGCTTAAACTCACGCCGAGCGTGTGTGCGTGTGTGCCCAAGATCCTGGGAATGGAGGGGAAGGGACTGCAGCGTGGCAATCCCCCATCGGGGATGATTTCTCGCTTTCTGTCTCTCTGTCTCTCTCTGTCTTCCTGGAGAGCGCACACACCCTATAGCAAAAACCTCTCAAAAAAAAAAAAAAAAAGTACATGGATATGCATATCGGACTATTTATGGGTAAAATGTGAACACATACTTGGAAAAGTAAATCCGTTTCGTTAAATTAGGTAATGGTTTCCCTAGCCTATTAGGAATGCTCTGTTTTGAGTTGCTATGCGGTTGGGGAGCAGGAACAACCAATGAGAGTGGACTGTGCAGGAAGCTCTGCTAGTGTCGGTCTCTGATTGGCAGATTGGGATTGCAGCCCACTGGGCGATTCCGAAGCGCAAACTACAGTCGCTAGGCCCGAGACTCCATTTATCCCACTGCGTTTGGTTTTTGTGATCGCGGCTGGGAGAGAGCCTTCCGAGAGGGAAAGGCTTCGTCGCCAATGCAGATGTGGATCAGACATCTGTCCTGATCCGCCAATTTGCCTCCGCCCAATTCCAAAATGCTTTGAATTTTTGGAAGTCCGGTCATGTTATTTGCTCTTATGAAGCGGAGGAGAGGGACAAGCACACGCTTTTCCTGCGGCATGAAACAGAGACATGGAAACAGTTAACAAATAGCTCAAGACCTCAAAAAGTCATACGTGGCTCACAAAACCCGATTTTCAGCGTGTGTATGGAGCCTGCGCCACCATGTTTATGAATACGGTGCTGCTATCTTTACATTGAAAAGTTAACAATCACAGGCACTTACCAACTTTGAAAATCTACTCTTTTTTTTTTGGAGAGGTTTTTGCTATAGGGCGCGCGTGCTCGCCAGACAGACAGAGACATAGAGACAGAAAGTGAGAAATCACCCCCCAGGGGGGATGGCCACGCCGCAATCCCTTCTCCTCCAGTCTCCTCTCAGGATTCTGGGCATGCACGCACATGTACCCGGCGTGAGTTTTAAGCCACCGGGTCCGCGATGCAAACCGCGGTCGACTACATGGGAGTCCAGTGACATAGCCATTACGCTAACTGCTAGTCCCAAAATCTACATTTTTTTTAAAGAGAGAATTTTTTTCTACAAGGTGGGTGCAGCCTCTGGAGAGACAGAGAGACAGAAAGTGAGAAATCATCCCCCAGAGGTTGGCCACACTGCAATCCCTTCTCCTCCATTCTCCTCTCCTGATTTGGGCATGCATGAATACACGCCTGGCATGAATTTTAAGCCGCGGGTCCAGGACTCGAACCATGGTCACCTACGTGGGAGTCCAGCAGTGCAACCATTACACCATGTGCTGCTCTCATCTACATTGTCTTTAAGTTTATTTCATGAGACAGAAACAGAGAAAGACACACACCGTCAACAGGGTCTCAGACCACTACCACCTCTAACCCCAGCCTTTCCCAAGCTGCCAGGATTACCAGCACATACGAGTCCCCCCAGGAAGCTGGATCTTCCATACACCTTCCAGAATTGCAGACCCTTGCCTTACCACTGCGCCCCCACAGTAGGGCCAAGGATCCATGCATGTCAGGAACAAATGACGAAGCATAAGTACTGGTTTGTTTCTGCAGCTTTGTTGACCCACAGCAGATTCTTGATCTATGCTAATTTAATGGGAGATTATGTCCCATTTTATGAAAAGATTTTCTTTCTGGGCAGACTAAGGAGATTCCTTTTGGTATGAAAGGTAAAGGGATTCCCTAAGAAGGTTTGGAGGGTGACAGAGTGACATGACTAATCACAACCTTTTGCTATTTTGGGGCCTTAATTTTTTCCTTGAAAAAGGGAAGTAACAAGTAGTTCTGAGGGTCAGCTGGTGGTGTGAGGTTAAGGCTGCTGGGTCCCACGTGGCTGACTAGGTAGTTTGAGTCCTGGACCAGCAGCATGAAATGATGCAGCACGTGTGCATGCATGCCCAAAATCCCGAGAAGAGAATGGAGGAGAGAGGATTGCACTCTGGTCATCCCTCCTGAGGGCAGGTTTCTCACTTTCTCACTTTGTCTCTCTGTCTCTCTGGCAAGCTCACACACCCTGTAGCAGAAACAAACAAAAATTAGTTCAGAAATCTTCATAATAAAAAATAATTATAAAATTCCTCATTGTCTATAAGTGAAAGTAATAAATGTGCCAGATTATTTAAAATCTCGACCTCTATGTTTGACATACAAAATCATCTTTAATCCTTAGACCTAAGAGAGAGAAAAGTTGGAGGGCGTGAGAGAGATCCGGCAGTTAGTGGAGTGAGAAATATTCTGAGGAGTGATGCTTTCTCCTGGCGACGCTTGTGAAGCCCTTTCTTTGTGGTGTTCATAATTAAAGGGAGAAGACAAATAATAAAGAAGTAAAGATATAATTTCAGAAAGTGATAAGTGGCATGAAGAATCACTGACTGGAATGTGTTCGTTTCCTAAGGCTGCTCTTAGAAAGTACCACCAACCAGGTGGCTTAAAATAACAAGAGTTTATTCTCTCACAGTTCTGGAGGCTAGAAGTCCCTTCTTTGCTTCTTTGGCTAGCGGTGGCCAGCCATCCTTAGCAATCCTCAGTTCACACTCCAAGCTCTGCCACTGTTGTCACTTGGCCATCCTTCTCCGTGTGTCTCTGTCTTCCTATGGTGCTTTCCTCTCTGTGTGGACCTCTTCTCTTCTTATCAGGACATCAGTCGTATTGGATGAGGGCCTAACTGAACAGCCTCATCCTAACTCAATTACATCTACAGAGATCTTATTTCCACATTAAGACATGTGCACAGGTACTGGGGCTTAGGCCTCAACGTCTCTTTTTGGTGGACACGATTTAACTAATCCCACAGGGTGAGACATGGAGAGGCCTAAGCAGGGGAATGGGGTGCTGTTTAGATGGATAGTCAGAGGCTCCCCGGGAGGGAGGAAACAAACTCTGCTGGTGACTGAAAGAAGATCCTGCCGGCCAAAAGTGCTGGAATGGGACAACTCGAGGTAGCCAGAGGGGCTGACCGACAGCAAGGTGGAGCGAGGTGATGGCAGGCCTGGTAAGGCTTAGGGCTTTCTTCTGAATTAGAAGAACATCACTGGAGGGTTCTGAGCAGAGAAATGCCCCGTTCTGATTTCCGTTTCTCTCTCTCTCTCTTTTTTTTTAATTGCCAGAGGGCATATAAGTAATTGGAGGCAGAGAGAGAGAGGGAAAGGAAGAAAGCCCCAATGAGGCATGGTCATGCCACACCCCCTTCCCGTGAGAACTCTGGGCACACGCCTCCATGTGTCCACAAGTCTTTCAAGCACCTGAGCTGGACTTACACCACGCGGTCAGCTGTGTGAGATCTAGCTCCCTTCACCACCAGGCCACAAGCTCGCCCTGACTTCTGTTTTCGAAGGTCGCCATTCTAGGGTGGAAGCAGGGAGCTACTTAGGAGGCTGAGACTAAATATGAAGGGGCTTTGAAAAGTTCATGGAAAGATGAATTCAAGTGTGGGTTTACTTTGGCACCACAATGTTCAAAATCCATGCATAGGTTTTCCATAGTATGCATTTTCCATGACCTTGTGAAGCCTCTTTTTTTTTTTTTTTAAGAGGTTTTTCGCTATAGGGCGCGTGCGCTGCCAGACAGACAGAGAGAGATAGAGAGGCAGAAAGGGAGAAATCACCCCCCAGGGGGGATGGTTACGCTGCAATCCCTTCTCCTCCATTCTCCTCTTGGGATCTTGGGCACGCACGCACACGCACCCAGCGTGAGTTTTATGCCACCGGGTCCAGGATGCGAACTGCGGTCGACTACGTGGGGAGTCCAGCGACATAGCCATTACGCTAACTGCTGGTCCCGTGAAGCCTCTTCATATCAATAGTTTGGGTGACAATGGGTTGGCCCAGGGCAATAGCAGCAGATGGAGGGAGAAGAGACTGCGTTCAAGGTCTGTTTTGAAGATAATACCAAGAGGATTTGCTGCTGGAGCGAGTGTGGTTTAGGAGAGAAAGGAAAGAATCAGATGAAGCTGAGGGTTTTGTCCTGAGCAGCTGGGCGGAGAGGTGCCATTTCCTGATAAAGCCGCAGGTCTGAGAGCCAGCCAGAGTTCAGATTTGGACATGTTAAATCGGAGATGCCTTCTCGTCTTCCAAGTGGTGGTGCTGAGTAAGCAACGGATGGGGTACTCAGAGCTGAGTGTAGAGGGCAGGGCAGGACAGGGGCTGGGGCGGCTCTCAGCTCTTAGCACAGAAGTGCTGCTTGACCTGGGGACAGTGTGAGGACACGGGTAGGGGGTGCAGTCGGAGAGGATTCCCGAGGATCCGAGTAGGAAGGGAAGGCGAGGGGGAGCTGCCAGAGAGACTGAGTGTTGTCAGTGACCTAAGAGGAAAGCCAAGACAGTGCCTTATCCCGGGAGCCAAGTGAATACGGGTTTTCAAGAAGAGAGTCATGGGGCCAGCAGTTAGTGTAATGGCTATGTCACTGGACTCCCACGTAGTCGACCGCGGTTCGAGTCCCGGACCCAGCGGCTTAAACTCACGCTGGGCGCGTGCCCAAGATCCTGAGAGGAGAATGGAGGAGAAGGGATTGCGGCGTGGCCATCCCCTCTGGGGGTGATTTCTCGCTTTCTATCTCTCTGTCTCTCTCTGACTTTCTGGCGAGTGCACGCTCCCTATAGCGCAAAACCTCTCCAAAAAAAAGAAGAGTCATCAATGTTCTCAGAAATCCTTCAGATGAATGTCTTTGCCCTGTAGTAGAAGTATCAAATTCCCAGACACTAGTGTGTTTTTTAGAAAATGGTACTTTAAGAAATAGGAGGAGGATTTGGGGGATGGGATTCCCAAAGGGACTAGGAAAAGGCTCTCATTTTTCTTCCATTTTCATTTCTTTAATGTTACTTGCCAGCTTCTTGGTTTTGTCCTTAAAAAGGTATGCAAGAGGACTCCCAGAAGTTCATAGAAAATGGAATTCAAGTGCTAGTTTATTTGGGTGAAAAAAATTGTGAAATCCATGCATAGTTTTTTCATAATTTGCATTTTCCATAAACTTTTAAAAAGTGTGTGTGTGTATATATATATGTATATATACACACATGCATATATATACACAGGTATACATATATAAACACACACACACATATTTATATATTCTGTGAGTAAAAGAGAGAGGAAGAAAGCACCTTCGACAGAGTCCCCATGTCACGGTACACCCCGCCATGGGCAGCCCTACGTCATGGCACATGACTGCCCTGTGCATTCAGGGAGGTTTCCAGACATGGACTGGAACCTTCCCGTGTGGGTCAGCCTTGCAGGCTGGCAGGCTTTACTGCTGGGTCACCATCGGGCTCTTCCAAGAATTCTTTAAAGACCTGTCATATGTGTTTCTGGGTGTTTCCCAAGGAATGGGAAAAATAAGAGTGGATATTTCTCAATTTATTTTTAATAACTAGCTGGGGGACATCGGAGTGACTCAGAAAATGGACGGTATGGTTGTTTGGATGCTACTGTCAGGGCTGACCTTTCCCCTTAACGGCCCATCAGGGAGGAAAAACCAAACCATCACAGCCCTGCGATATGAGCGACTGAGTACACTGTCATTTTCATCCGAGCAGCAAGCAGTGATTCTTCTCAGGAATTAATATTCTCCTCCACCACAATCCTATCAAGTTAGAGTTAACACACCAGGCGCGTGTGCATGCGTGCCTAAGATCCCAAGAGGAGAATGCAGAAGAAGGGATTGCAGCGTGGCCATGCCCCCTGGGGGGTGATTTCTCGCTTTCAAGTCTCTCTGTCTCTCCGTGTCTCTCTGGCGAGCGCATGCGCCCTATAGCAAATATCTCTTTTTAAAATAAAAAATGTAAGTGTGGTAATAGGTCACTGTGGTGAGTAAGGCTGACTGCAGTCCTTGGCTGAGGCTGAGTGACCAGTCTTCGTCCTGCTGACTTCTTGCTTAGGAAGATTTGTTCGTTCCTTTTGGAGACAAATTTTTGACCAGCATCTCCTCATTTGGGAGTTTTAATATGCCTTGGAAAAGCATCTGTAGCCAGCCCTTCCAGGAAGGTTGAGTTCTGTTTGACTTGGAACTCCTTTTCAAAGGCTGGCACGTCAAGCAAAGATTCCACTCAAAGGTGCTGTGCAGATTTGTGCAAATAAAGTGAAGCTATGACAATATGCTAATCTGTAAGTAAGTTGAGAGACCATGGCAGGAACCAGAGAAAGTGTCGCCTGGAAGTTAAAGGGTCTCAGGCCAGCCCGCTGCATGGTGGTTGTGGGAACTGGATTCTCCATGGTCGATTGCACAGCTCGCGTCTAGCTCTGGGGGCTTGGAAAACACACCAGGGTGTGGGCATGCACGTCCAAAATCCAGAAAGCAGGGAGAGGTGGCGTGGGTGGGTTTGTGTTGTGACTGCTCCCCATGGGGGGGCGTGGGCAGTGTGCTCGCTCGCTCTCTTTCTCTACCCCCCTTTAGTGAGCACCTCACCTTCAGGCAAAGATAAAGTGAGAGGGTCTGGTTTTCACCTCCTCCTTGGTGACCTAGGATGAGCCATTGGACATCTGTAAGTTAAGAGTAACAGCTGCTTTGTCCCACCACGCACGTATCAGAGATCAAACACGTGAACACCATGAGCGTCACTTGGCAAGCACACGCTCACCACGGGCCAGAGGCTACTCTCAGCATTTGGGACATTTAGCTCCTTTCATCCCCACAGACCGCGAGACACTATTATTACCATGTCCTCAGTTTACAGAGCAGGAAACTGAGCGAGAGCAGGCAAGAGCTTCCCAGGTCATGCAGCTAGAAAGTGGCAGGACACGCCTTAAGTCAAGAGCGATGTTTCATTGTTGGTGGATTCGGGCACCCATTTCTCTGTGAAATACATTATACAATAATCTCAGGAGGGCAGTGGTAATGGGTGTCACTTCTATTTAATATAGTCATTTAGCAAAAGTAGAATAATGCAAATATATTTATTTAATATAAAATCTTATGTTTTTAGGCCCTTGGAAGAGAACTAATTTACATGGTTAGACTGAAGGGTCATATTCTTTTCTTTTTAGATTTTTTGCCACAGGGTGCCTGAGCTCACCAGAGAGAGAGAGAGAGAGAGAGGGAAAGTGCGAAATCACCCCCTAGGGAGAACGGCCAGGGCACAATCCCTTCTCCTCCGTTCTCCTCGCAGGGTTTTGGGCACACGTGCACACGTGCCCAGTCCAAGCGTTCCTTAACAAAGTCAGGCACCGGAGTCAGTTTGTCCCTGGTGCCTGCATGTGTGGGCACTAGGCTGCTCTGTCACATGGCCATCATGATCCAGCCACTGATGAGTTCTGTGGCCACACAGCTAGACAGGTGGGGGGGGGGGGGGTCTGTCTGGTCAAAAGGTCCGATTATTTTATAGGGACAATAACTATGTTTTGGTTGTCTAATATGCATAACAAGATCATCTGATGCTTCGGAGACGCACAGCCACGTAAAACCTGACCGCCTGAGTCTGTGAATGCCAAAGGGTTTGTGGGTGGCTCTTGTCATTTCTCATAGTTCGAATCGCTGTCACATGGTAAAGAAAACACACCGTATTTGACATCAGTGCAGAGGTTCATTAATCTCATAGGCATCGTGTAGCTAAAATGTTTATGGAGCTGGGCCGGCAGGTGGCTTAGCGGTTAAGGCGCTGGACTCCCACATGGCTGACTGCGATTTGAGTCTCAGACCAGGTGGCTTGCTTTGTCACTTTCTCTTTCTTTCTGGTCAAATTTTAAAATAACAATAATAACAACAAATAAAAATGAAACAAATAATTGTTTAAAAAAGGCTTCTGAGGCTCAGATTACTTGAACATCTATAATGGTATTCTTTTTATCTTAAGAAAAAAACATGATTTTAGGGGGACCAGCAGTTAGTGTAATGGCTATGTCGCTGGACTCCCATGAATTCGACCGCAGTTAGAGTCCCGGACCCGGTGGCTTAAAACTCACGCCGGGCGTATGTGTGTGAAGAGAATGGAGGAGAAGGGATTGCGGCGTGGCCATTCCCCCTGGCGGGTGATTTCTCACTTTCTGTCTCTCTGTCTCTCTCTGTCTTTCCCCGTAGAGAAAAAACCACTCACAAAAAAAAAAAAAAAAAAAAAAGAAGAAGAAATGATTTTGGGGCCAGCAGGTGGCATGGTGGTTAAGGTGCTGGACACTTCCACGTGTCTGACCATGGTTTGAGTCCCAGACCTGGTGGCTTGCTTTCTCACTTTCTCTCTCTCCCTCCCTCTTTCTCTCTCTCTCTTTTTCTCTCTCTCTGCATGTGCGTCTGTCTCTGGTCAAATTAAAATAAATGACTGAATAAATAAAATTAAATAATTTTAAAAAACACGATTTCTATCCTATTGCAAATTTATAATTGGCATTGCTGATTCAGTGTACTTTTGCTGGTCTGATGTGTTCTCAACAGTTATAAGACTTCTTTTTTTTTAAGTTTATTTATTTATTGGGTTGTCAGAAGTCATGACACATTTTGCACAGAAAAGCAAAGAAAATTTATGACTTTTCTAGTGACCCAATACTTCTGAGAAAGAGAGAGCTAGGCACCCCAACAGGGTCTCCACACTGCGATCGACCCCCAGCTGAGGCCAGCCGAGGCCACAAGCACACGTGCCAGCAGATAGGGAGATCTTAGACTGAGAACCGGGGCCCTTCCTCCACGGCGTCAGCCTCACCGAGTGAGTGCTACGACCACGCAACTCTGCTGGCCATGGTGTGTCTCCTTCCAGGAGCTGGGGGAACAGCTGCATGTGAGCTGCGGTCTGCCTCCATGAGTCACTAAAAGCAGGGTGAATAAACCAGACATGCGGGCTTGGCAGAAGTCTGGGCACACAGCGGCTCAAACAGCAGATACTGGGGACTCTGCCCTGGAGACTGAGGTTCAAAGACACAGCTGTACTCCCTGGACTGACTGAGGAAGCTCAGCAGGACTGAGGGCCCAGAGGAAGAGGAGCAGAGGAAGGAGGGAAATAAAAGAGACTTGGGCCTAGGAGAGGAAACGGGGTCACCACTGGATGTGAGGTGAAGGAGAAGAGCCAGGCTCTGAGCGCCAAGCCTGCATGTCCAGGGAGGTCACCGTGGCCCGGGGCTGGAGGCTGAACCCTACGGGTGGGGTTGATCCCAGAGTCCCGGCCAGGCCAAGCTCAGAGTGGGAGCTAAGTGGCTCCTATTTCAGAGGTCAAAGGGCAACACACAAAAACACACAAAGAGAGCCAAGTTCACCCTTTCACTATTTTTTTTTTTTTGGAGAGGTTTTTGCTATAGGGCGTGTGCACTTGCCAGACAGACAGAGAGAAACATAGAGACAGAAAGCGAGAAATCACCCCCCCCAGGGGGAATGGTCACACCACAATCCCTTCTCCTCTATTCTCCTCTCGGGATCTTGGGCAGGTAGGCACACACGCCTGGCGTGAGTTTTAAGCCACCAGGTCCGGGACGCGAACCGCAGTCGACTACATGGGAGTCCAGTGACATAGCCATTACGCTAACTGCTGGTTCCCCACCCTTTCACTATTGAGTCTAAAATTTTAGTTGACTTTTTGGTTATGAGTTTTTCCTGATTTGTCACATTTTCCCCATTTTATACAAATGCTCTGTTATTCCCTCCATTGGCCAAGATTTCTGTAGTTAGTTCTTTAAAATATATACAGGACGTTTGTGCCCAGTGAAACGAGCACTTTGGAAACTGAGTTCTCCTCTTGCATTTCGCCATTAGCCAGCTAAGTGATGCAGGGCAATTTAGTTAACTTTTCACAATTTCTCTTTTTTAATCTACGACATTCAGACTTGACCTAAATGATCTCTAAAGATTCTACCAGTTTGAACATTTTGTAATTCTATGAACAAGCACCGAGGTAGCCTCAGAGTTCATGCGAACAGATGGTCAAGCTGGAACTGTCCAGTTAGTCCCCTTCTCATCCTTGCTGAGCTGGGTGGCTGCAGGGGCCTTAGCTGCAGGGGCCTTAGCTGAAATTTCTGGAGCTCGGTGGCCTCCCAAGGGCACAGCAGTGGGAGCAATCTTCCTTGGGTACAGGCAATGAGAAGGCAAAAACAATAATAAAATCAACCTAAAGTCAATCAGCTTTTATTTTTTTAAGAGACATTTTTGCTATAGGGCACATGTGTTTATGGGAGAGACAGAGAGACAGAAAGCGAGAAATCACCCCCTAGGGGATATCGCCATGCCACAATCCTTTCTCTCCCATTCTCTTGAGATTTTTGTGCATGCACGCACACACTCCTGGTGTGAGTTTCAAGTCACTGAGTCCAAGACTCAAACTGTAGTCACCTTACGTGGGAGTCCAGCAATGTAACCATTATGCCATCTGCTGCTCCCATTCGGTTATTTATTTATTTATTTATTTATTTTTTGGAGAAGTTTTCACTATAGGGTCCCTGTGCTCGCCACACAGACAGAGAAAGACAGAGAGACAGAAAGCGAGAAATCACCTCCCAGGGGGGATGGTCACGCCGCAACCCCTTCTCCTCCATTCTCCTCTCGGGATCTTGGGCATGCACGCACACGCGCCACGCATGAGTTTAATCCACCGGGTCCAACACTCAAACCACGGTCGACTACGTGAGAGTCCAGCGACATACCATTACGCTAACTGCTGGTCCCCCTCTTAGCACTTATTTTTAATGAACACTGTATTCTACCTGGGCAAGGTCAGCTCCTGACAGACGTAGGCCCCTCTCTGTGCATTCATTTTAAGAGCAAGTTTGAATGGTTCAGAAATCTTTCGAATGTGCTTCCAGTGCCATTTATGTCTCCGTTCCCCGTGACACAACGTATTTCTGCATCTGGGCGCTAGATTCTAAGTGAACAAGAAGGGTCGAATGTGGTACTGGTAACACGGTGGTCTGAACGCCGGCCCAGTGAGAAGGTTCCCGGCTTGTGTCCAGAGAGGTCTCTGAACACCATGTGCACACGTGCCCGTGATGGGGGTCAGGCTGAGACTGGGGTGGACCACGCATGAAGACCCTGTGGGGTGTTTATCTTGCTCTCTTCTCATTCATTGAAGGAAGAAATAAACTTTAAAAAAATGTTTATGAAACAATGATAGCACAGATGGCAAAGCCAGGAAACAAGCTGAGTGGCTTCTGTTCTCCCATTCTGCGCGATCGCTTGGAGACTGGGAAACAGGGTGTGAATTACAAGGAGAAACGTTTTTGGTTTTTGTTTTGTTTTGTTTTGTTTTCACTGCTGGATTCATTTTTTAATGAACTGAGTAAAGAATACCCAGTGGTTCCTTTTGTATGGAGGAAGCAAGATAAATATTAGCCTGGTAAGGTCACTTTGGTTTCCAGTGTGTGGGGAGTTCATTATGATGGGTCCTGAAAAATGACGCTGTGTAGTTTTTTCCGGTAGCAGAAGGTCACATCGTGCCCTTGGGTGGACATCAGGACAAACGTACTTGATAAAGTTGGAGGATGTGAGAGATGCACATTTTCAAGTCTTCTTCTTCCAAACAGAAACATCTTTGTTTTGTAAGAACAAATTTTAGTTCATACATGAAGCATTTGGCTGAATGTGAAGCTAAAAGATAATCCTTTGTAATCATTGTTCTAAAGAATGAATCAAGAACATCGTCATTATTACACGATTATCGTTGAAAATGATGTGGACATACGAGGGAGGGGGGAGTAAAAAGTAAGCCGCGCTCGGTATCACATTCCTGGACACGTTGCCTCCGTAACCCACTGTTCTCTCCTCGTTTCTGGACAGTTTCTGGCCAACACCTTCCCAAGAACAAGCATCCCAAGGAGCCAGGAGAGAACAGAATCAGACCTGCCAACAAAAAGGTGAAGCCCAAAGTTCCTAAAATAAAGGACAGGGATTCGGCGGACTCGACCTCGAGGACACAGTCTATCATGCTGCAGGTGATGGATAAAGGTCGTCTGCAGAAGCCCGCGGCCACCCTGAGTCTGATGGCAGGACAGACCGTAGAGCTTCGGTGTAAGGGGAGCAAAATCGGCTGGAGCTACCCCGCATACCTGGACACCTTCAAGGACTCCCGCCTTAGGTAAGCTTCTTTTTCATTTTGTTTATTTATTTATTTTTTAGCATTTGATGAGTCAAGAGTTTGGTTTTGCTCCCTCATATGATGTTGTTTCTGAATCTACCGTTTCACTCTAATAGATGATAAAAATAAAAGCCAGGGGGATCAGCAGATGGCATAATGGTTACATCACTGGACTTCCATGTAGTTGACCATAGTTCGAATCCCGGACCTGGCGGGATAAAACTCATGCCGGTTATGTGTGCGTGCATGCCCCAAACCACAAGAGAATGGAGAGAAGGGATTGTGGCATGGCCATTCCCCCCAGGGGAGTGATTTCTCACTTTTCGTCTTTCTGTCTCTCTCTGTCTCTCTGGTGAGTGCATATGTCCTATAGCAAAAAAAAAAAAAATCTCTCTTAAAAAAAAAAATAGAAAAGAAAAGAAGCAAGGAACAAAAGTCATGGATTTTATTTTTTCAACCCGTTTTTAAAAATGTGAATTTTACCAACATTTGGTCAAAAGCATAAAATTCTTTTTTTTTTTTTTTTGAGAGGTTTTTGCTATAGGGCGCATGCACTCGCCAGACACACAGAGAGAGACATAGAGACAGAAAGCGAGAAATCACCCCCCACAGGGGATGGTCACACCGCAATCCCTTCTCCTCCATTCTCCTCTCGGGATCTTGGGCATGCATGCACACGCGCCAGGAGTGAGTTTTAAGCCACCGGGTCTGGGACTTGAACCGCGGTCGACTACGTGGGAGTCCAGCAACATAGTCATTACGCTAACTGCTGGTTCCCAAAAGCATAAAATTCTTTAGGAAACCATATGACAATCTCATAGAAAGCCATAAGGCAAGAGTGAAATTTTATGAGAAACCAAAATTGTACAGGAAACCGATGCACAGCGATTGATATTTACGGATTCGTACTGTGAAGAATGGAGTCGGGTGGTGTTTCTCCAGCTATTATGACTTCTAAGCAGTTCGGCTGCTTCTGACTCTTTTCCTTTTGTGAATACATGACTTTTATAGTCAGAAGCCTCAACAGGTAAGAAGGCGAAAGATTTCTTATCTTTGAGAAATGAGTGTACCTTCAGGGGATTGGGCTTCTTTTGCAAGAAAAGGAGTTAAGAGATGGTTATGAAAATTAGCAAAGAGCCTGCTTCAGGCTGGAGGAGCCCCGAGGACTGGCTCGGCTCTGCTGTCAGGGCCTGTGTGAGGCTGGAGTCCTGCATATCTGTGGGGAAGGCCCCGGAACTCCTGGGTCTCCGTTTTCTCATGCACAGAATGAAGGGGATGGGATCACATGATTTCTAAGGTTTACAATGGAGAAAGCAGGCTATTGCCGGTCCAGGACGACTGGCAGGGAGAAGCAAGAATGCAAACAGCAGCGTCGCGCAAGCTCTGTGTGTGCGTGACACTCATTCCCACGGGAGCGCTGCCTCTGCGGAAACCCATCTTTTGCAAGGACACCCCTGTCCACCAGTGGCTCAACCAGAAAACTGGGTAGTGACTTGGTCTTCTTCCTTTTCAAGAGCCGTAAATGTATCCTGTTTCTGTTTCTGGGGTCATGGCACGAGCCCCAGCCACATTCCCTCCAGTCCTGCAGTAGCCACACACAGGGTTGTCCTGCTCCAGGCTCCTGCTCACTGTGGCAGTGGTGAGGCTCAGAGATGCAGAGCTGATGGCCACTCCCACCCACCCCGCCACACGCCACACCGGGTGGCTCGCCACTGGGCATAAAGCCGACATCCTCCCATGACTTCCAAACGCCCTTCGTCTTCCCTCTAAAGCCTCCCCTGCTCTCTGCGCCAGAAACTGCTTTCGTCCTGGGCTGCTGTGAGATGTGCCAGGCTCCTGGGGGCTTAACACTCGCTACTTTGGGGAATCAGCAGATAGCCTAATGATTATATTGGTGGACTCCCATGTAGTGGACCACGGTTCAAGTACTGGGCCCAGCAGCTTAGAACTCGCCCTAGGAATGAGCACATGCATGACCAAGATCCTGAGAAGAAATAGAAGAGAAGGGACTGTGGTGTGGTCATCCCCCCAGGGGGTGATCTCTCACTTTCTGTCTCTTCGTCTTTCTCTGTCTCTCCAGTGAGCACACATGCTCTATAGCAAAAATCTCTCTCTTAAAAAAAAAATAAAAGGACCAGCAGTTAGCGTAATGGCTGTGTCACTGGACTCCCATGTAGTCGGCCGCGGTTCACGACCCAGACCTGGTGGCTTGAAACTCACGCCGGGTGCGTGTGCGTGCGTGCCCAAGATCCCAAGAGGAGAACGGAGGAGAAGGGATTGCGGTGTGGCCATCCCCCCTGGGGGGTGATTTCTCGCTTTCTGTCTCTCTGTCTATCTGGCGAACGCATGCACCCTATAGCGAAAACCTCTCCAAAAAAAAAAAGAATGAGGAGATATAACTGATGGCAATAAAATACAACGTATCTGGGACCAGTATATGGCATAATGGTTACGTCGCTGGACTTCATCCCAGACCTGGCGGCTTGCTTTCTCACTCTCTCTCACTTTCTCTCTCTCTCTATATATATATGTGCCCTATAACAAATTAAATAATAATAATAAATAAAATTAAGTAAACAATTCTTTTATTTTAAGCCTGCAGCTTTAATTGCTTACCACACTAGGCCCCTCTTCACCTGCTGATCCCCCGGGCGCCTTCCTCTGGGACGCTGCACTAGGCCTTCTTGGGGGCACGTTCTCATGGTGCCTGGCATTGTCTCTCTCCCACTCTCTTCAAACTTATAACTTCCTTTTGGGGAAAAAAAAATCAGTGTTTTTCGCTGAGACTTAGGTGACTGCTTGGCATTTGGCTTTATGTAGTCGATGACTGGATGGCAGTACTCTCCCATTCACTTCAATGTAAGAAGTACTCCGCTTGGAGCAGATCTGGGGATGTGTCTTAATACTTGTGTGTTTGTGGGAGCAGTGGTTACACACACACACACACACAACAAAAAACAACCACATAACGTAAAATTATCCTCTGAATGACTTTTTGGTGTTCAATATAGGATTGTTCACCGTATCACATTGTTACAAAACAGGTCTCTGGATCTCGTTCATCTTACATGTCTGAACTCTGTGCGGTTTCCCCTCCCTCCGGCCCCCCAGGATGTTTTCTGTTTCTTTGTGTTTGGCCGCTCTTGAACCCTCCTCTAAGTGGAATCATACAGCATTTATCTTTCTGCGAAAGGCTTATTTCACTCAGCGTATGTCCTCAAAGCTCTTCCATGTCATAGCGTGTAATGGGATTTCCTTCTTGTTTCAGACTGCATAGTATTCCATTGTGTAAATATGCCAAGGCTTTTCATCCTTCCATCAGTAGTAGACATCCTGGTTGCTCCCACATTTTGGCTATTGAGACACAGTCTACAGTGAACACGGACGGACAGATGTCTGTTTGAGAGCCTGCTTTCAATCCTCTGTATATACCCGGCGGTGGTATTTACCACGTACGGTTTAAGCCCCTTAGTTTACCAAGGTCAGGTTTATATACAGAGTACAGCTCATTTAAATGATTCCAAACATTTTGTCAACTTACACAAAGTATCCTAAAGCTAGAAGATTATTTGATGCTTGAAGATTTAGTAGTTTCTAAGAATATTTTCCAAGCTGTATCTAAATTATATATTAAAATATGTTTGAAACCATTTTAAGGACTCAAAGTGAGTGAGCATGAATCTAAATTGGAGAGGAATGTCAGGCTGAAAAAAATCAGTTTCGACTTTTCAACATTGAATAATATTATTCACGTGAAGCATGGGAAGGGCCTCGTAAGAAAGCGGAGGCAGACGTGGGTCCCCGAGGACCTTAGGAGACATGTAAAAACGGTGGGGACAGCTAGCCACACCTTCTATCAAACAAAAGGCGCGCTTTGACACCAGCGACTTGAGAAATGGACTCGACCGACTGCTCTGCCCTGGATGGCGCTGCCTTTGCACAGAGGAGCATTCATCTGCGTTCTCCCCCGGGGCACGAGTTCTTGCCAGGGTTGGGACGGCTTTGGGGCTGGAAGTTCCCCAGGTGGGCTTCCAACAAGGCTTCGCAGTGTTACCCAGTACGGGTAGCTCTCTGGAACCAAGTTTACGTGCCACCGCATTCATCCAGACTCAGTCTTCTGGCAGCTTCATCTTTTTCCACTCGTGAGGTCTCCTTGGCATGGACCAGCAGAGGCAGCAGTTTGTGAGGAAGGAGGCAGTGCAGCTAGAAGAGCCCCGGGAAGTGAGACAGGGCCTGTTGGAGAAGAACGCCACGTGCATCTGTTTTTCCCGAAGTGCCGGGAATGCCCTAGTTGCTTACGAAGCACTTGTAGTTTAGACAGCGTGCTGCTCTGTCATACTGCTCCTGCCTCGGCCTCCCGACTAGCCGAGACTACGGTACATGCCCCTGTCCTTGGCTCTTACGAAGGTTCAGAGTTGAACCCGGGTCTCCCATGTCCCCTCAGCCTGCTGAGCAGCAGCGTCCAGCTGAACTACTGTGGTCGGGCCAAAATACTCAAAAAAAATAATACGTTGGACTTTCTTCATTGAGGTATACAACTTGGATGAATGATTAAACATGCTATCGAGAAAGAAAAGTGAGGGGCCAGGTGGTGGCCCAGTGGTCAAATGCATTGATCTGTAAGACTGACTGACATAAAGGAGTCCGGAGTTCACATCCGGAGACCTCTCTGAATGTCCAGGGGGCACACACACACACAGGGGCCTCTGGATCTGGCTGAGTGGTGAGTTCATGAGGACCTTGTTGAGTATGACTGCCTCTCAGGTTGTCTCTGTCATTTATTTATTCATTTATTCATGTTCTTATTTGCCAGAGGATGCGTGCATTCACCAGAAAAAGCAAGAGAGAGAGAGAGAGAACACAAGAAAACACCCCCCTCGATGGGGATCGTAATCCCTCTTCTTCCATCTCCCCTTCCTCTCAAGATTTTGAGCACGCATGCACACGTGCCTGGTGTTTCTCAAGCTGCCAGGTCCAGGACTCAAACCGTGCAGTTGGCCATGCGGGATCCAGCTGCCTTAACCACCAGTGGGCTGGCCCTTTCTTGCTCAGGAAAGTAAAAGGGAATAAACATGAGAAGAAGAGGAATGAGAAGAAGAGGAATGAGAAGAAGAAGAAGAAGAAGAAGAAGAAGAAGAAGAAGAAGAAGAAGAAGAAGAAGAAGAAGAAGAAGAAGAAAACAAAATAAAGGCTTGGCCCTGTAGCCCAGTGGTTAAGATATGGCCCACCATGTTTTTAAGTCCTGGCCCTCACAGCTTGACAACACTTTGGACTTGTACCTGTGCGTGCCCCAAATCCTGAAGGATGAAAGGGTGGAGAGGGGATTGCAGCTTGACCGCACCCACCAGAGGGCGCTTTCTCCTTTCCTCTCACACCACCGGGTAGTTTAAAAGGAAAAAAAAAAAAAAAAAAAAAGCCAACATAAAAAGAGAGAAGAAAGGAACGAAGGAAGGACAGAAGGAAGGAAGGACAGAAGGAAGGACAGAAGGAAGACTGAAGTCACTCAAATACAACCTGCCCTCTCTTCAGCACTGGAGGAAGCTGAGACCCAGCTCTGGCCTCGCTGGGAGAGCTGCCCCAGCTCCCTCGTCTATAACACACGGGGTTCTGTAAGGCTCTTCTCAACCATGAATCTGAGGTTTGAGAAAATATCTTTTAAATCAATATTTCAGTACATGACTTTTTTGATGTTTTTTCTTTTTTTCTTTTTTTTTCTTTTTTTTTTTTTTTTTTTTTTTTTTGGGGGGGGGGCCTTGCCAAAAAGACACAAACAGAAAGCAAGAAATCATCCCCCCGGGGGGATGGCCATGCTGCAATTCCTTCTCCTCCATTCTCCTCTCAGGATCTTGGGCACACACGCACATATGCCCAGCGTGAATGTAAGCCACCAGGTCCAGGACTCGAACCGCGGTCGACTACATGGGAGTCCAGTGACATAGCCATTACGCCAACTGCTGGTCCCTACATGACATGTTTTAACTAACAGTCACTTCCTATAGACTTTCGCACAGATCTACTTATAGGATATGTGTGTACCATTGTGATAGCAATATGGCGGTCCATCAATGCCCCGTGGCATTGTTTTCTCACCTGGCTCCCAGTCTGTGGCTGTTTGACGAGTGTTCACTTGTGAGAAAGTGAGAAGGCAGCTGAAGCGGGAACGACCATGCCGCAATCCCTTCTCCATTCTGCTCTTGGGTTTTGGACACATGCCTTGTGTGTTTTTTAAGCCATCAGATCCAGGACTCGACAATTCAATTTGCCATGAGGTTCCAGGAGCCTTAACCACTGCACCACCTGGCTGACCCCCACTCTGAATCCTTTCTATAACTGTCACCATTAAGAATGTCGCCTGGGCCCAGCCACAGCGGTGCAGGGGGAAGGGCACCCCCGTGTGATGCTGGGGCTGGTGGAGGTCCGGATTTGGGTCCTGGGTGCATTTAGACATGTCAGGTGCACCTATGACCCAGCTGCCTGGGAGCTTGTGGCATGATGAGACCCTGTCAACGTCCCTCTCTCTCTCTTTATGAAGGAAATAAGTATAAAGTTTAAAAAATAAAATAAAAAAGCAAGAAGATTTGCCTTAACTCCTATATGCGCCCCAGCCACCTTCCCTTTCCGGTCTTACTCTCACGGCCAGACCTCGTGGGAGAGTCCCGTCGCCCATCATCCGCTCTCCCCTGCTCACTCTTCGCGCCTCTGCCTGGCTCTGGCCCCGTTACTCCTCATGCACTTTATCCCCCAGGTCCCCCGGGCACTAGATCAGAGCTCCATTTCAATCCCCAGGGCCATCTGGCAGGGCGCTGCACTCTCCTCTCGGCTCCCACACGCCCTGTCCTTCTCGTTTTCCTTCTGACCCACACACTCCTCTTCGCAGGCTCCTTCATCAGATGCAGAAGACAGTTCCTAACACCCGGGCTGCTCCTGCACCCTCAGCGAGGGGCGCTGGCTCCAGCCGGCTGCTGTGCCCAGGGGCCTGGGAGGCACCTCGGCACGTCCCTGTTTTTCACTGCGCGTCCAGTCAGCGGTGCTGCTACCTAGTCAGTTCTTGAACTTTCCCGTCTCGTCCAACCACTGCAGAGTGACCCTAGTCTCTCACCAGAGATGCTGTCTGGGTGTCCCCTGATGTGCCCGAGCAGCCAGTCCACACTGCAGCCCCTCCGCCAGGGTTCCAGGGAACAAACGGTGCTGGGACTAACATCGGGGCCCTGTAATCACGTGACTTCTGATTCTGAGAACAAGCTCAAGAAACTTGAGAGCTGAAATGAACCCCTGTAGTTACATTAGTCCAGCTTCTCCTTTAAACAACTTAGGAAAACTGATGTCAGAGGGAGTTGGCTGGCCGGGGTGACAAGCTTGTGAGTGGCAGCCTTGGACTGGGACCGGCCTCCCAGTTCCCAATGCAGCCCTGACGCCCAGCCCCTGTGGTGTGGTGTTAGTGGGGCAGAGCTAGGCCTGTGGAGGGCCTCGGGGAAGACAGTTTTTATTATTATTATCATTATTGTTATTATTTAGCACTAGACAAGACTAATAAATCTGACTTCTAAACTTAAGATTCAAAACAGAAGTTTAAAGGAAATCGATATTTCTTGCTGAGATAGCTTTGAGTGGAAAGTGATTACTACACTGACAGGGAACTTTTAGGACAGCAAAATGTTCAAGCTTCACACTGGGTTATTTAGACTTTCTTGTTAAAAAGTCATTTATTTTTTATTACAGATAGAAAGCACATGCATGTAAGATTGAGAGAAGCAGCCTTGGCAGGGTCGCATCCTGCAGGGACTCTTCCCGGACCCTGGAGCTCTTCCGGACCTTGGTGTCCAGAGCACGCACCTGGGGACATGCGACTTTCAGGTTTGCCGCTGCTGCACCCCCAGGCCAGGTCTCCAGCGAGCGATTTAGAAGGGAGACCTCTGTCCGAGCGAGTAAATGATGCCTCATCGCAAAGGTGGGTCTGACCACCCCAGAGGCCTGAGACCGGTGAGGTTTGCTCCCACTGTTCCTGGCTCCGAGACCGCGTGCTTTGCACGTCCCGGGAAGGGCCACTAGGTGGCGGGCTTCGGCCGCGTTTCCGCGGTCGGTCTGCCTTTTACCGACCCATCTCCAGGGAGGACGCCTGGGCGCTGCGCCTTTCAGCCGTTCAGGCTGCGCAGTCGTTCCCCAAGCTCTGCAGCGAGCCGGATCACGGACCCCCCTGCTCCCGGCGTACTCGGGCAGACCCAGGCCAGGAAGCCGGGGCCTGCGCACATGGCCTCCACCCTCCCTCAGAGGAGCCTGTACTCCCTGCCTGACCGTGGGCTGTGTGTGCCGCACCTGGCCTGAACCCGAGCTCCGCAGCCCTGCCTGAGGCTGCAGACCACCGGTGCCCACATTCCCGGCCTCACCTGGCACCCTCACTCCCTGCACATCCAGCGAATGGACTTTCATTCCCAGAACTCCGCAGACTGTGGTTGGCGGAGGTCGCGAGGGCCCCAGGTGGCTGTTTCCTTGCTGGAATGCTGCCCTCTCTAACACACCCCTTCTGTGGGGTAAGCCATGCTGGTCGTTTAGGTTTCAAGAGAAATGTGAAGTAGTCGCTCGTTTCCCGACCTAGGCCAGGCTCCTGTCCTTGGGAACCTGGGAAAGCACCCACAGGGCCTGGAATTGGGCCGCTGTGGAACCTCGGAGTCTCCTCGGGGAGGGCAGGTGTCCTCGATAGCTGCGGCCTTTGCAAATGGCTCATAGGCAAGGCACGCCCCCTCTCAGAGGTAAGGACAGCGCGGTGACATCTAGAAATCTCTGATGAAAAACCTGTTTTAGTTTGCCGAGTGGCTAGGGGTGCTGTATCCCTCAAAGTTGACTGTAGTTTGAATCCTGGCCTCAGTGGCTTGAAAACATGCCAGGTGGGGACCAGCAGTTAGCGTAATGGCTATGTCGCTGGACTCCCATGTAGTCGACCATGGTTTGAGTCCCCAACCCAGTGGCTTAAACTCACGCTGGACACATGTACATGCGTGCCCAAGATCCCGAGAGGAGAAGGGATTGCGGCGTGGCCATCCCTAGGTTTCTGATTTCTCGCTTTCTGTCTTTCTGTCTCTCTCCGGCTGTCTTTTTGGCGAGTGCATGCGCCCTATAGCAAAAACCTCTAAAGAAAAAAGAAAGAAAGAAAGAAAGAAAGAAAGAAAGAAAGAAAGAAAGAAAGAAAGAAAGAAAGAAAGAAAGAAAGAAAGAAAGAAAAAGAGAGAGAGAGAGAGAGAGAGAGAGAGAAAGAAAGAAAGAAAAAAAGAAAGAAAGAAAGAGAGAGAGAGAGAGAGAGAGAGAAAGAAAGAAAGAAAGAAAGAAAGAAAGAAAGAAAGAAAGAAGAAAGAAAGAAAGAAAAGCATGCCAGGTGTGTGTGCACACGTGTCCCCAATCCCAACAGGAGGGGAAAATGGAGGAGAAGGGGTCGTGGTGTGGCCATGGCCCATTGACAGTGCCCTTTTGTTCCCACCCCCCTTCTCTTTATCTTTTTCTGGCTCTCTCTGGGGAGCTCACATGCCCTCTGGCAAATTGGAAAAGGGAGAAAGAGAAAGAAAACTCCAGAAGGAGGGAAGAGTACAAACCACCTGCCTAGCAATGAGGAGTACACACCCCAAGCACCTCACTGAGGATGTGCACCTCTCTCTCCTGCCCCGTGCCTGTCTTTCCCAAGCATCACAGCTTCCCGGATGGCATGCTTCTTTGCAAAAGGCTTTTTTAAAACCTCTGCATCCGTGCTGTACATAATATAAACAAGTAAGCACGCCCAGATCACCTGGTCAGCTCTTGCTGGGGGCACACATGACCCACTTCCATCTCCTCTCATCATAATGCACGTCCAGGGTTCAGGGCGGGGTTCTTGGCAGGACAGCCAGCCCAGGAAGGAACAAAGCTCAGAACGGGTGCCGGGGTGGCGCGGGGTTAGATCCCGTGCTGGTAGGAGCAGGGAGGTGATGCAGGTCAGAAAGCCTGTTAGAAGCCCAGTCCTGCTCCTCGCTCCCCGCCCCTGGAAAACAGACCCAGGCATTGTCTTTCCGGATGTGGGGCCCTGGCTGTGGTGCCGGGTCGGATGTGAGTGTTTTCAGTCAGGGCCTGGAAGTTGGGAGGAGTGGGTGTGGCACAGGAGATCCCTCTGAGGGCTGGTTCCTCTGAACACGATAAACAGCTCCTGGAGAGAAGGGGGGTGCCTGGGTTCCCATCTGACCAGCAGTATATGTCCCCCAGGCCTCACCGAGGGAGCCGGCGGGCACGGTCCAGCATGGCCCCAGGTGGTCTGGGGACATTGTGAAGGAAAAGAGAAAGTCCTTAGGACATGTTTATGAACAGAAGCACCCCACTGTGAGAAAGCACACAGATGTTCATACTGGAGGCTGCCATCTGGTGGCCCACCTTTTAAAAAATTATTTATTTTATTTATTATTATTATGATGTTTAAGTTTGCTATAGGGCATGTGCGTTCACGAGACAGAGACAGAGAGAGAGAGAGCCACCCGTTCTGAGACTCGACTGCAGTTGGCCATAGGGGAGAGTCCAGCACCTTAACCACCCCGCCACTCCCTGGCCCCAGTCCCCCCCCTCCCCCGGATTTATTCCATTCCATTTGGGAAGCTGTATGTGACATAAACGCCATGGCCACACATCCAGCCCAGGACACCGAAGCAGGTCCACGCTGTTTAGCAGACGTCCGTTTCGGTCTGACTCTCCTCCCTGCAGAGCTCAGTTCACTTTATTTCCTGAGCAGGGTGAGTGAAGATGAAGAGGCGCACCCTCTGCCTTCACCCCTGCAGTGGTGGGACTCGAACTTCTCTCTGCCGCATACCTTCAGCGGGGTTTCCACCTCAGAGTTCAGGATACCTGATAAGGCACTCGCCAACACCGGGGTGGCGCACTCCCTCCCAGCAGCGCTGACCCAGGCCTTCCAGCACTTCCCTGGCCATGGGTGGCGGGGGTGGGCAGCACTAAATGTCCCCAGCGCAGGCTGCAGAAAAGCCCTGCTCCATCCGCTCAGGACGTGGGTGGGGGAGGGCGGTCTCGGAGCCTGCTCGCTGTGTTATGGTCCGGAGAGAATGAGGTCATCCGTGTAAAGCCCTTGGCATGCGCAGAAGGCTGGCTCCGTAAACACGAGCTGTTTTTGTTCACCCAGAAGAGGCGAATCACAAGACAACAGCCAGTTCTTCGGGAATCTGGTTCTAAGGCGGTGTTGTAGGCATGGACTCAAACTCCTGCAGATTCTGTGTGTCCGTAACACCGTGGAGTGCCCTGATGAACGCTAGGCCCGCGGTCCCCTACAGTCTAGTCAGTCGGGAGGGGGCACTGGCCCAGGCCCATTATGTAGTTTTGGGGAAAATATTTTCTGCTGAGTTTTATTTAAAAAAGAGTGTTTCATTAAATACAGCATTTTATTTCTTGAGCATTCTGATGGGTCTAGGTTTGGACCTCCCAGATGGCTTGTACAGCATGAAAATAGAGTAAGATGATAAAGTCATAAAGTCAGGTGAATGCATCCAACTGGAAGCACTGTAGGGATTTTGCTAAACTATTTTAGATTATAATTTTGGGCACCCTTGAAATATAGAGCACCGTTGACAGTGTAGCTTTAAGCGATCACATGTATTTTCTTTTTTTTTTTTTTCAGATTTTTGACATAGGGCCTGTGTGCTCACCAGAGAGAGAGAGAGAGAGATCCCTTGTGGGGGGAGATGTCCACACCACAATCCCTTTTCCTCCATTCCTCCTTTGGGATTTGGGGCATACATGCACATGTGCCCAGTGTGTTTTTCAAGCTGCTGGGTCTGGGACTCGAACCACTGAGTCGGCCATGTGGGATCCAGTGCCTTAACCACCACACCAGCTGCTGGCCTGGTGATTGTGTGTATTTTACAAGTGAAATCTTACTGTGATATGTATATATCTGGGTGAGGTTGAACTTTCACATGCAGTTAAAATTCATGCTATTCTGGCACGATCTGGCCTTACCAAGTATTTAAATATGTAAAATGTAAATAAAACACACTTGAAAGGGATGTCAGAGGAGGAGACAAGACCAGAGTAAAGGATAAAATGGGAAATGTTTATGTCAGTGATAAATACTCGTGTGAAAGGGTACGTTACAGAAACAAGCATCAGGCCCAGCCATGGTGGTGCAGCCGTGGGACAGCGCTCTGCAGTGCTGGAAGCCACGTGGAGGAGTGGGGTTTAGTTCCCGGGTCGACCTGGACATGCCAGGCACATGTGAATGTGTGCCCATGATCCTGGCTGGCGAGGAGGGCTGGAGGGAGAGCCTCTTGAGGGTGCTTGTCTTTCTCTCTGTCTCTCTCTACAAAGACATAAACAAGCTTAAATACTAAACTGAAAGCAGTTGTCAGAGCCCAGCCCTGGTGTCTGGACTCAGCTTCCCTACCAGCTCCAGCCCACCCACACAGCCGGCTGCAGGTGGGCAGGTGCTAAGTCACACCCTGGGGGATCTGCCCAGAACCTCCCATCCTGCATTCCCAAGTGTCCACTCTGTCCTGCGACCTCAGGACCCTGCTGCCTGGCTCTGCTTGGTCCTTACAGCTCAGACCCTCCACTGGGTTGCCTTTCAGGCTTAATGCTCCCTGTGTCCTGACCTTGCCTTTCAGATGGCATCCTGCTGCCAAAGCCCTACTCTCCCCCACTCCCCACTACTGCCCACCTCTTAAAATCCAGGTGAGACCCAGGAGAGGTCAGAAAAGAAAAAAAGAAAAAAAAGAAAATATAAACTCGCCCTTTCCTATAGCAACACTGGTCTTCTTTAAGAACTTGACTTAGTACACAAAGTCTTCAAAAAGTTCACCGAAATGTGCATTATTTTAAAAAAAAGAAAACTATGCATGGGGACCAGCAGTTAGCGTAATGGCTATGTCGCTGAACTCCCATGTAGTTGAACACGGTTCAAGTACCGGACCTGGTGGCTTAAACTCACGCCGGGTGCGTGTGCGTGTGTGCCCAGGATCCTGAGAGGAGATTGGAGAAGGGATTGCGGTTTGGTCATTCCCCACTGGGGAGTGATTTCTTGTTTTCTGTCTCTCTGTCTCTCTCTTTCTGGCCAGCGCATGCGTCCTATAGCAAAAAACTCTCAAAAAAAAAAAAAAAAACAAACCTGTGCATGGATTTCAAACTTCTTTGCACCAAACTAAACTCATACATTAACATCCCGTTTGGCCATTTTTTAAAAAGAGGCTTTTGCCTTAGGACATGTGTGCTCACCAGAGAGAGATAGACAGACAGATACAGTGAGAGAGAAACTGAAAGCATCCTCCCGGGGAGGGGGGGTGACAACACCGCAACCCCTTCCCCTCCATTCTCCTCCTGGGGCCCTGGGCATGCACACACACGTGCCTGGTGTGATTTTCAAGCCACTGGGTCCAGGACTTGAACTAGGATCAGCCATGTGAGAGTCCAGCAATGTAACCACTACGTCATCAGCTGGTCCCTAACATCCTATTTTCCACGAACTTTTTGAAGTCTTTCAATAGCTGGGACAAGGCAGGGGTACAGGCCCGTGTACAACCAAAACCTGGTGTTTCAGATTGTGTGCTCATCTGCGTGTTGGCCTGGCAGCCCTGCAGTGGTGCTGTGTATCCCACTGACAGGTGTCCTGGGGAGAGGGCCAGATGCGGCTCTCCAGTAAGAGCAGGACGGGCCTGCAGCGAGCGCATTACTGCGGGAGGGTAAGAGGCGCTTGGAAGGTGGAGTGCACGCCGGCAGAGCTGTTGTCTACCTCAACCCCGTGTGTGTGCACCTATATAGAGACAGCTCACGAGTCAGAAAGACGTGAGAAAAACCCTGAAAGAATCTCAAACACGAGCAGTTTATGAACTCGTGGGATAAAAGACCCCACATTCCAGGGCCCAGTTAAGGCACTGGACTCTCATGTGGTCGACTGTGGTTCCAGACTGGACCTGGTGGCTTGAAACTCATGCCAGGTGCGTGTGCCCATGTGCCCAAGATTCCAGAGGGAGAATGGAGAAGAAGGATTACGGCAAGACCTTCCCTCCTGGGGGGTGATTTCCTGCTAGCTGTCTCTCTGTTTCTCGCTGTCTCTCTAGCAAGCGCACGTGCCTTATAGCAAAAAAAAAAAAAAAAGGAAAAAAAAAAAAACCATCTCAAAAATAACGATCCTCGTTCCAGGGACCAGCAGTTGGCATAATGGCTATGTTGCTGGACTCCCATGTAATCAACCGCAGTTTGAGTCTTGGACCTGGTGGCTTAAACTCACGCCGAGCACATGTGCGTGCATGCCCACGATCCCGAGAGGAGAACGGAGGAGAAGGGATGCGGTTTCCCATGTCTGTCAGGTTGACGGTTGACGTGGCATCAGTGAGTGAGTACCTTGAACACGTGGCAGGAGGGAGGTTTGGCGGACCCCTCTCGACAGTGAATTCGTTGTGCCAGGTGCAAACGGGCCCGGAAGCCTCTGCCCTCACCAGTCTAACTTGGCCGTGACACTGTCACTGTGGCCGTACACTGCTCATTAGTAACCCAGCCTGCGTCCCTGCGCGGGGTGGCAGAGGCTTGCTCCATTGTCTCCTGTCCTCCAGCCCTTCCGGGGCCCATTCTTCTCCCATCCGTACTGTGGGCTGTCAGCTCTGCGGGGCCTGGAGATCTTCTCTCGTGTTACCCACGGAGAGTGCTGTGAGCTTGTCCTACTTGGTAAGAATAGAACTGCCAGAAATGCAGTAATGGGGCTTTTAAAAATGAGTAACGCCTTGGGACCAGCAGTTGGCGTAATGGCTATGTCGCTGGACTCCCACGTAGTCGACCGCAGTTCAAGTCCCGGACCCAGTGGCTTAAATTCACGCCGGGCGTCTACATGCATGCCCAAGATCCTGAGAGGGAGAATGGAGGAGAATGGATTGAGGAATGGCCATTGCCCCTGGGGGGTGATTTCTCGCTTTCTGTCTCTCTGTCTCTCTCTGTCTTTTTGGTGAGCACATGCTCCCTATAGCAAAAACCTCTCCAAAAAAAAAAAAAAAATGAGTGACCCCCTGTAACATCTGAGTCCTATGATTGCTAAGTTTGAAAGACTACCTCGTCGTCGAATGTACAGGAGAATGGTGGTTTCATGGCTGTTTCTGCGTTTCCCTGCAGGGCGAGTGCCCGTGTGCTCAGTTCTCTTACTGAGGCCTGCCCTTTCCCCGGGCCACTCATCCGGTTAGGATTTGCTTATCCGGTCAGGATTTGCTTATCCGTGTGGGACAATAGACTCACGATCCCCTCCCATGGACAGTGGGAAGCCGCTCAGACTGTCTTCTCAGGACTCCCCAGAGATTCCTTTCCCAGCTCTGACCCTAACTGGCTGTATGACCTCGGCTGAGTCACGTGATCTCTGTGAAATGAGGGCCCCAACCCGATGACCTCCAAGGTCCCATCTGGTCCCAGAATTACTCTTGGCACTGGTGCCTGGTTCCCAATGGATGAGGTGGGGGAAGGATGAGGACTGAGAGCTATCGGCCGGTTGTTTGTCGGTTTCACTCGTCAGATTCTGCTCTCTCCTGCACAGTCCCTTCTAACTGTCCCTCAAGGTCACGCAGCCAGTATGTGGCAGAGGCCGGATTGGAAACAAGGATATCTGACTCCTGAGTATATGCTCTTTAAAAAAAAAAAAAGTTTATTATATTCATTATTATTATTTTAAGTTTGCATGTGTGCTCACAAGAGAGAGACAGAGAGGGAAAGTGAGAAAGCAAGCCACCAGGTCTAAGATGTGAACCGCAGTTGGCCACGATGGAGTCCAGCTCCTTAGCCACCAAACCACCTGCTGGCCTCCTGAGTGCATACTCTTAATCGCCATCGTCCAGAGGTCGTCGTTAAAGATCTCCCTGAGAATAATACCCTGGCAAGTAGCTAAGTTTTGGTGGAATGGAAGAAGAAACCCTTCCAGAGGGAAAGAAGGGGCGTGGAAGCCCCGAGGAGGAGTGGGCGATGCATGTGGGGTGGGTGAGGACTTCGGCTGTACGAAGACGAGGGTCCGTGCTGGAGGTGCTGGGAGAGGCCAGGAGCCTTGAATCTGGCAGAGAGCTGCATCTGATCCTGTGCACACTGGGAGGGGCCAAGAATGGGAGACTTAGGGGGCAGTAAGTGGTTTTTAGGGAAACGTATCCGACAGTGGGGAGCAGTATCTGAAGGAGGAGTCATCTTTCCAGAATGGCCAGGTTGTTGCTGATAGAAGAGAGGAGCTGGGACCAGCCTGGTGACGGGGGTGTGTGGAACCTCTCATGATACCTGTGTGGGAAGGTTCTGGGTTCGAGTATAGAAACCTCCCTGAGGACGTCAGACAGGCGAGTGCCCAAGGTCCAGGGCATGGGTCAGGCTGGGAGCTGATCATGGCACTGAGACCCTGTTAGAGGTTCTCTCTCTTTCCCCCCCTTCTGTCTTTCTCGCTCAAGGAAGAAATAAAAACTTTAAAATAAATAAAGGAGAGAAAGATAGCAAGCATGGGAACCAAGTCAGAAGGAAGGCTCACTCATATCCCCAAGGCCTGGATTCACCTCATATTAAGAAATTTTATAATGGTTATATCGCTGGACTCCCATGTAGTCAACCTCGGTTCAAGTCCCAGACCCAGAGGTTTGAAACAGGCCGGGTGTGTGTGCATGCATGACCAAATTCCTGAGAGGATAACGGGGAAGAAGTGATTGTGGCGTGATCATCCCCCTTGGGGGGTGATTTCTTGCTTTCTGGCTCTCTGGCTCTCTCTGGCTCTCCATGAACACACATACCCTATAGCAAAAAAATCTCTCTTGAAAAGGGACCAGCAAGTGGCATGTTAGTTATGTCGCTAGACTTCCATGTAGCTGGCTTAAACTCATGTCAGGCGCATGTGCATGTGTGCCCAAGATCCCAAAAGGAGAATGGAGGAGAAAGGATTGCAGTGTGGACATCCCCCCTGGGGGGTGATTTCTCGCTTTCTGTCTCTGTCTTTCTGGTGAGCACATATGCCTTATAGCAAAAACCTCTCTAAAAACAGCAACAATAAAAACTCTCTTAAAAAAAAAAAGAATAGGGGAAAATCTAGTTCATGACTTTGGGGGTTGAGAAGCCCCAAACACCGTGCTGGCATCTGGTGAGGCCCTCCTAGCTGCTTCACAACGTGTGGAGGGCAGAAGAGTGTCTAGGTCTGCGTCTCTGCTCTGGTCTCATTCCTTCTCCTTGTAAACCCACAAGTATTCAGGTGGGAATTCTCACCCTGACAAGCTTTCCAATCCTAATTACTTCTCGAAGGATCCACCTCTTAATCCCATGGTCGGATTAAGTTCCTGTCCTCTTAAGACATTCACGGTGGCTCACCACATTTTAATGCATGAATTTTGGAGGATCACATTCAACCCATAAGATTACCGTTTTCCCAAAGTATTGTGAACCCATGAATGTATCACAGTTGTAATACCGTAGTTGTTCTAACGGAATTGCTCGGCTCTCTTAGAGCCAGCTTGCATCCCATTTTGCTGTCAAGGTCACCGTGGCAGCTAAGGTCTAGGTAGCTATGACCTGGTTCTAAGGATAAGATTGTTGGAGCTCAGCTTCTTCTAAGAATTATATTACTCAGGATCCTCTAGGGATATGAAGCCAATGAGATGTGTGTAGATACATAAGAGGAAACTTTTGGAGCCCTTGTCTCGTGTGATCACGCTAGTGGAGACTCCCTACAAGAGGCCACCTGCATGTAGAAGACCTCAGAATGCTGGTAGCTGACATAGTCCAGTCAGAAGGCCTCCAGCAGGGAAGGTGATGATGTAGCCTATCTGAGGCCAAAAGTCTGAGAACACAAGGATGGCTGTGTTGGGAGTGAAGGGCAGGGGAGGACTGGTGTGAGTCCTGGAGCCCAAAGGCAGGTAAGTCTTGAGAGCCGATGCCAAGGCCACAGAAGAAGTGCCCTCCTCTCTCACAGGAGACCCAGCCGTCTTCTGTATTGGCTGTCTCCGGGCCTTCTGTCAATTGGATGGTGCCCACCCACATTGTGGGCAGATCTTTTCCACCTCGTTTGCTCAGATTTGCATGTTTACTTCTTCTGGAAACATCCTCACAGACACGCCAGAATAACGCTTTATCAGGCTTCTAGGCAGTCCTCAGTTCAGTCAGGTTGACACTCAAAACTAGCCGTCGAGCCTTTGTTCTAGGTGGCCTTCCCGGGTATCGTCCATGAGGAGACCCTGTGTGTCAGGCTTGGCTTTGTCTGTGAGAAGGCACGTTTACGGTCTCATCACCTCACCATCTGGGACACCTCCGAAGGAGGCAGAGGAGCTTTTCCTTTGTAAAGAAGCCAGAGGTGCTGGGCAGAAATGCAAAAAGAATGCTGCCATCCGCAGGCCGCCGGGGGTGGGGTGAAAGGGACGGGCCTGCTCTAGCCTGGTGCTCAGTCTGGGCAGTGCCAAGGAAAGCACCTACAGGAGGGAGAGACGCAGGACGAGCCTGAACGCGATCTCCCGTGAAAGGTGCGACGAGTGCCTTGTCTTCTTCTCCAATAATGTGGAAGGTTCTAGCGCAAGTCAGTGTAGCAGAAAGATCTGGGTCACATTTCACACACACTAACAGAGCCCTTGGGATAGGAACATTGCAGTTACATGGCAAGGGTTTGAGTAGTTCCTCAGACAGCACTCAAACATGGAGACGATCGGTAATAGACAGGGAGATAAACAAATAGATACAAGATCGATAGAGATGGCACCTAAATAGAGGACAGGTAGGGAAGTGATGATAGTCAAAAGATACAGGTGATACACGGATGAGAGGTGAGTAATAGATGATAGATACTCGATAGCTGTTAGAGAGCTCCTGATGGATGGATGGGCAAGAGAGAGAGAGATGATAGGTGATGGGAGTGGATAAACAGATGGTGGATGACCAACTGAATGGCAGATGAGAGAGTAAGGTGAGTAGACACATGACAGATAGAGACAGAGGGTATTTAGAAAATGGCTGAGCGGGCAATCTCAGCCTAATTTCTTACATAAGAATTATTAATATACTCACCAGCAGTTGGCGTAATGGCTATGTCACTGGACTCCCGTGTAGTCGACTGTGGTTCAAGTCCTGGACCTGGTGGCTTAAAGTCTCACTAGTCTTTTTATAAATTTTTGATTGCCATGGGGTGCATATGCTTGGCAGAGAGAGAGAGAGAGATTGACAGAGAGAAGGAGGGACAGAGAGAAAGCCCCTACCTGGGGGCTGGTTATCCCATAATCTGTCCTATTCCAACACCCCATCTCACTGGGTGTGGGGGCATGGATGCACATGCACCTGGTGTGTTTTCCAAGCTACCAGGGTTGGGATTCAAACCGCAGTCTGCCATGTGGGATCCAGCTCCCTTAACCACTAGGCCAGAGGGCTGGCCCTCACCATACTCTTAAGCCAACGTAGTTTAGTCAGATATCTCTTGGTATGCACACACCTGCTTCCTCTCCTCTCAGGAACACAGCCCCCATCTGGGCATGCCCACGTCCTTCCTTTCTCCCAGGACCTCAGCCTGGAAGCTTTTCCTGGTTACTCTCCCCAGGGTTCCCTGGCACTTTGCATAGGGCAGCTGGAGAGCAGGGAGCTCTAGACATTGTGTCCCTCCTGTCCACTCCAGCGCCTCCCACGGAATTTGCATTCAGTCAGTATTTATGGGGCCAGTGAATAATTGCCTTGTAACCCAGGGCTCACCTCTGCCCTCGGCTTGCTGAGTCTGGGAGGGGACGGGGACATTGTTACCTGTCAATGTCCCACGGGGGTCTTTAATTTGGGAGCTGTCAGCTCCCTCTCTGTGCCAGGCCACCCATCAGGTCACCTCCAGAAGAACAGGGTGGCCTGCATGCAGGAAGTTGCAGGACTCCACATGGGAATAGAACTTGCAGAACAAAACGCCAGCTCAAAAGGCCCGATGGGAATGCATGGGGAGACACACACGCAAGCACCCGCAAACAAACGTGGTCTCCAATTTTGGATAAATGCAACCTAGACTTGTCTGTCCTTGACTCTCTGTGGGTCAGAGCAAGGAGAAGAGGACAGTGGTGAGAGAGGCGAGCAGACGGGTGGGGTGTTCAAAGCATCTTCCGTGACTGCAAATTCTGCTCGCACCGCGCTTCTTCCTGGCACTTAGTGGTGACACCTCTTCTTGCTCCACTCAAACTTCACATCCCCGCTACACATCCCTGCGGTATTAGTGGGTGGTTACGGGGAGAGCGTCTCTGGATGAAGCATCTCTGTGCAGAGAGCATCTCTGAAGGGTACGGCGATCCCTCGTCTCCGTTTCAGAGCAGACGTGGACCCTGGAGACCACCGTGGATTCCAGCCCTTCGAAGAGCCTGCTGACCGGACTAGGCAGGACCATTAGTAGGAATGGATGTTACAAAGCCAGGCATTTCTACTGTAAGCCTGCTAGATCATTTGTTTCCTGTTTTATATTGTTTGCACATAAGAGGGGGTGGAAAAATGCAGAAATGTTTTCCAGCGCGTTTCCTTCCTTCCACCCCCAAGCCTGCTAAAGATACAACTGCAGATTTCACGTGGCGGCCTGGCTATTCCCAAGTGCTAAGTGTTTACCAGCCCAGCTACCTTCCCGGGAGGAATGGCGTCTTACGCTTTCTGTCACTGCAGCTCAGCACGCTGGGACAGAGAAGCTGCTGAAGGAATTCACCTGCTGTGACTCCGTGCCCTCGTTTTGAGCTCTACAGGAATGTGATTGGTCATTTTGAGCGTAGGAAAAGCCTTCTGCCCCTCCGCTTTCTCTTCCCTTTTCTATTTTTCTTTTTTCTTTCTTTTTTGGTCTGCTAAAATTCAGCTCCATTCTTAAAATGGAAGTTGGTCTTTTTTCCTTTTTAGTAATAGCTTACATACACAAGCTTGAGAAAGACAATTAGAAGCTTCCTTAACAAGGTCTTGGTGTGCTCCGATCCCTGTTCTCCGGCCCTCCAACCTTCAGGATCCTGGGTGCCTACATGTGTGCCTGGCTTGTTTTCAGGCCAACCCACGAGTCCAAACCTGCAGCTGGCCACCTGGCTTCCCGTGTTTTAGGGCACTTGTGTTACTGCTGCTGTACTGTAGCTGGGCCTGCAGTGGGCCATTTGATGGTTACCTGAGACTTTGGTTCTGCCAAGTGATGTGTGCGTGTGTGTGCGCGTGTGTGTATCGTGACTCTCTGAAAGGCATTTTATCCTGCAGAGCATCCTTTCCTTAAAGCAGCAGAAGTCCTCGATGATGTCCTTTCCTGATTCTCCTCTTCCTTCCCTTTTATGTACTTCTTCTTTTCCTTTTCCTTTTTTTTTTTTCAGAGAGATTTTGTTGTTGTTGTTTTTGCTATAGGCCACATGCACTCGCCTGAAAGACAAGAGAGACAGAAAGTGAGAAATCACCCCCCAGGGAGGATGGCCATGCAGCAGTCCTTTCTCCTCCATTCTCCTCTTGGGATCTTGGGCACGCACGCACACGTGTCTGGCATGAGTTTAAGCCCCCGGGTCCGGGGCTCAAACCACGGTTGACTACATGGGAGTCTAGCGACATAGCCATTATGCCAACTGCTGGTCCCCCTCTTCTTTTCCTTTTGACTCCACATTTTATCCTCAACCTTCTCTTTCTCCTGTACTCCTTCTCTTGATGAGCTCATTGATTCATTTGCTTCTAATATTGCCCCGTGGAGACGACTCTCCCAACTATAAATAGAGTGCTGTGTTATCTCCTGGGGGCCAGACCGATATTTCTTTCTTCCCTAAAAACAATTATTTATTTAATTTATTATTGTCATCATTATTATTTAATCTGCTCTAGGGCACATGCGCTTCCCAGAGAGAGAAAATGTGGGAAAGCAAGCTACCAGGTCCAGGACTCAAACTGCAGTTGGCCATGTGGGAGTCCAGGCCTTAACCACTGGCCCCAGACCTGTATTTCAATTGCCCATAGAACATACCTACTTCAGTGGCCCACGTGTGATTTCAAATTTAAAATCTCCATTGTTTGTGCCTGTTCAAGGTTCCTTTCTCTTCCTAAACATTCCATTTCAGCCAGTGACGACCCTGACCTTTCTAACACAGAAATGCAAACTGCGTGGCCATTTCTCTGTCTCTTTCTTCTCCTACTCTGTCTCCAGTTGGTTGTACCTGCCCTCCCCTTCTTGAATCTGCTTGGTACCACCCAGGCTGGGCCCCGCACTTCCTGCCCACCACAGTAACAGCTCTCAGGCTCTTCCGTGTCGGTTCTGCTAGTCCTTCTCTTTCCTTATGCCCGCTACAGTGGCCCTGTCGCTTTTCACTTCCGAACGGAGGGTGTCTGTCCCTGCCACTCGGCCAGGGAAATGCGTCCCCTGCTCGCTGTTCCTCAATGTGCCCTGTGACTGTCAGGCCCCTGGCCCTGTAATTAATGAGCAGGTCTCCAAATCGGTATTGAGGGCCTTCCTCTCACTCAGCCCTGAGCCAGGGCGCTGACCACAGCAGACTTGCTCCCTTGCAGTTTCTGAGTCAGCAGGCTCACTCCCCTCATCCCTTTGGGGTCACTGCCCCCGCCTTGACCTTCAAAGTCCAGTTCGCCTCAATTCCTCCCAAAGCTGCCTCCATCTTTTTTTCTTTTTTCTTTATTTGGAGAGGTTTTGCTATAGGGCACGTGCACTCACCAGACAGAGACATAGAGACAGAAAGCGAGAACTCACCCCCCAGGGGGATGGCCACGACGCAATCCCTTCTCCTCCATTCTCCTCTCGGGATCTTGGGCACGCACGCAGAGGCGCCCGGCGTGAGTTTAAATCACCGGGTCTGGGACTCAAACCGCAGTCGACTACATGGGAGTCCAACGACATAGCCATTACGCCAACTGCTGGTCCCCCTCCATCTTCTTCAACCAGACTGATGAGGCCCTCGTCCGAATTCCATCCTCCTGTGAGAATAATCCCCGTCGTTACTCTGATCTTGTCACGTATGCTAGTTTTGACTCCTTAACCAGACTGCAATTTCCTTAAGGTCCACTGCATGCGCTTTTGTAAATAATTATTTTATTTAACCTCATTTATTTGTCTATTTTAATTTGATCAGAGAGGGACAGAGGGAGAGAGGGAGAGAGAAAGTGAGAAAGCAACCAGGCAGTGCCAGGACTTGAACCGTGGTCGGCCATGTGGGAGTCCAGCGCCTTTAACCACCATGCCACCTGCCAGCCCCCAACGTCCACTGTTTTCACTTGTGCTAACTCTCTCCAGTGCTGAGTGTGTTATTTGTCGCTGTTGTAGGGCCATTTACAATAACCACTTGGAATCTGTGATTAGACATAATTAGGATCATGCTTTATATGCACTTCCTTATCCAGTGAGTGGGTGTGAAATACATGCCGAACCGATTTCGGGAAGACGTGCGCAGCTGTTTACCACCTGTGGGTCTCAAGGCTCAGTCTCCTCATTCGCACAGCGGAGACCTGGGTTCCTGACCCCTCTGCGTTACAACGATGCAGCTGGCCCAGAGACCTGCTCCTCAGAGGGCACTAAACGAGGACAGCAGCGGCTCTCTCTGTGTTTACCTTCTAGTGTCCCAACGGGGAGCCAGGGGCATCCGCGGGGGACCCAGGGAGCCAATGACATCATTAGGAGAAAGTGGGGGGATTCCTGGGACTTGATTCCAATTCGAAGCTTCCTGGAGGAGAGACTTCCGTTGAGTTTAAAGGAGGCTGTTGGTGGAATGGGAGTCCGAGGCGGTTCTCGGCAGGCCGGGCGGGCAGGACATGCTGCTGAGTGCAGGGCACACAGGCTGGGTGGAGGCCGACCCACCGCCGGCTGCGCCCAGGGCTGCCGTGCAGATATCGCTGCAGGTAAAACGGGCGGCTCGGGGCGCATCAGAAAGTATGTGGCTCTCAGGGCAGTAAACACTTAGGCATTTGCGATGGGTCCTTAGATGAAAACCATTTCTTTGGGTGTCACACGTGCTGAGACTCCTAAGCCCCGGGAGCAGCCATTGGTAGCCTGGTACATCTGGATTCCTGTCACCACAGGATTCAATTGATGACCACAACAATAGCGAATGCTGACATTTCCTCATAAATATTCAGGTTTTTCTTCATTTCAAAAAGGAATGGAAGGGGTTTGCAAATACGTCAGCCAGGCAATAAGATAAAAAGAGAAAACAGTGGCCGCTTGGTGGCAGAGTAGTCAAGCCCGATGCTCTGTGAAGCAGTCCCACGTGGGAAAGTTCCTGGTTCGAGTTCGGAGTCCTGCCTGAGCATGCTGGGCATGCGTGTGCGCTTGGCAGGGTTGGCCGAAGCTGGGGTGGGTTGCGACATCGGCACCTGTTGGCGGTGCTGTCTTTCTCTCTCTTGTCCATGGAAGAAAGAAATGAATAGACTTTTTAATAAAGAGAGAAAGAGGGACCAGCAGGTGGCGTGGTGGTTAAGGCGCTGGGCTGGATTCCCACATGACCTAGCATGGTTCAAGTCCTGGACCTGGTAGCTTGAAATTCACGCTAGGCATGTGTGCATGCATCCTCAATATCCCAGGAGGAGAATGGAGGAGAAGGGATCGCAGCGTGGCCATTCCCCCTCAGCAGATGATTTCAGTGTCTCTTTGTCTCTCCCTGGTGAGCGCACATGCCTTACGGGAAAAGAAAGCGAGAATAAAGCTAGGCATGGTACGCACGGTGGGATAAAGTCAGAGGGAACATCCAGATGCCCAAAGTCTCGAGGTGGGCTGCAGACTCACACTCAGGATCTTAGCAGCCAATGCATTGCCCCCCTCAAAGAATACTTTTTATTTTAATATGATAATGCAGCATGTCTAAGATTCCACGTTTATAATCAGACACATTTTTGAAAGGGATTTTGAATATTGACTAGTACTGTGGGCTTTCATTCATATCCATGTTGATTTCCTTTGCACTGGCTCATTAGAAACAAAGGCTGAAAGCAAAACACCATCCCAAGCTTCTCAGCTTGCCAGGGATCTTACTTAAGGAAGCCCCACTCCAAGGTCAAAGGGAATTTCCTCTCCTTGGAAAGAGAACTGCCTTACTCTTGCCTTTTAGGAAAGGCTTTCCCCTCTGCCTTCCTGAAACACACTCTTTTTTTCTTTTTTTCTTGGAGAGGTTTTTGCTATAGGGCACATGCACTTGCCAGAAAGACAGAGAGAGACAGAGAGACAGAAAGTGAGAAATCACCCCCCAGGGGGGATGGCCATGCTGCAATCTCTTCTCCATTCTCCTCTCGGGATTCTGGGCACACACACACGTGCCTGGCATGAGGTTAAGCCGCCCGGTCCGGGACTCGACTACTTTATCAGTTGTACTCTGTCTCAGTGAGGGATGTTGATCTGCCTGGAGTCACTGAGGCCTTGGCCCTAGCCCAGGCCATCCCCGCTCTGAGACCATGCCTCTCTCCTCCCTAGTGTGAAGCAGCAGGAGCGCTACGGCCAGTTGACTCTGGTCAACTCCACGTCAGCCGACACCGGCGAGTTCAGCTGTTGGGGGCAGCTGTGCAACGGCTACATCTGCAGGAGGGACGAGACCAGAACAGGCTCCACCTACATCTTTTTCACAGGTACGGTCTTGGGTGCACCAGTGGATCGGACCGACTCAGAACCGAAGGGGCCCCTGCAGACCCAGCAGCAAGTAACAGTGAGAGCGCTCGCAATTGGCGGCAGTTACTTCACGTAGGTCTTACAACCGCCCTTCAGAGCGAGGGCTGCTGCCGTTTCCAGTTTTTCCTCCCAGGTGGGGAGGTTGAGATCTAAAGAGAGTAAATCCAGGTCAAGGAAATGGTGGTCGCAGGATTGGAAACAGAGCTGTCTGATCCCAGGATCTGTATGGTGGCCACTGGACCCATGTGACTACAGGAACATAACTGGGGAGTAGTTCAAATCGGATACAATTGAAAACTCATGTCCTCGGGGCCCGCAGGTGGTGTAGTGGTTAAGGTGCTAGACTCCCGCATGGCTGACCCCGGTTCGAGTTTTAGACCTGCTGACTTGCTTTCTCACTTATCCTTTTCCTGTCTGTCTTTTTCTCTTTGGTCATTTTTTTTTTTTTTTTTGGAGAGGTTTTTGCTATAGGGCGTGTGCGCTCGCCAGACAGAGAGAGAGAGTCAGAGAGACAGAAAGCGAGAAATCACCCCCCAGGGAGGATGGCCACGCTGCAATCCCTTCTCCTCCATTCTCCTCTCGGGATCTTGGGCATGCACGCACACACTCCTGGTGTGAGTTTAAGCCACCGGGTCCGGGACGCGAACCACGGTGGGAGTCCAGTGACATAGCCATTACGCTAACTGCTGGTCCCTTTGGTCAATTTTTTTAAAAAAATAACAAATGGAATTACGTAATAAAATCATTATTTAAAAAACAAAAACAAAAACAAAACAAAAAGAAAACTCATGTCCTCAGTCACGTTTGCCACATTTCGAGTCCTCCGACTCGCCGTGCGTGAGCGCACTTGGACGGCACAAGCAGCGAACGTTTCTCTTGGGGCCGAAAGTTCTGTCAGCAGCCCTGCTGTTGGCTTTCATCACTGTGCCCCAGAACCGGTGCTGATCTACTTTCCAGAAGCTCCTTACTCATAGGCTGCTCGGGTGAAGATCTCCTCTTATTTATTTCTTATTTTAATTAATTAATTTTTGCCATAGGACAAGTGCACTCACCAGAAAGAGACAGAGAAAGAGAGAGAGAATGAGAAATCACTCCCCAGGGGTCATGGCATGCCACAATCCTTTCTCCATTCTTCACCTGAGATTTTGGGCACACACACACACACACACACACACACACACACACGCCTGGTGTGATTTTCAAGCTGCTGGGTCCAGGACTCCAACTGTGATGGGCCATGTGGGAAACCAGCGTCTTAACCACGATGCCACCTGCTGGCCCGTCATTTATTCTTATGTTGGGTCATTGGAAAAGTCGTGACATATTTTTCTATGCAAGAATGCGTCATGACTTTTCCGATGACCCAGTAAGTATTACGAGCTAAGGTTTGGAGGCAGGATTCCCAAAGCTTGTGGTCCTTGTAGCTCCAGTCCCAGTGCCTGAGCCTAAGTGAGGCGCCTGGAAATGGGCAGGTGTCCTCCACTGCAGCACGAGGTATGCGTGTGCAAGGTGGGTCTTGCACCTTCAGAACCAGGCATGGAGCTCCCAGCCACCTCCCTCTGCACAGCTCTCTGAACTCTGAAGTGTGGAGGATGAGGTTCTCCAAGATTCAGAGGTCGGGAGTTGCCTTCAGGAGTCTTACAAATGCTACTACTGGCGCTCCTGCTGTTTCCGGCGTTTCAAGTGAAATCACAATCTTATCCTTTAATTTGCCTGAGGGTGCATGCACTCACTGGGGTGAAAGAGAGAGAGAAAGAAAGTGAGAAAGACCCCCCCATACACACACACACACACACACACATAGAGCATGGCACACTGTAATCTCTTCTTCTCCATCTCTCTTCCTGTTGGGATTTGGTGAATGCACACACATGTGTCAGGTATGTGCTTTTCAAACTGCTGGGTCCAGGACTCAACCCATGTGGTTGGCTCTGTGGGATCCAGCCACCACCATGCTGATCCCAGAATCTTTAACTGCCTCTCAGGGCCTTCATGAGATTTTCCTACTCTTGAATCCATCTACCTCTAAGACCTGGAATGGCTATGATCCGAAGAAAACCCAGAAGGACCAGTAGTTGGCGTAATGGCTATGTTCCTGGACTCCCATGTAGTCAACCATGGTTCGAGTCCCAGACCCAGTGACTTAAATTCACACCAGGAACATGTGTGTGTGTGTGTGTGCCCAAGATCCCTAGAGGAAAATGGAGAAGGGATTGCAGTGTGGCCATCCCCCCTGAGGGGGTGATTTCTTGCTTTCTGTCTCTGTCTCTCTCTGTCTTTCTGGCGAGCGTACATGCCCTATAGCAAAAACCTCTCCCCCCCCCCCCAAAAAAAAGAAAGAAAGAAAACCCAGAGCTGGACAGTAGCTAAAGTGATTAAAACAGGGGCCAGCAGATGGTGTAATAGTTGCATCACTAGAGTCCACCATGGCCAACCTGGCCCCGGTGACTTGAAATTTCCACCAGGCATGTGTGCATGCTTGCCTGAAACCCCAAGAAGAGACAGAAGAGGTTGAGGCATGACCATCCCACCTTGGGGGCGGGGGTGGTGGTGGTGATTTCTCCTTTCTGTCTCTCTGTCTCTCTATCTCTCCAGCAAGTGCACATGCCCTATAGCAAAAATCTCTCTAAGAAAAATAAATAAATAAAACAAAGTGGTTAAGAGTCTTGCAGTAGAAGGAAGGAGACCCGAGTATACAACTGGTCTCAACTCTGAATATAGTATGAACAAGTGGGGATTTATGGCCAAGGAGAAGGGCAGGTGGTCAGTGGATGTTCAATTACTAAGAAAGAAACATCAAATGTAGAGAGGCGGGTGGGAGAGGCTGGTGGCTGAACTCACCTAACACGGTTCGTGCTGAAGATAGGTCCGTGTGATCAGACACCCCCTGGAGGACGGTACCCTCTGAGGAGCCCTGGTAGGTCAAGGGCAGTTGGGGTGGAGGATGGGGATGGGAGGTGGTTTTGGCTAAACCGACCTAGCAGGGTCCTTGCTAAAACTAGATTTACACCGAAGTGCACGGATGGGCCTAGGAGAAGGTTAAGAAGCTTGACTAAAGTATGGTCAAGCAGAGAATCTTTGTCACTAGCCATTAATGAATGCTTTAGCGAAGTCTAATGTATTTTTCACTTTCTGCCCAAATCGCTCCTCTCCAGAAAGAAGATGCAGTAGCAGGACATGCTATAGTTCTGGAAGCACGTGTATCTCATTTCATTCCACAAGAGCCCCAGGAAATACATGAACGCTATTTGATTATCTCTGTTTTAAAAATAATAATGCAGGGAACCAGCAGTTAGCGTAATGGCTATGTCGCTGGACTCCCACGTAGTCGACCGCGGTTCGCATCCCGGACCCGGTGGCTTAAAACTCACGCCGGGCGCGTGTGCATGCGTGCCTAAGATCCCGAGAGGAGAATGGAGGAGAAGGGATTGCAGCGTGACCATCCCCCCTGGGGGGGTGACTTCTCACTTTCTGTCTCTGTGTCTCTTTCTGTCTGTCTGGCGAGCGCATGCGCCCTATAGTGAAAACCTCTCAAAAAAAAAAATAATAATAATGCAGATGCTAAGATGCAAAAAGGCAAGGCGATTCGGCCAGTGTTCCGAAACTTGTGGTGGAACCAAAGAGTCAAACCCTGTTTTTCTGACCTGAGACCCGATGTTCTTATTGCCTCGAACCCTTTCTGAAACAGGGAGATGGGTGGATGGACAGACGCTAGCCAGCCTGACAGGTGTGGGCAGGAGAACTGCTGACAGTGTACGCAGGGAATCCTCCCTGATCGTCATTTAGGACCGTGCTCCACAGAGGTCCCGTGTGTCCTTGGTTAGACCGGGTCACCAGTTAATTATGTCACTCTAGGCAAGGACTAATGCTGTATTTCAAACTGTGAGATGAAGATTCTTTGCTAGAACTAGCACTTTCATGTCATCCCAAAGCACTGGTGGGGTCTGGGCTGGCCATGGGCTGTCTGAGTTCTGCATTCAGGTCTTCTCTCTCAATTTTGCTATTCCTTTCAGGAACCAAAGAAAGGCTAAAACACTGTATTTATTTTCAACTTTCAAGAAACCTTGATCATGGAACTAGCCCTGAAGCACAGTGATTAGGCGTTGTACAAAGGAAGCCAGATCCCACATGGCTGACCAAGGTTTGAGTTCTGGCCCCATTGGCTTGAGAAGCACTTGGGCATGTGTGCCCAGGCTCATGATGGGATGGGAGACGGAGAACTGGAGGAAAAAGGATTGCAGCATGACTGCCACTATTGGGAGAGCTCCTCTCCTTGCTCGCTCGCGCGCGCTCTCTCTCTCTCTCTCCATGCAGCCCTTTGACACTGAAAAAAGAAACCTAGATCCAAAGGGAAGTGACCTAATGTGTTGTGTCATTTTCTGATTCCTCAGTGCTGAGAGCCCAGCTGGATTTGCAACACGGGGGTTAGCAGTTCGTCTTTCCAAGCATGGTGGGTTGGAAGAACCAGGCTGGGCTGTAACTGAGACTGAGGTTCCTGGCACTGGCCCCGGATTCCTTCAGAACATATGCTCCCGGGCTACCCACGCAGAGAGACGTCTGTCATTCATTATGTTTGTATGTTTCGTAGCGCTTGACTGAAAACACTGCGGAGCTTCCTTTGGGGGCCGCCTGTGGTTAATTTGTGCAATTTTTAATTAAGCAACTGCCATACATACTTCCTCTTTCATGTTTATCGAGAGGCTCTCAGAGGGGGTCTCTCTCTTTTTATTGAAGTATAACATACATAAGAAAAACACTCACATTCTAAATATATAGCTCAATCAATTATCCTCAGCCGAACAGGCGCACGAAAGCACCACCCAGCTCAAGGACGAGAGCTTTACCAGCAGGGGAGCGTTCTCACCGTAAAGGGCTGGACCCTGACTTTCAAGTGTAGGAAAACTACAGCAATACACTTCACTCAACATTGACTTTGTTGTCGTTCGGATTTTAGCTTATAGCCTATGAACCTCCATTTTCTGGGAATCTGAGGTCCCATGTGTTCCTTTTTCTTAAAGTAATACGTAGGTCATCTACATGAGATGAACACATTGCATGGAACATATGGAGTCTATCACTTTACTTCTAACTTGCAGTGGGCGTGTGTGCTCAGTAGAAGGGAGAAAGAGAGAGAGAGAGAAAGGGACAAAACATCTCCCGTGGGCGATGGTCACCGTGCAATCCCTTCTTCTCCATTTCTCCTTTTAGGACTTTGGACACGCCCACACATATCCCTAGTGTGTTTTTCAAGCTACTGGGTTCAGCACCAGAACCAAGTAATCAGCTATAAGGGATCCAGCCACTTTAACTACCCTGTCACCAGAAAGAGAGAGAGAGAGAAAGGGACAAAACATCTCCCGTGGGCGATGGTCACCGTGCAATCCCTTCTTCTCCATTTCTCCTTTTAGGACTTTGGACACGCCCACACATATCCCTAGTGTGTTTTTCAAGCTACTGGGTTCAGCACCAGAACCAAGTAATCAGCTATAAGGGATCCAGCCACTTTAACTACCCTGTCACCCACAGGCCCTAGTGTTTTTCAAGCTATTGGGTTCAGCACCTGAACCAAGTAATCAGCTATGTGGGATCCAGCCACTTTAACTACCCTGTCACCCACAGGCCCTATAATCTATCAGTTTTACAATGATAAAATGGTTTTTTTGGTAGGTGGAAGCTATTGATTAGAACACACACACTCGCACACATGTATATGTTTACTTTTTACTTTTTCTCTGAGAGAGAGAGAGAGACAGGCAACCCACAGGATCTTCACGCCATGATCTGCCCCCATCTCAGCCAGCCTGGATCACGGGCACACATGCACACACCTGGCCCGCTCAGGGAGGTCCCAGGACGTGGGCTCCAGACCTTTCCCACGTGGGTCCTGTTCTGTCCCCGCCAGGCTCCCCACCTGGCCCCAGACTGCATGTATGTATATTAAAGCAACTGGTGTGGCCACTTATTGTAGAACATGTATTCTCGTAGAAGAAATAAGACCATGTTTTTGTGTTCTGAAATTAAGATTCCTCACTTATTTTCCTGGCTTTACACATAAGTTCAGATGACTTTAGAATCCCTAAAACAGAAGTTGCCTCTGCCCGGCTGTGGGGACCGAGGCAATGCAGTGCCTCTGCAAGTACTGAAGCCACACGGGAGGCCCCGGGTCAGAGCCTTGTGCCCGGCTGGCTGGAAGGCTGGGGTGTGGACGGACCGCAGTGTGGGAAGATTTTGCCTAGGGTACCACTGTCTCTCTCCCAAAAGAAAAAGAAAGAGAGAAAGAAAAAAGGGGAAAAAAAGATGGAGACAGAAAGCTTAAAAAAGAAAAAAGTGGTCTCTCAATCTTACAATCATAAAACCGATAAGCAAAATTGTTAAAAATATGTTTAAGGGGCCAGCAGGTGGCATGGTGGTTGAAGCGCTGGACTCCCACAAGGCCAACCACTGTTCAAGTCCTGAACCCGGTAGCTTGAAATTCCCACCATATGCATGTGCGTGCATGCCCAAAGTCCCAAGAGGAGAATGGAGGATAAGGGATTGCAGCATGGTCATCCCCCCGAAGGGGTGATCTCTCACTTTTCCTCTCTCTGTCTCTTTCCAGCAAGCTTGTGCACCCTATGGCAAACACCCCCCTCAACAAAAAAGGTCCCTTTAGTATCTAGTCCAGATCGTTCTCTGTATAGCTGGGAATGTTGAAGCACAGAGAGTCACACATCCAAGGCCACACGGATGTAGATGCAGTCCACGTGACACGCTGATGTGGCACACGCTAACGAGGCTGCTCCATACCTGAGCCTGAAGTCGATTTATCATAAAGCGAATGCAAAGGTCTTGGGAGAGATGGTGCCTGGCTGAGCAGTGACGTTCTCCTTCCCAACCTTAGGGCCTCCCTGTTAGGGAACTTGGTACTCACAGCCAAAGCTCCCTTGGCTCATGAAGACTTGCTATGTCGGGAATCCAGTCTCCAACCTCAAACATCATACAACCATGGCTCTAAGAAGGCTGGTGGAGGAGAAAGCTGAGGGGGGAATCCAGTCCAGGAACACACAGGAAACACCTGATCAACTGTTGGGGTGCGATCAGCTCCAAGGATTTGTCGTCGCAGTTATAACGCTCCCTCAAAGAATGATCCAGAACACAAAGGATTTACTGCACCAGGCAAAAGCAAACCAAAACCAAACAAAAAAGTTCAACTGAGCATCCCTTCCCTGTCCTAAGGACAGTATAAACTAGCCTTTGTTTCTCTTATTCCTGTTAGATAAAAATGACACCACTTAGCGCTTAAAGAACCAGGAGAGTGATTTTAGAGGAAACGGGGTGTAAAGAGGCTGGAGGTCTCCAGCCAGGGAGTGACGAGCTGTGCCAGGAATGAGGCCCCAGCCCTTCCTTCACCCCTACCCCGCTCCCTCCCCCTGCCTTGGCAGGTGCTAGGGCTCTGGGCTTCGAGAGAGAGGACGGGGACTCTGGCAGGTCACCATGGCCCTGGGGTGCTGGAAATCCCCCTCGACTGTCAGTTCCTGAGCCTCGGCGTTGGCACTAGTGTCTCCGCACAGAAGCAGCAGGTTGTCAAGGGGCGACAACTGTTCTCGAAGCCATGAAATCCGTCTCCTTCTTCGCTTCTTCACATGATTTGACTTGACATATTACTTCTTTTCTTTCCTTTAAGGAGATAAGAAGTAAAACTGTTGCTCCAAAGAAATGAAAAGCATTTATTTATTTTTATAAGAGAGATTTTTGCTATAGGGTGTGTGTGCTTGCCGAAGAGACAGAGAGACAGGAAGCGAGACATCACCCCCCAGGGTAGACGGACATGCTGCAACCTCTTCTCCATTCTCCTCTTAGGATTTTGGGCATACACACACACACACATACACACACACACACACACACACACACACACACACACACTCCTGGTGTGAGTTTTAAGCTGCTGGGTCTGGGACTCTAACCCTGGTTGACTACGTGGGAGTCCAGCAAGGTAGCCATTACTCCACCTGCTGGTCCCAGCATTTAAAAGCCAACATTTTCAGGGGCCAGCAGGTGGCGTGGTGGTTAAGGTGCCAAACTCATACATGGTGCACAGCAGTTTGAGTCCTGGACTTGGGTGACTTAGAAGTCATGCATCCCCATAAATCCTGACAGGAGAAGGGATTGCAGTGTGGGCATCCCACCGGGGGGGATTTCTCAATTTCCCTGTCTCTGTCTCTGTCTCTCTGCCGCAAGCGCATGTACCAAATGAAAAAAGCCTTAAAAAACAACAGAAGTCTGCTGCCAGTCCCCCTCACCCTGTGTCCTGAGTGAAGAATCCTGAAGGTTCTCTTACCCCCATTAAGTAAGTCCATGTCTTCCCCTCTGCAGAGAAAGGAGAGCTCTTTGTGCCCTCGCCGAGTTACTTCGACGTCGTCTACTTGAACCCGGACAGACAGGCTGTGGTTCCTTGTAGAGTGACCATGCTGTCGGCCAAAGTCACGCTCCACAGAGAGTTCCCCGCCAAGGAAATTCCAGCCAACGGAACGGACATCACCTACGACCTGAAGCGAGGCTTCGTGTACCTGCAGCCTCACTCTGACCACCAGGGGGTGGTCTACTGCAAGGCGGAGGCTGGCGACAAGTCTCAGATCTCCGTGAAGTACCAGCTGCTCTATGTGGAGGGTAAGCCTGCGGCCTGGTAGGACCCAGCCTCGTCCTCTGGCCAGGGCGGGGACTGCTGTTCTCTACCAGGTGGGAGCAGGAGACCCAGCATGTGGTTTCAAGGCTCCTCTGCTGCCCTGCCACTTCTAGAATGTTCCACATCCTTGCCCATGACTCAGACCCAGCCCTCTACTCCCTTCCGGATCCTCCCATCGTTAGCTCTGGTACTGCCCCTGAGTTTGACCCTCTCGCCTCTACATCCCCAGCCTCCTCTGGAACATTCTCTCAGCCTCTGTTTTAACCCAAGTCTGTTGTCTGCTAAGAGCACCGTGAACTCCCGACGCCATGGTCGGCCTCGTTTTCAAGGCCACTCCCATGTCCTTTCCCTCATTCTGTCACCCTCTCTGAGGCACAGGTGCGCAGCCCCCCCTTTCTCAGCTCCTTTGCATCGCGCCCTCGTCACTCACTGATGGCTTTGACGGTTGGCTCACTGTCCTCCTCTTGTTGGGGTGACTTGAGCATCTCCTTGGAACCCACTGTCCTGCTCACTGACCGCCTCATCCATTCCAGACGAGACTCGCTCCCTTGGCCACACTTTAACATGTCAACGATGAGCCGAGGCCGGCTAGTGGCACTGCAAGTGCGTCACCCTGCCTGGCTGACCCACGTGGGAGCGAGCCTTGACACCCGAGTACACAGGGCTCGCGTGCGGCCCTGGTCTAGGGCTGGCTGAGGCTGACTGAGGGCTGCTGAAAAATCCCCCAGGGGGTAGACGGTGCCACCCTAACCCCCATGTCTGTCTCCACGCCCTGGCAGCCCCTGGAGTCTCCTAGTTTCCTGGGCGTCCTGCAAGGCGCGCTGCACCAGGTCCTCGAATTGCCGCCGACCTCATTCCTTCCACCTGGCCTCGCCCCTTCCTCCTGACAGCACTGAAAATGCTCAGATATTTCATGGGACATGGATCTATTTTGTATGAGTCTGGCCTTTTCAGTGAGGAGCTTCACCTCAGTGCGTTCGTACGGGACGTATTTTCCCCTCATCACTTCCATGGGTTCTGCTGTACTGAACCCCTCTCCTGAGCACTGAGAGCCATGAGCAAGATCTCGGTCCCATTTCACTTTGGGTTAGTAAATCAGCCTCATCCTGGTTTCTAAAACTGTTCGCTTAAAATTAACCCTGCAGTCATCCAAAGCTGGCCCTGCTCTTCCTGCCAGGGAGCAGGCTCCCCTGCTGTGCCCAGCAGCCTGGAGCCAGGAGGCTCCCCCACCCCGTGCTCTGGTGCCCAAGAGGCTGGAGCCCTGCAGGTGGTTGAGGCTGGCCTGGCTTGGTGCCCCTGAGCCTGCCAGGGGCAGATGGTGGCTCCAGCGCCTCGCGAACAGCCCTTCTCGGGGTCGAAGCTCCCTTCCCATGCGGCCTCGTCCTCCTCTGGACCCTTCATGTGGACCTCTCCGCTTCGAGCTGCTGTGCTCTCGGAAAGGCTGCAGTCCTGAACTCTCCGAGCCCCTGACCCCAGACTCCACCACGTGGCAACCAGAAACACAGCGGGGCACAATCCGGTCCCCTTGCCTCCCGGCAGCGACCCCCCCACACCCTGCTGTCACACTCTGCCTGGGTCAGGGCACTGGGTGGGCCAGTGGCAGATCTGCAGAACTCCTGCTTTCGCTTTCTGGGGCGAGAGCACCCCGCCCTACTCCGCCAGCCACCCGAGGTGAGGAGAGGGAATGTTTATACCCATACACGCAGTTCCTTTAATTTATTAGGGCTTTTTTGAGGTTTTTGCTATAGGGTACGTGCACTCGCCAGAAAGAGAGGGAGAGACAGAGACAGAAAGGGAGAAGTCACCCCCAGGGGGATGGTCACGCTGGAATCCCTCCTCCATTCTCTTCTCGGGATCTTGGGCACACGTGCACACATGCCCAGCGTGAGTTTAAGCCACCGGGTCCGGCGCTCGAATTGCGGTCGATGACATGGGAGTCCAGCAACATAGCCATTACGCTAACTGCTGGTCCCAACACAACTGAGGTTTTAAGTTAGGCTGTGACTTGCTCAGGTCCGCTGCTCTGCTAGCTTAGGGCCCTGAAGGCTCAAGGCCACGCCTGTCGTGTTCTCCAGCACCTCGCCTTGTTCGAGGCTGCAGTTGGGATGACGTAAGCTCACTGACCGTAATGCAGACAAAGTCACTGTGCTCACGGGGAGCGCCGGTGCCCTCCCTGCAAGCTTCCCTCTCCTCTGGGTGTTTCTCCACTGAGAAGGGACAGCCACAGCCGCATGCCTCCACCTCCACGCCTTCCGGGCTGCCATCCGGCGCCTTAGCTGCGTTCCACTTGCTCTTCCTCTGGGGCCCCTGTCCCTCTCGCCTTTCTACCCTTTCCACGTGACCCCTGGCAGGCCTGAAGCCTCCTTCCCTAAGAGCGCAGAGGCTCAGCCCGGGAGTTCTCTAAGATTCCTCTTTTGAACCGCCAACTAGGGAGGCAGCGGTGGCTTCGAAGGAGAGCCAGAATGGTGGCCGGCCTGGCGTGGGTCGGGAAGCTGTGGGAGACATGTCTCCTCTCTCCAGAGAAGAGTGTCTGCAGGTGCACCCGCGCTCAGGCTCACCTCAGGCCGTCTCCTGCTTGCTTCCAGTTCCCAGCGGGCCTCCCTCCACTACCATCTCGGCCTCCTCAAACAGAGTGAGAGGTGGGGAAGACGTCCGCGTGCTCTGCACCGTGCTGGGCGAGCCTGAGGTGGAGGTGGAGTTCAGATGGGTCTTTCCAGGCCAGAAGGTAAGCGCCATTCCCCAGGCTCTGCCCCATTTTAGCTGGGTGTGGTCCCTGCTCAGCGATGGAGGCGTGACCTCAGAGGTGCAGGGAACGCGTGGGCCTGTGGTAGACGCCTGGGCTTGCTTGTCTTCGACTATGTCTCTATATATTTACAAATAGATCTTTTTTTTAAAAAAATGTGTTTATTATCATTTTTTAATTTGCTATAGAGCACATGCCCTCACCAGAGAGAGACGAGAGAGAGAGAGAGAGAGAGAGAGAGAAAGCCATGAGGTTAGGGACTCAAACCCCAGTCAGCCATGTAGGAGTCCAATGCCTTGACCACCATGCCACTTGCTGCCCCCCCACCCCCCATAGATTTTTCTTAAAGGACAGGGGGACAGAGTGATTGGGTTCTACTAGGCAATTCAATGCACCGTCTTCTTACTCAGGTTTTCTTCATAGCCCGCCATTCAGAGATAGCGTCAAGAAATGAACGAAAGGGACCTCCCTCTGCCCCACCCACCTGCCTCCATCTTCAGTCCCCTCCATCTGGGTCTGCCGGGGCCTGACCCTCCTCCCGGCATCCCTCAGTGTTCCCAGTCAGCGGTGCCCTGTGGCGAGGGGCTCGGGGGGCAGACGAAGCGCAGGGGCATGCAAACATCGGCCCTGTGGAGCAGGTGCTGTGAGGCCACAGACCCTTTTAGAGCAGACTTCCCATAAAGCAGCGGCAGCATATTGAGCGTCTGTGCATGTTCAGCTTACCAAAATAAACAGCCTTGCCACCGCCACCGCCACGGAATAATCCCTTTGTTGCCAGAAGAGATTTGGCCTCCTGAGACGTGGTCTGTAGCCAGTACGCTTCGAGCCTAGGAGCTGTGACAGGTGGAAAATAACCATCCCCGGAGAAGGGCATTTTGCAGCGTCCTGGTGCTAGGTTCTTGTTTGTAAAGTGTTGCCACACTTCGGAGACGTTAATGGCTTTCAATGTAGATTTATTTTATTTTTTTTAACATTGCTAATTAGTATCTTTACGAGCAAGAAGGGTACTGACGTATATAAATATTCCTTCTGTTAAATTCAGAAAGGACTTTGTTCTTATACCAAAGTTGGCCGGGACATCTCAAGAGGGACCGTCTCAGGTTCTAGAATGGGGGCTCTGTGCTCTAGGGCGTTCCTCCAGTCCGGGGGACTGTAATTCTGCTGCCCAAGTCCCGTGGCCCAGCCAGACATCGTCCTGTCCCAGTCGGAGCAGCCAGGAGCACGCATTGGCTGACAGCGAGTACCGTGGGCGTCTGCCTCTGAATTCCGCAACTATAAACCACTCAGCCAGAGGGGGAAAGGGGGCGAGATGGGGGGACCAGGGGAAAATCGTGTCCATGTTTTTATACTAAAACCAGTTCCACCTTCTCGGAGTCCCAAGAATGTGGGGCCGGCTGGTGGCGTAGTGGTAAAGGTGCTGGACTCCCACGTAGCCAACTGTGGTTCGAGTCCCGGTTCCAGGGGCTTGAGACACGCTAGGTGCATGTGCGTGTGTGCCCCAAATCCTGAGAGGAGAATGGAGAAGTGATTGTGGTGTGGCCATCCCTCCCCCTCCCCCCCCCCAGGGGTGATTTCTTGCTTTCAGTCTGTCTCTGTCTTTCTGGTGAGTGTGCATGCCCTAGAGCAAAAACCTCTTAAAAAAAAAAAAAGATAAAGTTTACATTAAGTAGAAACGTACTGATTTAAAAAGCAGAGGCTGCTGAACAGCATAATGAAATTCAAGGCTCTGCTCGAGGAAAATGCCCTAAAACGATTAGACAGAGCAGAGGCTTCCTCAGCCCGAGCTCCGCGTCAAAGGGCCCTTTATAAGCCCCGCGCTTTGGAAGGCCGCCGAGCGTGCTGGGGGAGCGGGGCTGTGGACAGCAGCTGGCCAGCTGGGCTCGAGTCTGTGTGGGTGTTGTTAAACAGGGCGAGCGGCCGGTGACCATCCAGGACACTTGGAGGCTGACCCAGCGAGGGCTCGGACACACCACGAGGCTCTCGCAGAGCGTCCTCACAGTGGAAGACTTCGAGACCACCGACGCGGGCTATTACCTCTGCACGGCCCAGAATCTCCGCGGGCAGACCACGGTGGCCACCACGGTGGAGCTGTCCTGATGCGGAGGCTGAAGTGTATGAACTGAGGGGCCATTTGTGTACACAGTCAGCTTCCGGGCGCTCTGTCCCGGGGCTTTGCGGGCAGGCGTGTCTCGTGCCAAACCCCCACCCCTGCGCTGTCAGACCCAGACACCCACGTAAAGGAGGCCACCCAGTCTGTCCGTAGAAGTGGTAACTTTCCTAACAGAAAGCATGTCTTTTGACTGCTTACCGACATACATGTGTTTCTGGTTTTTATACTAAAGAAGCATATATGTAAACAATTTTCTATAAATATAATCATTTCTATTAAATGAGCAAGTTTTTATAAAAAATAAAACATGGGCTGCTTGTTTTTTTTTAGATTGGCTGAAACTCCAGGGATTCCTAGGCAGTGAAACTTGGGTCAATACCTAGTATCCCTTTTGATCTAACCAGTACCTTAGAATTTAAAAAATATGGGACCAGCAGTTAGTGTAATGGCTATGTCACTGGACTCCCATGTAGCCGACCACGGTTTGAGTCCCGGACCCAGTGGCTTAAACACACGCCGGATGCGTGTGCGTGCATGCCCAAGATCCCAAGAGGAGAATGGAGGAGAAGGGATTACGTCGTGGCCATCCCCCCTGGGGGGTGATTTATCGCTTTCTGTCTCTCTGTCTCTCTTTGTCTTTCTGGTGAGCGCATGCACCCTACAGCAAAAACCTCTCCAAAAAAAAAAAAAGAATTTAAAATATACTAGTATATCGTTCAACTACTAATCTATACTCAGCAATTCAAGGTGCGAATGCTAAGACATGTTGCGTTTTCTTGTCACCCATTCTGACGTTAACATGAGTTAATTAATGAAGGAATAAAAAGAATCGCCTATACTTAGCTTTATTTCTCCCTCCCCAATTTTTGCCATACTGCTCATGCACTTGTCAGAGAAAGAGAAAGGACGAGTAAGAAGTCACCCTCTGGGGAGGATGGCCGTGCCACAATCCCTTCTCCATTTCTCCTCTGGGGATTTTAGGTGTGCGTGCACACATGCCTGGTGTGTTTCTCAAGTTGCTGGGTCCGGGACTTGAACTGTGGGGTCAGCCACGTGGGATCCATTGCTCTAACAACTACACAACCTGCTGGCCCTGCTTAACTCTTGAAAAACCGCTGCACTGGGACCAGCAGATGGCCTAATGGTTATGTCGCTGGACTCCCATGTAGAGGAGAGGGACTGTGGTGTGACCTTCCCCCCACCCCCCGGGGGGGATGATTTCTTGCTTTCTGTCTCTGTCTCTCTGGCGAGCACACACACCCCATAGCACAAATCTCTCTCAAAAAAAAAAAAATGCAAAAAGCTGCTGCACTTAAAAGTATTAATTATAGTTATTCAATAAGAAAATGAGAACATGTTTTTATGGGTTTAAATTTCAGTATAAAATAAATGTGTTGGCCTAGCAATTGGGGGAGCTGGGCCCCACCTGGCCAAATGTAGTTTAAATCCCGCCCTGGTGGCTTGGAAAGTATGCCGGGCATGTGGGTGTGCCCCGGATCCTGACAGAAGAGAGACACGGAGAAGGGACTGCAGCGTGACCACGCGCCATGTAGGGGTGCTTTCTCCCTCTCCGTCCGTCTCTGGTGAGCGTACACATCCTCTGGCAATGGAAAAGAAATCGTAGATGTGCAGATTATGAGACTAGACTTTGTTGAGCTCCATCTTCAAAAATACTTAGGCCACGGCCATTCCCATTTTCTTGGTATACAGCAGAGACTATGAACACCAGCCCAAATTTCTCAGACCCACATATCTTTGAATTCCGAAAAGGTTAGCTCTACTCTAGCTCCGGGAGTCAAATGTAAGGCGTGACCCACTTCATGGCTGTACCGAGAAGTCCCGGGGGACAGGCTATGAAGAGACATGAGCCCCGTGCCTGTTCTCTGACAGGCGCTGTAACCCTGGGTAACGCTCCACAGAGTGAAGTCTGTCCGAGGCTTCGGTTCTTACGTCGAGGATTCCAGCATTATTTATTTGATCAAAGTAAAATACACTTTCCATCACTACAAACTTACAACTACGGTTGTTTATACATCCATACTGTAATACCGTGCCAACGTTTCGTGATCCTACATGAAACATTTGGTTTGGGGGGAAAAAAAAATCATCAAGTTCTCTATTTTGTTTCCTATCTTCTCTCGTGTTGTCTCCCGCTCTTGCAAAACGTTTTATTTTAACTGTTTGTAAGGATTTCTTTCTCGGACACCTACCTGGCAGGAGGACAGCAGGGAACAGAATGAGTTTAACCACAGGGAGGGGCTGAATGGCAAACCCAGCTTTGGCTAATGTCGTTGAGGACGAGTTGGAAGAGTGAGCAGAGATATACAGGAGGTGGAGTAAACCTACGTGCCCGTTTATCAGAAGCAAACAGGGACGGTTACATACATAATAAACCGTGGGAAGTTAGAGACTTCAGACACAATCACGAATAAAAAACACCCATGCATTATGAGTATCGATTTGCTATGGACGGCGTGTGTGGACGATGACTCGAACACCCACCTGTGACATCCTGAGTGCGCTCTTACTACAGGGCTCGCTGTACAGTCATCATACACAGACTAGTAAATGCCGACGTCACAATGCGGACACATGCAGGGGTGGGGAGGAAGCCCCGTTCCTCCTTTCACCTTTCCCAAAGCCTTAGAATGGGGAGAGGTCAGACAGTGGGGGTGGGAAAGGAAACGGCAGGGCAATGTGGAGGCCTGGACCAGCCACGCTGTCTACTCAGCTGCCCACCCCGCTCCCTTCCAGAGACAGTTCTCGAAGGAGACCCCCACCCGGCATCATCCTCCCAGACGGTGCTGTTCGAAAATGCTGCACCGTAGGTTCAGTCCCAGGGTTCCCACGGACCGACGAGCACCGGATCCTATTCTTAGTTCTGCTAGCCAGTGACCAGGGAAGTTCTTCATTCTAAGGTTTTCCAAAAAAGTGTAGTCTCAGACCTGGGCCCTGCTTTTGTTTGGAAAGTGGCTTCGGCACCTGGGAGGTGAGGTGACTCTGAAAAAGCGCAATCCGCGATCCTGCTCCTAGAGAAAAGTGGGGGGGAGGGAGGCTTTCTTTTGTGGCTTCGAGTGGAGAAAGGGAAGGGGATGATTACGGGAGAGAAGATGACAATTTCCACCTGTAAGGACAGCTGCCATCAGGGTGAAAATAAGGCAGAACGATGCGTCGGTACTATCCTTTTTCTTTATACGGGCATTTTGTTTTTTTAGCAAAATTAGGGTTCTGCATTTGCTCCTGGCCTGAGAAAACGGGTCATGGTATTGTGTTAGGCTCACGCGGGCAGTCAAAAACTGACAGCAAAATCTAGTGTGTTTCAACGGACATGGCTCGACACGGAAGAGCTGCCCACAGATGACTCCAGACAGATCCGGGCCATGGACAGACACTGACCGTCAGCGCTGCTCCTGTCGGACCTTCCCCATCGGGTCAATGGCCGAGCAGAGCGGGAGGTGATCCTAAGTCATGTGGCTATTGCTCTTCTTCTATGGCTTTTGCTGAAAGGTGTACACTGACTAGTTTTTGACTGGGACGTATCCAGGTATCTTCGGCTTTGACTTCTAACACACAGCGAAGAGGGCCCACACACACATTCCTACCGTGTCACCCGCACCCCTGCCCCCCACAGGCAGACCACAGTGAGAATCACGAGAAGGTGTCCATGGCGAAGAACATTACAAAGGGTATAAATCTTTATCTTAATAGGCCCCTGAGAGTTTTTCCCCTTACGCGTAGGTGAAAAAGGCAGCGAACAAGATTCTCTTGTTCTTGAAGTGCTTCGTGCAACAACGTCCATTGTCGTCCGTGTCGATGCGGACATCCTGTGGAGGAGTATCTGTGCCGAGCCCAAAGCCCTCCAGGGTTCCAGTCTCACGGCGCCGGTCCAGTGGTCCCGCGGGGCCGACCCGTGAGCTGCCGCGCCTCTTGCTCTCATGACCCCGGTGAGGTCAGTCCTGCGTGACGCTTCCAGGCAGTCTCTCGGCCCTCGGCGAGTGTCATCTGGGCGAGACGCTGGGGCTGGGGAAGGAGCCGGAGTTCCTGGGCGACTGGAAAGGGATGGCCGAGGACGTGGGCGACCTCTTGGGGCTGCACAGGTCCCCATTGTGCAGCTTCCACAGCAGCTCCTCGTTCTCCATGGACAGTCGCTTGTTCACCTTGGACTCCTTCTCCAGAGACTCCTGCAGAACCGCCTGCTCAGTGGAAAGTTGCCTTGGATATGGGGAAAAAAAAATCAGCGAAAAAAATAAAAGAAACCATATGGATCTAAATTAAAAAGTAACTTAAAAATGCTCTTTAGATTTGAAAATCCAAAAAGCTATCCTTATGGGATAAAACAGAACCCTGCACAAGGTCCCAGGTACTCGGCGGGCGAAGGAACCCCAATACCAGAAGTGTGAGCACGAGGGAGAAAACAGCTGTGTCCCTGGGGCGGCGTCACGGAGGACTGGGTGCCATCTGCAAGCACGCCACATGCTCTCAGCCTGTCTCTCACACGGCTGTTTTCTATTGGGCGTGCGCTGCTTTCTCTCTGACAGCCTTGAGACTCGGGAAGCCAGGGGCGCTGGGTCTCAGGGTTCAGCCCAGGCCTCTGGTGAGAGCAGGAGCTGCTACGATCCTATTTGCAGGCAGCAATCAGGGCCCCTGAACCTGCTCAGTTCCCTCTCCAGGAGGTACAGGGGCGGAGCGCGGCTAGACAGTAATACTGCTCAGAAAGGAGGGTGGCTCAGGGAAGGGGGAAAACGGAGACTGGCTTTTTACCTTGAAATCGCCATGTGCTTGTCCATCCGAGCCTTTAGCTCTTCGTTCTCCTGTTGGAATCGCTTCAGTTTGTCAACCAGAGCGGTGTTATTGTCCACCTGGGCGGGAAGGAGAGTCCCGGCATGTATCCGTAAGATGGTTAGTAACATACCTCGCTGCTTAAGGGGCGTTCCTGACACAAGCGCACTTTGGAAAGGTCTCAGAGAGAAGGTGGGATGGGCACGCTGCAGGACAAGAGTCTGTGGCAGCAGAACTGAGCGTCTAGATGTTCTTTAAAGACAGACGCACCCAGGGGCCAGCGGCATGGTCCTTGGTCCTGTCATTCAGGCACCCTGCGAGTCGGCCTGGCCCTGAGCCACCCTGGGTGCTGCGCTCTTCTGTTTCCAAGTGGGGAAAGCAAACGCCATGCCAGACCGCCTGCGCCTGTCAAGCTACTACAATCTGCGTGGTAAATTCCGTCCCCACCCCACAAAGCCTCCCACACGGGATAAATACTCATAGGCTAACGGTTCACAGTTCTTGGCAGAAATGCAGCCTTGTGCAGAGGCTCGGGTGACTCTCTGGCATTTACTGGGTCATCAGAAAAGTCACGACACAGTTTTGCATAGAAAAACTTAGAAAAAACACATCACGACTTTCCCAACGACCCAATACTGCTGCGTGACCAGCCGCACAGAGCAGTGACTCGGCAAAGCTCTGCAGAGCACCCGGCGAGAGAGCCGCTCAGGAACGCCCCTCTCAGTCCAACCTCAGATAGGTCATGCTCCCGCTGCTGGCCCGAGCTAGACTTTCAAGGGAAACAAGCCAACTGGTTGAGCGATTCAAGGATAAGGTCCCTGAAGACATTTAATCACTAAACATAGGAGAGAGCTGGTCACATCCCAGCTCACTTCTAGAGGTAAGATTTTATGACTTGCTCAAGAGGTGACATTACAGCTCCGTCAGGATGAACTCCAAGGGACTATCACTGCAGCATGTGACTAATCTACTTTGATTATGGTGCTGCGATTGGGGCCCTGTTTTTCTTAAGACATCCTACTATTCCCAAGATGCTTAGGACAAGTCATTCGGTGAAATGACTCTGAAGAAAACGAGCCTAGAATATAAGAAAAATCGGCCATGAAATGTTCGGCGATTATAAAGGAATTCATGATAAAATGGGAGGTGAAAAAAACAAGATTTAGAGACTAGGTGGTGATTAGCCTTAAAATGTTGCTCATCTGGGGCCAGCAGGTGGAGCAGTGTTTAAAGTGCTGGACTCCCACATGGTTGACTGTGGTTCAAGTCCTGGACTTGGTAGCTTGAATCTTGCACTGGGTGCATGTGCATGCAAGCATAAAATCCCAAGAGGAGAATGGTAAAGGGATTGCGGCATGGCCATCCCCCCGGGAGGGATGATTTCTTACTTTCTGTCTGTCTGCTTATGTGTCTCCAGTGAGTACACATGCCATGTAACAAAACCCTCTTAAAAAACGTACACACACACACACACACACACACACACACACACCAACTAACCTGTCAGTGCACAGAAGAGGAAACCAGCTCTGATAATGTCACAAAGCTAATTTTCAGCAAAGCTTGTTTTCATAGCAAAGCGGTCTTACTTAGATAACCTTCTGGGATGTTTTCTAAATGTCTTAATCTCTTCAAATGCCTAGATCTTATAATGAAATAAAGTAACGATGGATTTACAGGGCTAGCCTCGTGGCCTGGTGGTTACGGGATCTGACTGTGGTTTGGATTCCAGCCCTGGTGGCTTGGGGAACACACTAAGCATGTGTGCGTGTGGCCCAAACCCAGGCAGGATAGAGAAATGAAGGACAGGGGATTTAGGCATGACACCCCACTGTGAAGTGCGCGCTCTCTCTCTCTGCCCGTCTCTAGCGAGTGGATGTACCCTCCAGCATTTAAGAAAAAGCGGGCTTACTTACCCCCCAGTTCTGCACACACACATACATGGCTGACTGTGGTAGCTGTGCTACCCTCAGGCATGGCAAGAAACAAATACTATGACTCAACAGAGATGAAAATGTGTTCGGGCTTGTACAGCAGAACCTATCTTATTGCGCATGTTTTAAAACTATTGTGATGCGTGAATGGCTCATGGAATGACGAATTATTAACAGGACTGAGTCATGGCTGGCTGCCAGGTTGTGAGGCCCAGGACGACCTTCGGCAGAACTGGCATGTACGCTACGTGTGCACACAGCCATGCATGCCTTTCTTCGCCTAACTACACAAAATTTCCTCATAGGGAACCAGCAGTTAGCGTAACGGCTATGTCGCTGGACTCCCACGTAGTCGACCGCGGTTCGTGTCCCGGACCCGGTGGCTTAAAACTCACGCCGGGCGCGTGTGCGTGCATGCCCAAGATCCCGAGAGGAGAATGGAGGAGAAAGGATTGCGGCGTGGCCATCCCCCCTGGGGGGTGATTTCTCGCTTTCTGTCTCTATGTCTCTCTCTGTCTGTCTGGCGAGCGCACGCGCCCTACAGTGAAAATCTCTCAAAAAAAAAATTTCCTCATAATTCAAAGAGCCTACACAGCCACATGCTTGGCCACCACCGTCCTCAACAGAGAGGTAACAGTTCTAGAAAAAACCAGACGACCCCCCCCCAAATCTCTCAAACTCTGAGTGAACAAAAACATGAATAGGCCCAGTGTGAGCTCCACGGTCCTTACTGCTGGGCGTGTGTCTGAATGAGGCTCTTAGTTAACAATGAGTCACTCGTACCCGGGGGGAAGAGGCCCGCAGTGCTGGGTTGGTGGCACAGTCGGGGACAAAGTGCAGCCCACAGCTGGGATCACTGAGCCACCTCACCAAAGCCAGCCCATGTGGGCAGCATTCTGCTGGGAGCAGCTGCGTCTCAGGGCTGGACCCAGACACAACTGAACGCTGGGCGCGCCTCTCAGACACGCCCTTCTGGGTAGACTCACCACGCAGTAACATGGATCTCTGTCCTAGAGGCTGTGAACTCCACTGTATTCATTTTTTCCACAGTGCGTGCTCTATCTGTCCAACTGGATCCATCTTGGTTAATTAATGAGACCGCGTATGTGCACACACGTGTGTGAGTGAGAGGAGCATCTTCCACAGCGTCTGGTCATGCTACCGTCTGCTTCTTTCAGTCATCCATCCCATCGGATCGTGAACATTCAAGAATGTGCCTGGCGTGTCTCAGGCTGGCCAGGCTGGGGATTTGAACTGTGGTCACCATGTGGGACCCAGTTTCTCTTGAGCGGGGCCTTAGTACTGTGCCACAGAGCCAGCCCTGAATGAATCTTACTAAGACAGGATTCTTTTATCACGATCTAATTCCCATGAACCAAGATGAAGAACTTCGACAGACTGCATTGCTCCGATGGGATAAATTTATTAACAATATCCCATTGTTCTGGACATAGGAAACCGATTCTGAGTTGGCAGTATATAAAAATACTGATTTTACCTTATTGAAAAGTTTTCCTTATGTAGTGAAGACTCCTAGACCACTGAAAGACCAGCCTGATTATCATGGTACAGTTTTTCTAAGAAATGAATGCTGCTTAGTAAGTTTCTTGGGGGAAAAAAAAAGTTCTAGAAAGCAGCAATGAATAACCCTTGAATAAACTTGGAAAAGAAAAGTAACCTTCATTGCTTACACATTTTCCAAATAACTCTCGGTAGCAGTTGGTCCGGCTGCAATTCTAACCGCAGGGCACAAGCCCCATTTCCCAGCTGCCACCCCCCTTGGTAAGCGCCTTCGCCCTCTCCTCCGAAGGAGACCTACCAGCTTCTCCATTTTCATCAGCTTGATGTCCTGCTGGTGCAGTTTCTCATTCTTGATCTCCAACACGGCTTTCAGGCTCTCTAATTCTTGCTCCAGATACATGACCTGAGGGTTTTTCTGGAAAGGACATAGCAAAATAGCTCCCTTATTTCACACCACCACATAGTCCACACTCTCAACGTGAAGAATCTCTGATGAGGTTCAGACAATAGACGAACAAGCCAAAAGTGACTTCCATCTTCTTACAGCCGTCTCCGAGGTGAAAGAGAAGAGTTAAGGTTATGCTCATCTCAAAAGATCTTGGTTGTAACATTGAAGAGCATTTCACCCAGTGGTCAGGAATGTAACATGGAAAAATATTGGTTGTATCAAACACGGTACAAAGAATAAGAGAAAAACCGCTGCTTACACCACAGAACAGAACTCCAGCTGGCAACTGGTAATCTGCCAGTCCTTTACTGGAGTGTGTGTGGGGAGACGTGGGGGGCAGGGGGAGATGAAGAACAGCAGCTCTCTAATCAAATCAGTAATCAGGAATGAAAAGGCAGGACTCCAGGGCTCTATGGAAAACAACAGATATAACCAGAATGTTCTAGCCTCTGGATTTTCCTATGCCGAGGCTCTGTCTGCGGAGCCACGTTTTCAGGGCTACAGCTACCATTGCATACTGGGGCACCCCAACACCCACGTGGTGTACAGAACACACTCTACTGAGTCTTTGCACTACGCAGGGGGAGGCATCCTCTGAGTGCACACAGCAGGGAGTCGTCATCCTCCATTCTACTCCCGGCTTTACTGATGGACATTCAACCGAACCACTCAAGATATACGGCATACGGTAACATGTTGCACGAGTTACCTAATCAGATGCTGAATGAAGGAATTTCTTAGGTAAGGTTCACGCTGTCCATCATCAAGACTATCCCCCAAGGCAGCGGTTTCTGCTCTCGACCCATCCGAAGGGACAGGCAGGGAAAGGCCTTTGGGGATGACTTAACCCAAACCCCTGACTCCAAAGGAGGAGGAAACGAGGCCCAGTGGTCAGCTTGATCAGCTCGGGGTCTGCACCACGGCTGGGAAAGGCCAGGGAGGGACTGACAGCTAGATCTGCAGCCCTAGGTTCTTTCAAAAGTCAGACAAATTTCGAGCTGGCCCCACGGCCTAGCGGTTAAAGGAAATGGATCTCACGTGATAGATGATGGTTTGACTTCCAGCCTTAGTGGTCTGGAAAATATGCCGGGCAAATATGCGTGCATGACCAAACTCCCAAGAGGATGGAGAAATAGAGAAGGGATTATGGTGTGACCACGCCCCATTGAGGTGTCCCCCTCCTCCGCTTCTGTCTCTCTCTGGCAAGTATATACACCCTCTGCCAATTAAAAAAAAAAGCTCCTAAGTTTTCTTTTTTAAGAATTTTTCTCTTTACTTTATTTACTTACTAACTTATTTATTTAAATTTGACCAGAGTAGGACAGAGTGAGAGTGTGAGAGAGAGGGAAAATGAGAAAGCAAGCTGCCTGGTCTGGGACTTGAAACACGGTCAGCCATGTGGAAATCCAGTGCCCTTAACCAGCATGCCACCTGCTGGCCCCTTTCATGAGTTATTCTTTCCTGCTTCCCTGCAGCCTGTCCTTCCTCAGCCCCACCCCGACATGCTCTCCTGCCTGGCCAGGGGCGGCCCTGTCTGTTCCTGCTCCCCTCTGGCCAATTCCCTTAAGCTTTCAAAAGTGGCTGCGGGAGAACCTCTCTGTGGTCTCAGAAGCTCTTTAAAACCTCTTCTCCGAATCGTTAGTAAGGACCACACCTTGCATTTCAGTCCAGTTCTTTTTCACTTTTATTTTTACTGGAAGAGGGAACAAGCGCTCTGCTGAGAGAGAGAGGAAAACGAGGGAGGGAGAACACGCCCCCAACAGAGCGCAGTCGTGCTGCAATCCGTCCTCCTGCATCTCTCCACCCACCCCTTCCCTGGGGGTTTTCCAAGCCACAGGGGCCAGGATTCAGCTGTGAGTGGCCATGTGGGGTCTGGTTCCCTTAACCACTAGGCTACAGAGCTGACCTTTTAAAATCACTGAGTTTTCCTAAGACTCTTGGAGAACAACCAGCGTTGAAGTTTCCTTGATGAGGAGCTCATCTAACTTTATCAAATGTGTCCAGAGGGTGTCTCACCGAGACTGTCAGCAAAAGGTCTGAGACCCCTGCATGGACCTTAGGGGCTGAATGCAGTCCCAGAGCACAACTGCATGGAACAAAAATGGTGGTACTAAAGACAGACAGCAAGAAAAACCTTTTTCCCCTCAAAGAAAAAAAGGTCCAGCCAGGTAGTATGTATGACAGTCAAAGTGGCTGGATCCCACATGCCTGAGTGTGCAGTTCAAGTCCTGGACCTGGCAGCTTAGAAAATCTGCCAGGTGCACATGCGTGTGTGCCCAGAATCCCGACAAGAGAAAGAAGGGACTGTGGCGTGGTGATCTTTCTGGGGGCGTGATCGCTCACTTTCCTTCTCACTTTGCTGTCTCTCTCCAGCGAGTGCAACAATGAATGAATGAATAAATAGAACAGAATAAACTGAACTGAAATGAAATCAAAGTAGAGGCCCAGAAGAGCAAGGGTAAAGTTCCACGGGAAATCTGCTCAGAAGAGACATTTTTATTTTTCCAAGTTGACGTTTGCACAATGAAACAAACATCGCTCCCTCATCCACAGCAAGGGGTGGAGCTCTGACACGGCTACAACCCGGATGAGCCTGGGGAACATGCTGAGTGGCAGGCCACGCATGAATGGGCACATACATGTGGGTACGATCCCATTTAAGGCAATGTCCCGAAAAGCAAACCCCAAGAGCTGGAAAGTACAGTGAGGGATACCAGGGAATTTAGGATCTGAAAATGACCCTGAGTTTGGATTCTTTCTCAGGGCACTGAACATCGACTCTCACAGACAAGAGAAAAGTGTGGTATTGATAAAATGCACGACTTACTGCATTTGCTTTTTCTCTTAATACTCTTTTTTGTTCTTCCGATTTCAACTTTTCATTTAAAGCATCATTTTCACTCTTCAGATCGCTGACTTGCTTCTGAAACACACACAGTGAAATGCGACCCCTCCCTTAATGAGCGGATCCCGGACGGACAGCAAATGTACACGGGAACATCCCAAAGCCCAGAACGTCACGCATGGTGACTTTTCTCAGGACTGAGATCCACCCACCTCTAGTGACTCCTGCTTCTCGTGAAGTAAGTCCTCGAGTGATTTCTTTTCCGTTTCATGACTTTTCTTGATTTCTGAAAAGAAGGAATATTTTTTTGAGGCACCAACATTCTATGCGGTCAGTGTACTTTAATATACTTATTAAAAGACAGATGTAGGGGCCAGGAGATGGCGCAGTGGTTAAGGTGCTTGACTCTCACATGACCAACCAGGGTTTGAGTCCCAGACCTGGCAGTCAGAAAATCACACCAGGTGTGTGTGCACGTGTGCTCAAAATCCCGAGAGGTAAATGGAGACAGGGGTTGCATGACTATCCTCCTGGAGGGAGATTTCTCCCTTTCCCTCTCACTGTCTCTCTCTGGCAAGCACATGTGCCCTATGACAAAAAACTAAAAACACATTGGGACTATGGCAAAAAAATAAAAAAACAAAAAAAAAAAAAAAAACAGGACAACTGAAAGTATACAGGTGTAGGAGTTATTATGAAGCAATGTAACTTCCTTTCCATTAGTATGGTGCTTTTCTATAAATTGAGCCCTGTGTTCTTGAAAACGGCCTTGTGAGTTGGACAGCACAGATATTTCCCACTTTCTGACCGACAGCCGGGAGGCCCGCAGAGTCCAAGAGACCTCGGCCGAGACCAAGTGTCCAACCCAGGGCAGCGCTTCCCACGGTGGCCTTCAGACTCCTGGTCCCTGCTCACTCATTTGCTCTTCATGACCCCAACGCCTGCCCCGAGCCGGTCACGCTGACACACTGTCGTCCCTGACGTCACACACCTCTGTGTCCTGATGAGCAAAGTCCACGCTGGCGGTGCCCAGCCTGTCCTCGTCACCGCCCACAGACTGCTCGGATGACGTGGCCATGTCAGAGTGAAGACTAGCTCCACCGCTGCTCCTGACCTCAGGGGAATGGCTGCTTACCCTTCCCCTTCTGCCTCGGTCCTGCCACCGGTGACGGGTGAAGTAATCCAACAAGCGCCATCCTCGTTCCGCGGCAGAGTGGGCGAGCGAGGGTACTCGGTGTGGGGCCTTTACTGCGGCCAGGATTACACTGGCACCTTCGACCTCCCAGGAACCCAAGCCGGTGGGCAGCGGCGGCACCACCACCACCACCACCACCACCACCACCACGGCCTCTGTCATCTCTGGAAGTTTCTCTGGTTTCCTAAGAGCCAGCATTTATAACAGACTATTCTGCACCGCTGGGCAGAAGGGTATGCTAAAGGAACCTCCAAACGCCACAGGGCCTTCTCTGGAGGGGAAAGTGAGGAATTATTTCCTTCTTAAAACACACCCTACTGCTCCATTAGATCATTTTCTGTTGAAGAGAAGGAAGCACACTTGCCTGAAAGCGAGGTTTCATAGGCTGTCTTCAGCAATTCCACCTTCTCTGAATAGCTAGCTTCGATTTCCAACTTAGAGGTTTCATGGGCCGCGTTTAAGTTGTCAAACTGTAAGAAGCAAGCATGACAGGAGTTTGCCAAGAGAAGTGCAGAGGTGAGTGACAGGTGGCAACAGCAGCAGACGTCGCACACAGGCTGGCGGTCACGGGTAAGGGTGACGCAGCGCACGGGAAACTCGTCCACGGCAGCCCCATCTGGATTTGCCATCCCGACGCGCCACCCTGGCCCCGAGGGACACAGACAGGCAAGCTCTCCAGGGCAAGGTGCTTACAGGAATGGGGAGGGCTTCACGGTGACAGGGCCACAGAAGCTCCGCTCACCGTGTTGGCCGTCACTGCTCGGGCCCTGGCCCTTGCCTGGCCCTTAGAGAGCTTCCTGTAAACATCTGCTACATGGAAAAGTGAGTGCAGACGGTTTGTGACACTACGCTTAAAAAAATGAGTTGCCAGGGGCCAGCAGGTGGCCTGGTGGTTCAGGTGCTAGATCCCACATGGTGGACTCTGCAGTTCAAGTCCTGGACCTGGTGGCTTGAAAACATGCCAGGCGCATGTGTATGTGTATGGCCCCAAATCCTGAGAGGAGAATGGAGAAGAGACTGGCACAGCCATCCTCCTGGGGGAGATTTCTCACGTCCCTGCTCTGTCTCCATCTGTCTGTCTTATCTGTCTCTCTCTCTCTCTCAGCAAGCACCTGTGCACTATGGCAGAAATCTTAAGATTTAAAAGAAGGGTTACCAAACAAGTGCTGTTTTATAAAGACTAGAAATACAAATGGATAGTTCAGCAGCACAACGCCAAGATGTTTACAAAGGGATTATACATGGGGAGAGAGATAAAGAATTATTTTTATGTTTTCTTGCTTGCTTTCTTTTTAAAATTTCCAAAGGGAGGCTGAGAAACAGAGAGAGGGAGAGAGGGAGCGCCCTTCGATGCAGTGTGGCCATGCCACAACCCCTTCTCCATGCCCTACCCCGGCAGGGTTTCGGGCGTGCGTGCACATGTGCCTGGCGTGTTTTTCAAGCTCCCAGGCCCAGGATTTGACCTGCGTGGTCGGCCACGTGGGAACTGGCTCTCTTAATTTCTAGACTGTGGGACTGGGCCCTCTTTCTTTTCTGTCTTAACTTTCCTTCCCTTCTTTTTCTCTTTCCTTTCCTTTCTACTTTCATTTCTTCCTCTTTTTCTTTTTTCCTTTCTTCCATCTTTTCCTTTCCTTCTTCCCCCCTCTTTCTTTTCTTTTTTCTTTTATTCCTTCCTTTCACTTGACTTAAATGTATCTTGCTTTGATACTAAGGAAAAATTCAATTAAAAAAGGTTTTCCACCTATGAAACTAAAAACAAAGAATGTGAGTCAAAGCCAAGTGCAGCCCGGACCCGAACACGCCCCGCAGTGCCGGCCCCAAGCACCCACCTGCTCCTGCAGCTGCGTTTTATACTTCTCAGCTTCTTCGATGTAGATGTTCTGCAGCTTCTCACACTCCCCGGTGTAGAACTCCTTAAGCCGGTTCTCCAGTTCTGAGAGGTCGGCCTGGTGCTGCTGGTTCAGCTTCTGCACGAATCCTTCATACGCTATTTGTAACTCATCCTTGGCTTTCTGCAACTTGTCACAGGTGGTTGAAGCAGTGACTGAAAAGGAACGAGCAAGAAAAGGGAAGCTGTCAGCCATCTGCTAAGTCTCCTAAACGTGAAACACTCATACAGTTGTGACGACGCTGGAGCCATAAACTCAGGAATGGCTCGGGTCTCTGGTGTCCAGAACTGCGAGCAAAATAACACAGCTGTGAACTGTAGAAAGTGACCAGAGGGAATGCTCTCCAGTAGCAAGAAAACAAAACAAAGCTAAGAAAAAACCACCCCAAACTATGAGCAGCAAGGGACATGCGTGAGAAGCACCAGGCTCCCGAGCAAAGACCACCCTCTTGCATGGTGACCCCAAAGAGAAGAGCCTCTGAATGGCTGAGACTTCTCCACGGACACGTTACTCACAGCCGGTCAGTGTAGGAGAAGCCAGGTCAGGGAAGGAGCAGGGCTGATCAGGGAGAAGACACAATGGGCTTTGAGCCTGTACTTATTTTGACCCAATTTCAAATTATTATTGCGAAAAAGACAGTAATGAAAACAAGATGTCAGAATATGTTGAACATGCACACAAACAAATTTAAAGCATGCTAAAAGGCCCAATAGGGGCCAGGTGTTATGGTGGATGAGGGCGCTGGACTCTTAGATGGCCGACCATGATTTGAGTCCCAGACCTGGCGGCTTGATTTCTCATTTTCCCTTTTTCTCTCTGGTCAAGTCATAATAATAACAACAACAACAATGAATACAAATAAATAATTATTTTTTAAAAATCCTCCAATATTAGCATATTGAAAGGTTACATTTTTTAAAAAGCAAAGTAATTTGATAAAAAATCATTTAAAATTAGGATGAGTGGTTAGCCTAATGGCTATGTCACTGGACTCCCATATAGTTGATAGTGGTTCAAGCCCTGGACCTGGTGGTTTAAACTCGTTCCAGGTGCCTATGTGTGTGTGCCCAAGATCTGGAAAGGAGAATGGAGGAGAAGGGATTGCGGGGAGGCCATCCCCCCAGGGCGTGACTTCTCGCTTTTTGTCTCTCTGTCTCTTTCTGGCGAGCGCACGTGCCCTATAGCTAAAACCTCTCCAAAAAAAAAAAAAAAAAAACTAAATGAAAAAAAATTTAAATCAGAGCATCCTCTCTCTCCCCTCATCACTGCCCAGAATGGAACGACTGACCAGAGTACACTGCAGAACCCACACAGAGAACAGACACACACACTGTACATCAGAGGAACTCCAATGTCTGAGGGGGCTCGGCTGGGCCCGCTGGCCACCCCCAGACTAACGTGTGCGCACAGGGAGCTGGAGACCCACTACCGCCAGCACACGCGTGTCGCAGCGCCCACCGAGCTGGGGACGAACGAACTCGGCTGCTGGTCAGTCTGCCCCAGGAATCCCTGCCTCTGTTTTGGTAAGGAATATTTCAGGAGATGTAGAAGGAAAAACCTTATTTTAGGGCAGGGAAATGAATAGTTTAGTCAATGATTCTTCTGCCTGAGGAATGTGAAATCTGCCGGTTTCCGGGGTGAGTTTCTGGCAATAAGACAGAATCGTTCCCTTGGGAATATGCCGCGTGGCCGCCCATGGCCAGATTTACTCGCCCCAAATCAATACTCAGAGGTAGAAGAGCCTGTATTAGAGCAATGGCAAGAAGGGTGATGCCAGAGAGAGCCCTTAAATAACAAGTCAGTCCTCCAGTGGGGTGCCTGGAAAACCATGACACGTTTTTACATAGAAAACCAGAAAAATACGTCAGAACTTTCCCGACAATCTAATATTTATGGACAGAAAAAGGAAGATTTTGGGGGAAAAAAAATACATGTAATAGGGACCAGCAGTTAGCGTAATGGCTATGTCGCTGGACTCCCATGTAGTCGACTGAGGTTCACGTCCCGGACTGGGTGGCTTGAAACTCACACCGGGCACGTGTGCGTGCGTGCCCAAGATCCAAAGAGGAGAATGGAGGAGAAGGGATTGCAGCATGGCCATCCCCCTGGGGGGGTGATTTCTCGCTTTCTATCTCTCTGTCTGTCTCTGGCTGGCTGGCTGACGAGGGCACGCACCCTATAGCAAAAACCTCTCAAAAAATAAAATACATATAATATAAAAATTGCCATTTTACTCATTTTTAAGCGCACTGTTCACGACACTAAGCAGAGTCACATTGTGCCACCTTCACCACCACCCATCCCAGGACCTCCCCCACACGGAAATACCACACCAATTAGATCCCAATCACTTAACCCTTCCTGCATGAACCTCACCAGCTCTCTCATATAAGCGGACTCCTACAGTACGCGCCCTGCTGTGGCTGATTTCATCTGGCACCATGCCCTCAAGGCTGTGCCACGTACTGGAACTTTCTTCCTTTCCTAAGGCTGAAGAATATTCTATCGTATGCGTGGAGCCCACTGTTTGTTTATTCATCTGTTGATAGACTGCTGGGTTTCTTCCACCCTTCGGCCACTGTGCCTAACACTCTCCTGAACACAGGGCACAGATATCTGTTGGGGTCTTTGCTTTCAGTTCTTCCGTGTATACCCCCAGAAGTGGACTGAGGCTGATTTTATTTTTCATCATTTCAGGGACTGCCAGTACTCTTCGGCACAACGGCTGCACCATTTTACAATCCCATCAGGAGGACACGAGGTTCAAATTCCTCCATATCCTCACCAAAACCTGCTCTGCTTCTTTCAAATAAATAAGTAAATAAAATACTCATCCTCGTGGGTTCTGGGGTGGTATATAACAGTGGTTGATTCCCCTGCACATGTGCGCACCGGAGACAGGGGGAAGGAGAGAAGGAAAGTGAGAAAGTACATCCCATGGGGGGTGATCAGGCTGTAATCCCTTCTCTTCCATTCTCCACGCAGGATTTCAGGCACGTGTGCACACACGCCTGGTGCACTTCTCAAGCTGCTGGGTCCAGGACCCGAACCACACGGTAAGCCATGTGATTCCCGGCCACCCTAACCATCATGCCACTGACGGGCTCTCGGTGTGGTTTTGCTTTGGTCGGCAGATTTCTACACTAGTGATTCGATGTAAATAAAATCCTGGTGCGGACAGAGAAAACTGCACCCCGCCATGAGCAATGGCGGGCGCTGCAGTGAGTGAGCTGTGAGGGCCAAAAACTTCACCAAGCAGCGCTGAAGACAGGACCCAGACAGGCAGAAAACAGGCAGCCCCTGGAGGCCGTCGCACAGAATATCGCTGAAAAATCAGTGCTCAGGGACTAAAGAGGAGAGGGTATTTTATCGTTTCTTCTTCTTAAATTTTTAATTATTACTCTTATGTTTTAACTTGGTATTAGGCATATGTGCTCACCAAAGAGAGACAGCGTGAGAGGGAGAGTGAGCAAGCAAGCAGCCAGGTCCACAACTCAAACCGTGCTTGGCCACGTGCAAGTCCAATGTGTCAACCACCGTGCCACCTGCTGGCCCTCTTCTTTTTAAAAATCTTTCCTTTGAAAAATTGCCAGAGGGGACCACCAGGTGGCATGGTGGTTAAGGTGCTAGACACTCTCATATGGCAGACCATGGTTCAAGCCCTAGACCTGGTGGCTTGCTTTCTCACTTTTCCTCCCTCCCTCTCTCTGTCTCTGTTCAAATCAAAATACATGGATAAAAAAAAAACAAAATAAATAATTTTTAAAAATTGCCAGAGGGTCCGGTTCTGTGGCCTGGTGGTTGAGGCAGGCTGAGTATCCGCACAGCCAACTGCATGGTTTGAATCCTAGACCCACGAGCTGGAGAAACATGCCAGGTACGTACACACAGTGCCCAAACGCCGAAAGACGGAGAGCTGGAGGAGAAGGGATCGAGGCGTGACCATGCCGCACGCATGGGGGGTGTTCTCACGTTCTGTCTCTCTCTGTCAAGTGCACATGCTCTTCAGCTAAAACGACCACGTTATAATAAAGAAAAGGACGGGGCAGCAGATGGCATGGCAGTTACATTTCTAGACTCCCACGTAGTCCACTGCAGTTTGAGTCCCGGACCAGGTGGCTTGAAAATCATGCTGGGCATGTGTGCGTGTGTGCCTAAGATCTCAGGAGGAGAATGGACAAGTGACTGAGGCATGGCCATCCCCCAAGGGGGTGATTTCTCACTTCCCCTTTCACTGTCTGTCTCTCTGGTGGGCGCACATATCCTAAGGCAAAACCTTTAAAAAGTATTTTATATGTAATACACTTTGAGCCCCTTGGACAGCTCTTATCAGAGGTAGAACATCGAAGTGAAGCCGACAACTCAGGGTTAGACTAGAAGAAACTTAGGGCTAGGAGGGCTTCTAATGGAAGGCAGCAGTGTGCTAGGCAGGCCAGATGCGAAGGCACCTGCTTACCACTGTCACTCCGAATGTGTAACGGTGGAGCATCAGACTTTAAAATCAGACAGGGTACATGGAAACCGTTCACGGTGGTGGGTGCAGCCATGTCCTCAGTTTTAAAAGGCGGTCGCAGCAGCAGCTGCCCAGATGTTCGGCTTGCTGGCCGCTGGAGTGAGCTGAGTGAGGGAGAGACGGCGAGGGAACAGCAGAGGACAGAGGGGAAAGCGGGTCAGAGGGGGAGGGCTCACTGCTCTGGCTGCAGTGGCCACAGTGGCAGGCCGCCCAAGGGTGACATCAACCCCCAGCTGTGCACAGACCTCTGCTCTGTTTGCAGGCCTGAGCGCTTGCAGCGGGGACAGCTGGACGCCTATGACCGCTCACAGATGCCTCTAGTTTGTCCTTACTGGCCCCAGCTCCTAGGGAAACACAAACCTGGCAGAGAAACTCATGCAGTATTTTTAAAAGGATGCACGTGGGCGTGCTGCACTACGGCTGTGCTAGACACTCTCATATGGCAGACCATGGTTCAAGCCCTAGACCTGGTGGCTTGCTTTCTCACTTTTCCTCCCTCCCTCTCTCTGTCTCTGTTCAAATCAAAATACATGGATAAAAAAAAAACAAAATAAATAATTTTTAAAAATTGCCAGAGGGTCCGGTTCTGTGGCCTGGTGGTTGAGGCAGGCTGAGTATCCGCACAGCCAACTGCATGGTTTGAATCCTAGACCCACGAGCTGGAGAAACATGCCAGGTACGTACACACAGTGCCCAAACGCCGAAAGACGGAGAGCTGGAGGAGAAGGGATCGAGGCGTGACCATGCCGCACGCATGGGGGGTGTTCTCACGTTCTGTCTCTCTCTGTCAAGTGCACATGCTCTTCAGCTAAAACGACCACGTTATAATAAAGAAAAGGACGGGGCAGCAGATGGCATGGCAGTTACATTTCTAGACTCCCACGTAGTCCACTGCAGTTTGAGTCCCGGACCAGGTGGCTTGAAAATCATGCTGGGCATGTGTGCGTGTGTGCCTAAGATCTCAGGAGGAGAATGGACAAGTGACTGAGGCATGGCCATCCCCCAAGGGGGTGATTTCTCACTTCCCCTTTCACTGTCTGTCTCTCTGGTGGGCGCACATATCCTAAGGCAAAACCTTTAAAAAGTATTTTATATGTAATACACTTTGAGCCCCTTGGACAGCTCTTATCAGAGGTAGAACATCGAAGTGAAGCCGACAACTCAGGGTTAGACTAGAAGAAACTTAGGGCTAGGAGGGCTTCTAATGGAAGGCAGCAGTGTGCTAGGCAGGCCAGATGCGAAGGCACCTGCTTACCACTGTCACTCCGAATGTGTAACGGTGGAGCATCAGACTTTAAAATCAGACAGGGTACATGGAAACCGTTCACGGTGGTGGGTGCAGCCATGTCCTCAGTTTTAAAAGGCGGTCGCAGCAGCAGCTGCCCAGATGTTCGGCTTGCTGGCCGCTGGAGTGAGCTGAGTGAGGGAGAGACGGCGAGGGAACAGCAGAGGACAGAGGGGAAAGCGGGTCAGAGGGGGAGGGCTCACTGCTCTGGCTGCAGTGGCCACAGTGGCAGGCCGCCCAAGGGTGACATCAACCCCCAGCTGTGCACAGACCTCTGCTCTGTTTGCAGGCCTGAGCGCTTGCAGCGGGGACAGCTGGACGCCTATGACCGCTCACAGATGCCTCTAGTTTGTCCTTACTGGCCCCAGCTCCTAGGGAAACACAAACCTGGCAGAGAAACTCATGCAGTATTTTTAAAAGGATGCACGTGGGCGTGCTGCACTACGGCTGTCCGATGTGCTCCCTGTCTGTGTGGGACACACTAGGAGGGGCGCCTCACTCCCAGGTCCAGGTCATGAACGTCCCTCACACTCGCCACAGCCCAGGCAGATGTGCAACGCCCCCCGAGCCAGCTCTCGTTCCCAGCCTCCATCTCGTCTTCCTGACTCTCCCAGAATCCCACCCTCTTTCAATTAGTCAGGAATCGAACTAAGTCAGGAACAAACAGAACATCGTTCAGAATGGGAAGTGAACACGGATGTTCCCACAGTGAGAAGTGCAACTGTTAAAGAAGAAAGAAGTTCTTACGCAAACACAGAACCCACACGACAAAGGCCACGGGGTCCCCTGGCCTCGTGTTCATCGCTCCTTTACCCGATCGCTGAAAGGTGTCTGTGACCAAAGGCACCAGGTGACAGGTCTCGTAGGTGAGAACTTTTGTACAACAGCTGCAAGTGGCGAGAGCTAGGCTGGCAACCTACCTCAAGACCAGAAACGTAGTTTTCAGAATTGAAGAGAGAAAAGGCCTCAGTATAAAATCATCCCTCACTTTCAGGGCCGTATTAGGCATCAGAAGTCAGAGTGTTCACTCTGAGGTGACCCAGCCGTGGGGAGCATTCGGAGCCGAAGGCGGGACAAGAAAACGGAGCCCTGGCAGCGTGAACGGTGACTATCGGAGTACGTGAAAAACGGTTCATGAGAAGGGGCTTCAAGCCCTGCCCTTCAAATAATGATGTGGATGACGTCGCATGGAAAGAGTCCAGTGCCCGAAGAGAACCTCTGGGGAATATTCGATAGAGCTGAATTCCCCGGAGCCTCCCGAGCTCCCCGGGGAGGAAGTGGAGCCATTACTGAATCAGAGCTCACGGGTGTCCAAGGGGGAGGTCGGACTTGGACTCTTCCCATTTCAGACTCGTTTCCTTTCCTGATCGTACTTGGGGCCGCAGCCCTAAGCCCTTAACATCCTCCTGCAGTGACACAGTGCCTGCTAGCAACAGCCGAGTGGCACCCCTCAGCAGGGGACAGCCACAAATGCGTTAGGACTGCAGGGCGCAAACGACCCCTGCACAGCCGGGTACCCGGGGTCGATTCCCACACACACCGTGGTTCTGCCACACGATGTCATCAGATGACGGAGCAGATTTACCCACTGCCTCACTTTCAATGGAGGTCATCTCAGCGTCCTCTCTGCAGGATTAAGAAAACACGTGATGTCTCGGGCCCGGGTCCTGGGCAGGGGAAGAGTGCGATAAACCTGACTGTTACTGCAGCCTTCCCGGAGCCCACCTGTTGAATGTGCTTGAAGACTTCTCAGGGAGGCTCAGGGCGCACCACAGAGCATAGGAGCTGAGGGCAGCACGGCCCGCCCGCACTCACCGGCATGCGCATGGACACGGCTCTCGCCCTGCAAGTGCGTCTCTACCTCTGACCACTACCCTCCACCACCGCTCCTGATAGGACACGGCTTTTACCATGTCTACACCAGACCTGAAATATCAATAGTAAAAAGAAAAGGGAGGTAGGACCACCAGTTGGCATAATGGCTATGTCACTGGACTCCCATGTAGTCGACTGCGGTTCAAGTCCTGGACCCGGTGGCTTGAGCTCACGCCGGGCACGTGTGTGTGCGTGCCCAAGATCCCAAGAGGAGAATGGAGGAGAAGGGATTGTGGCGTGGCCATCCCCCCTGGGGGGTGATTTCTCGCTCTCTGTCTCTGTCTTTCTGGCAAGCATACGCGCCCTATAGCAAAAAACTCTCCAAAAAAAAAAAAGAAAATGAAAAGGGAGGCTGTGATGAAACCTGCTGTTCTGCCAGGCTGACCCATGTGGCAAGGTTCTGGGTTCACACCCTAAGACCTCCCTGAGTGTGCTGGGCACGCACGTGCCCACAATCCAGGACTGACTGGGGCTGGAGCAATTGAAGCATCATGTTAGTGAGTGTGCTGGTCTCTTTCAAGAAATAAGTAAACTTTAAAGAGAAAGCAATTTTAAAGAGAAAAAAAAAATACTGGGGAAATAGGGTCAAGTGAAAGGTCAAGCAAGTATTCATGTGTGCCACGGAAGAGACCGACAGAAGCGGCAAGAAAATCAGACGGCCTCGCCCCCAACCGCACACACCCATCTTCGCTGGAAGCAGGCCCGCTGTGGGTGACAAGCCTTCTCCCCCAGGGGCCTCCCTGTCTGCCCCACCTCTGAGAAAAGAAGATGCGTGCGTCCAGCTCTGCCTGCCTGCTTTGGGTCCCTCTTCCAATGTGTCTCTGGCCACCTCGGAAGCCAGCACCTGCTCTGGGTTCTAGGAACCTTCACACCTCTCTTCAATAGCACACGGTCAACATACTTTTTTTTTTTTGAGAGGTTTTTGCTATAGGGCGCGTGCGCTTGCCAGACAGACAGAGAGAGACAGAGAGACAGAAAGCGAGAAATCATCCCCCAGAGGGGATGGCCACACCACAATCCCTTCTCCATTCTCCTCTCGGGATCTTGGGCACGCACGCACACGTGTCCGGCGTGAGTTTTAAACCACCGGGTCCAGGACATGAACTGCGGTCGACTACGTGGGAGTCCAGCGACACAGCCATTACGCTAACTGCTGGTTCCCACGGTCGATATACTTTTAAAAAGTTTACCCATTCATTTCTTCCATGAGACAGAGACGAGAGAGAGGAAAGTGGTCACCACTCACAGGGTCTCCAGGCTGCAGCCCACCGCCAGTCTCAGTCAGCCCGGGTCGAGGTGCATGTGTGCCCAGCATGCAGGAAGACCCGGAACACGAACCCAGGACTCTCCATGTGGCTCTACTGTGTGACCCCCATTCCACCCTTGACCCCCAGTACAGCACCTGAGGTCACCCAATGGTCTGCCTTCCATGCTTCCCCTGCAACACGGACGGGGCTGCTTTACCTCATGCTAGTGCCTCCTACACAGAGATCCGATTGCAGCACGCTTCCTGGCTCGCGTCCAGGCTGCTGCCTCTCTTAAAGCAGGGTCTACTCTGCTCTAAAACCGGAGGTAGGGTCCAGCAGATAGCGGAACGGCTGTGTCAGTGGACTCCCACATAGTCAACTGGTTTGAGTCCCAGACCCAGCAGCTTAAAACTCATGCCAGACGTGTGTGTGTGTGCCCAAATTCCTGAGAGGAGAACGGAGGAGAAGGGATTGCGGTGTGGCCATCCCCCTGGGGGGTGACTTCTCATTTTCTGTCTCTCTCTCGGGGAAGTGCACATGCCTGATAACAAAAATCTCTAAGAAAGAACAACCGGAGGCAGCAGGGCCAGACCTAGAGCAGTGCAGGGCCGTGTTGGTGACGTCGGACCATAGGGAAGCCCCCAGGCTGGCACTCTGACCTCCTTGTACGTGCTGGGTGTGCCCACAGACCACGGGCCAGGCTAGCTAAGGCTGGAAGTGGACACGCACAAAGACCCTGATGGGCCTGCCCGTCGCCCTCCCTCTGCCTCCCTCTCTCTCAGGGAGGAAATGAATAAATAAGCTTAAAAAAACAAAAACAAAAACAAAACAGAGGTGGTAATATCACAGAATTCAGCAGCCATTTCTAAAGAGCCAACTGACACTGTGTAGAATGGCAGTGGCCTACAAGATGAAGGGGGACCCAGCACGCCCAGCGCACAGGCACCTCCGCTTCCCGGGCCTCACCTCTGCTTCACAGTGCCCTGCAGTGGCGGGATAAATACCACCGCTCTGACCGCAGCACGGCGAGAATGAAGGGACACACAGTGACAAGGACACTGCAGGGCACGTCGTCAGAGGCTGTGGGGCCACCCCTACGCCAGGTTTTGCTTCCCCCAAAGCACTTTTCACACGACCAGGAAATTTGGCAAGCAAGTCGTAAATAAGAATCTTTTTCCAAATTTCCAAATGAGCTACGAATAGCTTGCTGATTGCTGTTGGCCTCAGATCCAGGACTCGACATGGACCCACTTTAAATTCTCCCACTCACCGTAACTTAGGAGGAAGTTACTTTTACAAAAAGGGCCATGCTACTAGTTCCTTCCACAAATGATACGTCGCCTCTAAAAGCCAGCTCAACTCTATAAAGTGTGCTCACGTGTGCAATTCTATGTGATAGAATACGCTCTGAGTTAATCCAACAGGTAGCGTCGTCAATCTTGTTCGACTAAAGCAGGAACTGGAATGGCAGTGCCGGACCCAGAACGCCAGCCTGGAATGTCTCTGCCCAGACTCCGAGACAGGATCTGGCCGGCTGTTTCCCAAATCGAGATGCTTTAGAGCAAAGTTAACTCATAGCAAGGGACTCCAAAAGTTCACAGAAAAGTGGAACTAAAATATGAGTTCACACTGGTGCAAAGTTTTTGAAATCCATGTATAACTCCCCCACCCCCGAATATATGTTTTTCCAGGAACTCTTTTGAAGACTGTGCATACGAAGGCTTCCCTGGGGTATCAGGGCTTCATTCTCGAGGAATGCAGAAAAAGACAGCAAGGTAGGGCAGCAGGCTGCTCTCTCTCCAGCTGCACTGACTAGCCCTGACTGTCCTGCAGGCAGGCGGGCCGATACCCTGGCCCAGTTGCCCATCTTTGCCTTCCTGCATGGGTGCCAGCTGGGGCTCCCCGGGGCGCTTCGCCCCACGGCCGAGGGAACAGCCGCCAAGGCTGTGCTGCGACCAGCTTATTCGGCCGGCCAACAACACTGCAGAACGGGTGCTCTCCTTACCACAGCGGCCAACTCCCATGGACAAACATTGAAGAATAAAAGTGGGTTGGAGAGGAAAGCATGACTTAGTAACTGACCACACGGTCTAAAATTCAGTGCTGAGAAAGTGAGGTAGACATCAAAGGCCAAACAGTTCAGTCAAGAGAATAAAGAGGATGTTAGGGAAGGTGACTTTGAACCAGGTACTACTCTGCCTCTCTGCCCAAAGATGAAGCATTTCTAGGGCACAGGTCAAAAGAGTTGGGAGGGACCAGCAGGCGGCATAGTGGTTAAGGTGCTGGATTCTCCCACATGGCCGACCATGGTTCAAGTCCCGGACCTGGTAACTCAATTTCTCTCTCTCTCTCTCTCTCTCTGTGTGTGTGTGTGTGTGTGTGTGTGTCTGGTCAAATTAAAATAAATGAATGAATAAATAACAATTTAAAAAATAATTATTAAAAAAGAAGAAAGGGTTGGTAAAAGCTGTTGGCATGCATAAAATTTGGAAGCCTACAAGAACAGACTTACTCCAGTTGGAGCCACTGAGCTTACTTGATCTTACACAGTTTTTACGTAACAGAACTATCACTCCCTACAGCTGGTGCCATGGCAAGGGCCGTTCCAGGAGCCCCTGCAACAGAATCACCTGGATGACCAGCAAAAGCAGAGATTTTTAGATTCCATTCCAAGGCAACTGAGTCAGAACCAATGGGTGTGAAATCTGGGAATCCATATTTGAACCTGGGATATTTTATTACATGATGAAGTTTGCAAAGAACTTCTCAAGGCAGGCGCTGACAGGTGGCATGGTGGTTAAGGTGCTGGACTCCCACATGGCCAACCATCATGGTTCGAGTCCTGAACCTGGTGACTTGCTTTCTCATTCTCTCTTTCTTTCTCTCGCTCTCTGGTTAAATCAAAGAATGATAAATAAATAAAGTTAAGTAAATAATCCTTTAAAAAAAAACTGCTCAAGGCAAATGACATTAAGTTAGGAAAAATAAAAATCTGACAGGGCAGCAGGTGATGTGCAGGTTACAGTGGTAGGTTTCATATGGCCCACTGTACAGTTTGAATCTCAGACCAGGTGGCTTCAAAAACGTGCCAGGCATGCCCCGAATCCCAAGAGGACAGTGGAGGAGAAGGGATTATGGCATGGCTATAGCCCTGGGAAGAGGAGAGTTCTCACTTTTCCTTTCTCTCTCACCACCTCTCTCTCTCTCTGGAAGCCACACGCACCCTACAGCAAACCGGGAAAAGAAAAAAAAAAAAAAACGTTGAGGGTCTGGAGTCAGGACAAGGAAAAATATGCAATAGGTTTTCAAAAAACTAATACCACCGGTAGTATTTTGCATCTCTGCAGGACAAAGAACATGGCCTTATAAATATAGCCAGCTAAAATCCATATTTCGAATTTGGATTTGAGGTGGGTATCAACTTTTTCTTTTTTTTTTTTAACTTTATTTATTTATTTACTTTACCTTGACCAGAGAGAGAAAGTGAGAAAGCAAGTCACCAGGTCCGGGACTCAAACCGCGATTGGCCATGTGGGAGTCCAGCGCCCTCAACTACCACGCCACCGGGCAAAATAAAGAGTTCAAAATAAAGAGCTCTGTTTCGATGTACAGTTAGTTGGTTTGAGTTTTCCTTAAGACCTCCTTCAAAAAATCATTTCTGGAACTTTGCAACTCCTTAGTGACTTAGCTGTAAAAAGTCTAAGGCTTTGTTACCCCAGAACTGTAGACCAAAGTAAGCGTGTAAGAACTAGCACACCCCACAGGTGTGAGGCAGTCCCAGCCCAGACACTGCTATGTGCTGACCGGGCAGTCGGTACACTGCTTCGACAGCGCGCTGTTTGTGGCAAGTGACTTCTCCCCGGTAGGTGATAGGACATCTTAATTTAACAATACTGTTTTAGAAATGTTCACTATGGAGTCATGTGCTCAGTGTGTGCAGGAGGGAGGGGGTGGGAATGAGAACATGAGAGAGCACCCCCAGGGGGATGGCCATACTACAATCAGTACTTGCTTCTAGAGATGGGGATCCATGAAAATGGCATGAGGGAATTGTCTACGATGACATAAATGGCCTTTGACTGATGCGGGTGTAGGTTATGAGTGTACATGTCTATCAAAACTGATGAGATGGGACCAGCAGTTAGCATAATGGCTATGTCGCTGGACTCCCATGTAGTCGACCGCGGTTCGAGTCCTGGACCCTGTGGCTTAAAACTCATGCCAGCCATCCCCCCCCCGGTGGGCAATTTCTCACTTTCTGTCTCTTTGTCTCTGTCTGTCTGTCTGGTGAGTGCACATGCCCTATAGCAAAAACAAAACAAAACAAAACAAAAAACTGATGGGAAGATAAGCCTTCCATTGCATATAAATGATATTTTCATAAAAAAGAAATTATAGTGACAGGGCCAGTCAGGTGGCATGGTGGTTAAGTTGGCTGGATCCTACATGGCTGACAGCACAGTTCAAGACCTGGGCCTGGTGGCTTGACAAAAATACCAGATACATGTGTATATATGCCCAAAGTCCCCAAAAGAGAGAGGATTGTGACATGGTAACCCCCTGGGGGATGCTTTCTCTTTCTTTCTCTGTCCAGTGAGAGTGCCCACCCTATGGCAGGTTTGGGGGGGGGGATAGAGTATAAAATTGTATATGCTCATAGGAGGGGGTCTTCAAAAAGTTAAAGGAGCCAGATCCCACATAGCCAACCACGGTTTGAATATCGGCACCTGTGGCTTGGGAGACTCCACCCATGGAAGTGTGCGCTCAAGATCCCAATGGGATGGGGAGAGAGAAGACAGGGGGCTGAGCATGACAATGCCCTACAAGGGATGCCTTCTCCCTCTCTCTGTCTCTCTCACTGGTGAGAATACACATCCTGACAATTTAAAAGATAATTTTTAAAATTTATTCATTCATTTATTTTGACCAGACACACACGCACACACGCACACACACACACACACACACACACACACACACACACAGAGAGAGAGAGAATGAGAAAGCAAGGTCCAGGACTCGAACTGAGGTCAGCCATGTGGGAGTGCCCAGCGCCTTAACCACCATGCCACCTGCTGGTCCCCTAAAAAGTAATTTTATACATTGTTTTAAAATAAAAAATTTAAAACTGCAAATGTCTATAAATATGTATCAATTGCCCATAAAAATGGAATGCATATTCTATTTTCCCTATAGGAAACGGGACGAAAATTTCTGCATTTAAGGGCTTGACTACCTAAAGATACGAGGAAGACACAGGATACAGCAAATACACCAATGTTAGACAGCAGATCACGGGGGAAAGGAGCCTCACGGTGTTGTTCTAAGAGATGGAGGGCTTTATTTTTGAAAAGTTTCTGCAGAAGCACTTGGTGAGCCCCTCCATGAAAGGGGTGTGGCTCAGACGAGGGGAACACTCGGACTGCCTGGGGTCAGCTGCCCCCCCTCGGCAGCCATGGACACGCATCTGGGTGGGGATGGAGCAGCAACAGGACTGTCGTTCAATGAGGGGAAGCCTGGAGGCGCTGGAGTCAAAGTCTCACTGGGTTTCCCAGTTCTTGGCTTTGTGAGTTGTCCTTTATTCTTAGCAGTTCTTAGTAAACTGAGAAACTTGTCTCAATTTTCAGAGAAGGTAAAGAAAAATTACCCAGGGGCCAACAGGTGGCATGGTGGTTAAGGTGCTGGACTCCCACATGGCGGACCACGGTTTGAATCCCAGATCTGATGGCTTGAAATTCATGCTGGGCACATATGCACAGATGCCCAAAATCCCAGGAGGAGAACGGAGGAGAAGGCGTTGCAGCAGGGCCATCCCCCCCCCGGGCGTGACTTCTCACTTTCCCTCTCACTGTCTCTCTCTCTCTCTCTCTGGCAAGTGCATGCACCCTATGGCAAAAACTTTTTAAAAACATTACCCAGTGGGAATGAGACCAAGACTCCTTTCCCCTCATTATTTGGGAGGAAAAGGTGGACCTGTGAGCTGGTGTTGGTGGCAGTGCTCTCTCCACATTTCCTGTGACGGGCAAGGCACCATGCCTCACTATATTACAAGGTGGTTCCAGCCCCGCGGGAACTAGCCAAATACATCGACTTCGCATCCCGGTGAAGGACTTGGACACCAAGACGTGAGGTCACACCCTCCTAGGCACGGGCAGACCCAAACCTGCATGGTTACCTCCGCCCGAACTCCCCGACGGCGAGGGCTGGTCAGCTCGCACGCCCACCTGAGTCTGGAGAGCCTGCCTGAGGGTCTTCTATAACACCAGTCTCCTTGAGTCCTTTCTCTGGTACGGCTTCTGCCTCACCAAGTGGCAGATGTGGTGAGTTACTGCACGGCTGAAACCGCACGCGTCATCAACGACCACCCAACGGCTGGTAACTTTCAGGGATGACACTTCGCGATGTGTCGCCTCGTGGAAGCCTCGCAGCCACACGTGGGGCACATGCTTATGATGGCCATTCTAGAGGAAGAAGGCGGGGCAGCAGGGGCACAGTGATGTGCTTGGGTCACCCAGCTACCAAGGATTGAAACCCAGATACCGTGTCCACGCAGTCCTAACCCACCTCGCTCTACCGCCTCAGATTTGAAAATGGAGTTACGTCTGCCATGTGAATCCCTCTTCTCACCCCAGCTTGTGCTCACACTCAGCCCGGTTGGCGGCTCTGAGGGCGTGCTCCCCCCTGCAGAGCAGACCCTCCCCAGGGTGCCGTCTGCCACCCCTGAGCAGCTCTGCCTGCCTCACAGACAGCAGTGACGCATTCCCCAGGCATCCTGTCCCGAGTGTGTGAGCGAAACAGAAGGCCAGCCCTGGCACCCGACGCTGATAGCGGCAGGAGAAGCATGCCGGGCACTCGCTCCTTATCACAGACCGGAGGGCGAGCGTGGGCAGGGCTGTGATGGCTTCCGGCCAGGCTCTGTGACTACTTGGAGGTGCTGAGTTCCTGGGCCCCAAGTAAGACCGCAATTGTGCTTCCCACTGAAAGGCAGAGGCTCTCCATTCCAGTGGAGTGAATGAGCACCGTGTTCTCGTCCTTGAAACTCAAACCGCTTGGGAGGCGAATGGGCACCTCCAGGGGGTGACAGCGAACCCTGCGACACACAGAAGCCTCCTTCCGGACCTCCTAGCTCCGTATCCACTGCACTGTTTAAGGCACAGACAAAAGCAAATTAAGCTGTCATCCGGCAGGCAAGTTAGGGACACGGCAGAAGTCCGCCCAGTCTCCGAGGCTGTGCGAGCCTCGAACTGTTTCACTAGAACTCCTAAGTGTGGGATGGGGGGCAGTGAAGTTCCGTCTGTCTTAAATCACCGTTCCATAAACAGTCCTTCACTCCATAGCCTAAAGTAGTCAGGACCGGTGGCCTGGCGGGTGCTAAGGGCCCAGAGGGCTTAGCCAGGAGTTGGGCCTCACCTCCCAGAGTGGGTGAGGAGGAGAGGAATGCAGAAGTCTTGACCTCACATTTCCTGCCCTTTGACCTTTGCCGTGATAGAGGAGGGACAGAGTAAGAAATTCTGTGTCATTCAAGGCCACATGAACAAGCCTGGTAGACTTAGGTTATGTGACGTAAGCTGGGCCTAGAAAGAGAAATACCAGGTTCTCACTCAAATGCGGAAGCTCAGAAAGTTGACCTCATAGATGCGGAGAACAGGACGGTGGCTCAGGGAGCCCGGCCATGGAGGGAGGCGACGGTATTTCAGTCAGGAAGACGAGGAAGCTCAGGTGCCGTACAGCAGGTGCCTCCGGCTAGCGACAACTACGTATTTCAAAACGGCGAGAGGAGGGGATTTGAAATGTGCTCAGCGCCAAGTAACGGTCAGTGTCTGCGATAATTAATATGCAGTTACCTGATTCGGTCATGACACACTGTATCCATGTATCAAAACCACACCGTACCACAGTATGTACAAGCCCGTGTCGATTAAAAGCTACGTACATATAAATGTATATGTGTATCTGTTCTAAAAGGACATTCAAGTCTGGCACATTAGGTTGGCAAAGTTTAAATTCTGATCTTGTCAAAAATTCTCCCAGATGGGACCAGCAGTTCACGTAAAGCTATGTCGCTGAACTCCCATGTAGTCGACCGTGGTTCAAATCCTGGACCTGGTGGCTTAAATGCACGCCAGGCACGTGTGCGTGCGTGCCCAAGATCCCAAGAGGAGAATGGAGGAGAAGGGATTGCGGCGTGGCCATCCCCCCTAGGGGGTGATTTCTCGCTTTCTGTCTGTCTCTGTCTTTCTGGCCACCACATGCGCCCTTATAGCCAAAACCTCTCCAAAAAAACCACACTTCTCCCAGAACTGGAGTCCGCTGGGCTGGCTGCTACCTTCGAGTCGATTATACCCGTAAGTACACTGGCTGTAAGTGGAGACTCGGCACCCGCACAGATCTGCAGAGAACTGCACGGAGCGGCCTTCTGACGACCAGCCCAGATCTGGCGGAAGCTAAAGCAGGAAGCAGAGCCTTAAGGCAGACAGTGCACGCCGATGTGGCAGTGGGGGGAGAAAAGGCAGATGCGTCTGCCCCAAGAACCCTGAGGTCCACAGGAGAGACAGAACCACACAGAGTGAGGCCTGGAACAGCAGTGCTGACTGGGAGGGCCACCGAGCACAACGCCCTGGGAGAGGGGAGGTCACTGGGCAGCTGCCCACCCCGACTGCGAGGTCAACACGGAACACAGGTTTGCGGCCCACTGCCCTAACAAGCAACACACATTTTTTTTTTTTAAAGAAAGATATTTTGCTATAGGGTGTGTGTGCTCACCAGAGGAACAGAAGAGAGAAATCACCCCCAAGGGGAGATGGCCATGCCACGATCCCTCCCCCTCCATTCTCCTCAGGATCTTGAGCATGCACGCACATGCGCCTGGGGTAGATTTTAAGCTGCCAGGTCCGGGCGTGGGAGCCCAGGGGTGCAACCATTATGCCATCTGTGGCCCCAACATCCTCTTACCTTTTTGCTCATCACTCTCTAAGCACCCCTGCAGCGAGCAAAGCAATTACTTCCATCAGAGAGCGGATTTGCTCACTGCTCTTTAACATGAAAAGTAGTTCAAGAAAAAAATAATTATTTAACAGGAATTCGTGCAATTACAAATATTATTCTGTTCCTTCCTTCTGCAAGAGAAATGTTTTGGTCATCAGAAGCTCTGCTAGGCTTAGTCAGATCAGTGTCGGGAATTCTGTGAACTCGAGGTCAGGCTGCCAAGACGGAAAAGAAATGTCGATAGTTAAGTGTTTGCACAGATCCCGGAGTGGGCAGCCGACAGCTGCCGGCGCGCAGCCCCAGACACAGAGCAGACAGGAAAACCCAACTTGCCCCGTTTCCCCTCGTCCTGTAAATCTGAACAAGGACAACAAAAGGCTCTTACCTAGTTCTCCCCGGAGGTTGACGAGTTCTTGAGATAGGGTTTTGTGTTGTTTCAGAGCTTCCTCCCGCTGCGGAAAACACACATCAGGTTACTAATGTTTGCGAGAGGGTCCCTTTCAGGGAAGTTCACACTTGTTATCACCAGGAAAGCGAGACCCAGAATTGAGGCTAACAGTTTGTGTGGTTAAACAATACAGATGTCCCTCAGCTGTTAAGGAAAATCCTGTTTCGAAACTCTCTCTCTCAGATCCTCATGCGATTTCCACTGGTGGCACCGGGTGGTCCATTTAAACATGTGCCCTTGAAGCCAGTGCTTCTCTGCGGATCCTGTACTACCAGGGAAGCTCTCCTCCTCCAGGGACAATAAAGGCCTAATCAGTTTAAGATAAATATTTAATGTTCTAAACAGGCACTTACATGCACTTTGTCCGATATCTGCAAATAAAATGTTTGGTTACAGGGCTAATCAAGTACTTCAAAAAGGAGGGCAAAAAGTTTGTTACAAAGTTACCCCAAAAGATAATCCTTTAAAGACCAGAGTCAATGAATTTTATTCAGCTACACATTATGTTCTAAGGATTAGTATCTTTTGGATCAGCGGGAATGTTAAGTAGACGTTAGAGAAACAAACCGAGGGTTGAAACCGGGCAGCTGTTCCCGTATGTAAAAGCAGTTCTTGACCTTGTGATAACAAACGATTTTCAAGTCACCAGCAACACGGCCATCACACACACCCCAATATTGTACGCAGAGACGGTTCCCCAAAAGGCAGATCCCCGAGCACCAGGCGTGAGATATGAACACGCAGGATTTCCAGGCTCTCTGGAAATGCCCTCTCAAGGATCACCCACCACATCCTGAGCACGGCATTGCAGAGCCCGGGAGCCCAGCCTTTGCAGGCAGGAGTTGCTTGTCATGCGAAGCATTTCCCCTAGTTCCAGACAAGCCCGGTGGAGTCGCTGACATTCTTCCAGCAAAGCACTATAAACAAACAATTACCCTGGTCGCAGCACAGGGTGGGTAGAGGCACACTCTGCTGCCGGAGCAGCCCATTTCCAGCGTCCGTCTCCGACTCCCCCTGCCCTGCTCTGTGGGAGCAGCGTGCAGCGCACAGGTGGCCCTGCCACCCAGCAGCGTCAGGCGTCTGCACTGGAAGCTCTAGCAGGAGGCGCCCATTGGCCGGGCCGCGCTTCCCGTCCTGCAGGTTCCCTGTGCCTGGGACTCGGACTCGCCTCTCCCGCCTCTCCCACAGAAGCTGATACTGCAGCTTCTGCCTTTGGCACAAGCAGCCTGTGATTACTTAAAGCCACAGCTCTTCATTTATGACAGACGAGAGGCAGGCATTAGACTGATCGATGGCCACTTACTTAAGTATCGGCTGGGCCGGTGGGAAGGGCTGACCCTCTCCGCGGGGATGACGGAGTTATTTTTAGATTTGTGGGCCTTTTTTTCTCCCCTCGCTAATTGAGGCCATCAGATTATCACACGTGCTAAGAGAAATGGGAACTTGCTCTACTAAACCCATATACTAAATGAAGTGATGGGGTGAAGGGCAGCCAAAAGGGGTGCTTTGTGACTTAGGATTTTAAGTGGTGTCTCTTTCTTGAATGCTTAGAGCATGGTCTACTGGTGTTGTTTGTTTATTTGTTTTTTTAAGAAGACTGAAGTGCTGGTTTGAGAGCTGGATATCTTAAAGATTTCCTAACTTTTTTGTTTAAATCTTTTTTCTTTAAGAATTATTTATTTAATTTTATTTATTCATTCATTTCTTTTAATTTGACCAGAGAGAGACACACAGAGAGACAGAGTGAAAGAGAGAGAGCGAGCGAGCCACCAGGTCTAAGACTTGAACCATGGTTGGCCATGTGGGAGTGTCCAGCACCCTGACCACTATGCCAGCTGCTGGGCCCCAAGATTTCCTAACTTTTACCTTGTATCAGTCTCTCACTGCACTGAGGGAGGGGACTAAACACCAGTATCACCTGTGGATAGCTAACAATGACTGGAGCCTAGGAAACAGTTTTCACTGAGTACATTCTGGCTTGAACAGTATTCTCAACACCCATTTTGTTTTTTTAAAGATAGACTTTTGCCATAGGTCATGTGTACTTGCCTGAGAGACAGAGAGAGGCAGAGAGACAGAAAGTGAGAAATCACCCCCTCGGAGGATGGCCATGCCACAATCCCCTCTCCTACATTCTCCTCTCAGGATTTTGGACAGGCACACACATGCACCTGGCATGACTTTTAAGCCACCTGGTCCAGGACTCGAACCACAGTTGACTACTTGGGAGTCTAACAACGTAACCCTTACGCCATCCCAACACCCAATTTTTAAAAGCATGGCACTAAGTTTCTGAAATCACCAATCAGTGAGTCCAGGTTTTAAAAACGAACAAGTAATTGGTTTCCTATTGTAGTAACTGAAGTTTGAGGAACATCTGTCTGGATAATGGAAGAATATAAAATTGAAATATTCATATAGTTTTCTTAATCTCATAAATTTAAGCCTCTATTGTTTCTGTAGTCATCTAGTTCACGCAAAACCAGAAGACAGCTTTCCTACTTACCCACAAGCCGTTCTCAAACGCAGTGAACTGGCTTGACATTGCCTCTCCAATAGCAGCCAAGCTGCCAGCACAAGGAAGACGTGGCGGATAAGTTAAATCATCTTTCAAATACATGGAAACTAAAGGAAATGAAGAATGCCAAGAGATACAGCTGGCAGAACTGTAAAGAATCCTGTGAAAACCATCATATTCTATCATGGCGATACTTCTGCTCAATAAAGGGGCTGGGGGGGCATTTCAGGATGTGTGGGGACATTTCGGCAGCTCCACTGTGCTCGGATTGCCTGCCCTCAGTGCCTCAGAAGCCACGCTGACTGCCGATCTGTCAGTCCCAGTGAGAGCAACAGGAAACCTTTGAGGTCGTCTTTCACGCTCTGTCTGAATGAACTGTACAAGTCAGTCTGTCCTTCCTTCGTAATGTGTCCTGAACCCGCTGCCTGTTCTGGATCGGTGCGACTTGCTATCTACTCCTGAATTTCTCCCGCCACCCCCGGACAATCAGAAGCACCTCTTGGTCTTCGCGAGGGCTGCTATGATTTCATACGCTGTGTGTATATAAACTTTATTACTCAAAAAGGGCTTCTCAGAGCGTGCATCAAACATCAACAACATTAGAACGACATCAGCACCGTTTCGCGGGCCTGAATTTTCCGTTCCTGTCTGGATTCTCAGCCTCTCTCCTGTGGCTGTCCCGGGACACGTGGCGGGCATTTCCCACTCTGCAATCTGGCCAATGCCACGCTCTCTGAACGCCTGGCCGTCTTGACATGTCCCCTTACATACAGCCTCTGAGGATGCTCAGTGTCACTTGACACACACCATCCTCCTCCCCTGCAGGCCTAGGAAGGACACGGATTCTTCTGAATCGGTTGGCAAGTTATTACTCGGTCACCGACTAAAACAAAGTATTTTTCAGAAAGAAAATTTAAGACGTGGTCCCTGTCTTCAAGGAGCTTGGGACCTCGGCAGAACTGAAATACCCAAGCCCACTTCTTTGGTGGTCTCTCGGAGCAGATGACTTCCCCTGACAGGAAGCAGTACAGGATAAAGGGAAAACCGAGGGTTTGAAGCGTGCTGCTTCCGCGAATGATGCCCAGAGGCCGCACCACACTAGACCACAGTTCGCATTAGTGTCTGCCTGACTCCCCGGTAACCTGCCCCTGAAATTCACTTACCGTCTACTTACAGATAATAGAATGTATTTTTCTGGCTGATTGACTGTTTCTTTTTCTACAGCGGCTCTGAGATCAGTGTTTCTGTCTTAGGTGATAAACTCTTTCACAGATAACAGGTTTATTTCATGCTCTGTATTACAACAGGCAGAATGCCACGCAGTGTGGACAGGGAGAATGGTGCTTTGCTGCTCGTGTATTTAAATATATGACATGCTCCGTGGGGAAAAAATGGATTTACCATCATTTAATTAGGAGTGCCTGGGACAGGCACTTAGTCTCTGGCTGTCGTCCCGTCAGCGTGCCTGAATTTTGCTAGCCACTGAGCAGCACCAATGGCACGGGGTCTTGCAGAAAGGCTCGGATGCACGCTCACTCTGTCTGTCCTTGCCCCACGAAGGGCAAGCTCAGTGGCCCCGGGTGTCCACGGTTTTTGCTCTCAGGCAATTTTACTTCCTGCACACTGCTAGTGTCATTCAACCATTTCCTCTCTTTATGGCCAATGTAGGTAGATGCCACGAGCAAGAAAAGACTCGGGGGCTTTGAAAGATTAGTCAGAGGTTTGGGGGTGACCTCAGTCCTGTAAGGGTTATCTAGAAACCCAGGAAC
>NW_006159752.1:3051974-3065702 GCF_000334495.1 Tupaia belangeri chinensis | reverse complement strand
GGGGTCACCGCAGTCCTGTAGGGGTTATCTAGAAACCCAGGACCCCTCTTTCCAGCGACATTGTCATTCATGCTGGCCTTCCGTGCAGAACACTGTCCAACCATGCAAGAGTCAAGCAAGAACGAGTGCTACCACGAACACCGCCTTGTCCTCTGGGGGACACGAAGTGTGACAGTCGGTTCCAGATTCACGGGGCATTTATTGGAACGTCTGCTATACAAGGAAGGCTGTCTGCTACTTAGCGGGAAAGTGGTCGCTTTGAATAGATTTGCAGCAAAAGACTAAGTACAAGTTCTAGGATTCCTGAAAATCAACAATTTGTACACAGAATCGAATGCTCTAACACGGCTCAGAGCAGGTGAGCGACGAGACACGGGGTGAGCACCCCTCACCTGAGAAGCTTGGGGCCAGGCGTGCTTTGCATTGTGGTGTGTGTGTGCTTGCTTTTCAGATTTTGGAATATCTATGTATGCTTAGAATCTTGGAGATAGGACACAATCTAAGGACAAAATTCACTTATGTTTCACATGCAACTTGATTTTATACAGTATTTTTGTATGATAGCATTTTGGCTGCCATCTGTCACATTAGGTCAGGTGTGGCATTTTCCACTTGTGCCATCTTGTGAACCTCGAAATGGTTCGGATTTTGGAGTTCAGGTTTTCAGATAAGGAACATACAACTGTTCACGTATATATTATACTTGCACGTATGTGTGTGTGTGTGTGTGTATAATACACATATACTCACATATAAAATGCACCTATATGAAAAGCACATGAACATACAACATCTATGTGTATATAGATAGACGCTGCTCTGCAGTGGGTTTGAGAGAACTAAATGGTTAAGAAAGTATTTCTTTTGGACCAGCAGTTAGCGCAATGGCTATGTTGCTGAACTCCCATGTAGCCGACTGTGGTTCGAGTCCCAGACCTGGTGGCTTAAACTCACACCGGGTGTGTGTGTGTGCATGCCCAAGATCCCGAGAGGAGAAGGGATTGCGGCGTGGCCATCCCCCCTGGGGGTGATTTCTCGCTTTCTGTCTCTCAGTCTCTCTCTGGCAAGTGCACAAACTCTATAGCAAAAACCTCTCCAAAAAAAAAAGAATTTCTTTTAGTTTAACTTTCCTCTAGTATGTGTTCCCAACTGTTTTATAACAGTCTCCTGCACACATTAGGCAACGGTAAATATTTGCCAGTTGATTATGAACTAAAGCGACCGGAAGAGTGAAGGACATCCACGTAGAGGCGACGTGCACCTGACACTCGGAGTCGCCCTCGGCATCCGTTCCTCCTCATGCAGGAGCGCGCCGTGTGTCTGCCAGCTCTGCTAGGCGCGGTTCCTCCACACACCACTCAGCGCGAACCCTGCTCTCCATGCAATTCCTGCCTTAAAAGGCAAAAACAAGCACTGACTTGCTACCTCTGATACAGAGGAAGGAGTATACATGGTCCTGGAATCCAGAGGGCGCGGAGAGCACCAGGAAAATCCTCATAAAAGAGGGATGTGTAAGTGCATTTAGTGGAATCACGATTTCATAGGGATCGGGACTAAAGTTCAAGTGTAAATTCACTTAAATAGACGCGCCCTGGGAACTCACTGGGTGCTGGCCACGTCATGGCCTGGCCACGCCCCTGTCGGCGTGTTCAGCCCAGTGGATTTCCCCCTAGTGGTAGATTTACTCTTTTGCCAACTGAGCGGCTGATAAAGCATTTGACTTGGATTTAGGGGCCAGGCTGCCTGAGGAAAGAAGTGTCTCTAAACACCGGGGTTGCATCAAGTGCACGGATTCGCACCACGAAAGGAATTCGTGGTCTGAGAGGTCACCTGAGGAAGAGCAGGCTCCTGCCACTCATCCCGACTGTGCTCCTGGGCCTTTGCTCAGTGAGGAGGAGGGAAGAAGGACTCCGTCCTTCCGTGTGCATTCTCACTCTGGCCACTTGTATAATGAACCCACGTAAATGAAATGCGTGCAGTGGTGTGAAGTTGCTGGAAGAAAGCTCTGAGCATGCAGGCAGCGGGAGGAGGGAGGTGGCCCAGGGCCAGTATTTGAACAAGGGATGAAGAAGTACCGGAAGCTCACAGGAAACCTGGAGTTCACAGAGTCCTAACCTGGGAGTAAATCCTGGTCTTCCCCTCCTTAGCAGGGAGATGACGGGCGGGTTACACTGAACCTCTCTGTGCTTCGATCGTCTTACTTGTAAAGGAAGGAGGAAAATCGGATACTCGGTAAGTAAACAAAGACGAGACCCCTCTTGCTTTTCCATCTCTCTGTTACAGAGTTGGAGCATTTGGGCAGTGGCAGTAACGTTAACAAGGGCAGCTGTGCCAAATTACAGAGTTATATTCCAAATTATATGAGGAGGCCTTCGGAAATTCACAGAAGGGGCCAGCAGATGGCGTGGTGGCTGGGGTGCCAGACTCCCACACGGCTGACTGTGGTTCGAATCCTGGACCTGGTAGCTTGAAAATCACACCGGGTGCATGTGCATGCATGCCCTAAATCCCAAGAGGAGAATGGACTGCAGTGTGCCCCTCTCTCCTGGGGGCTGATTTCTCCATTTCCCTCTCACTGTCTGTCTCTGTCTCTCCCTGGCAAGCACACACATCCTATGGCAAAACCTAAAAAAATTAAAAGTTCATGGAAAACACATATTAAAAAAAAAAGTGCATAAATTTCAAAACTTTTTGCACCAAAATAAACTCACATTTGAATTTCATTTACCATAAACTTTGTGGAGTCCCTTAGTAAACCAGAGTCATGCCCCCAAGATACAGTGAGAGTCATGCATGTAATCATAAATTTCCTAGCTGTCACATCTTAAAAAAGATTAAAAAGTTAATTTTAATAATATATTTTATTTAACCCAAATATATACAAAATAATATCATTCAATGGTCAGTATGAAAGTTATTATTATTTGGGACCAGCGGGTCGCAGGGTTGTTAAGGCGTTGGACATTCTCACGTGGCTGACCATGGTTCGAGTCCCAGACCTGGTGGCTTGCTTTCTCTCTCAATCTGTGTCTCTCTCTGGTCAAATGAAATGAAATGAATGAATGAAATTAAATAAGTAATTTAAAAGAAAAAAAAGTTATTATTATTGAGGTATTTCACATCCTTTTTTCCACTCCAGGTCTTTGAAATCATGCGTGTTTTACATTCAATGCACTTCTCAATTTAGATTGGCTGCATTTCTAATGCTCGGTGGCTTCATAAGGCTAGTGGCTACCACGTGGGATGGATCAGGGCAGACAGTGGAGACTTATGTATTTTAATTTGATCAGAGAGCAAGAGAGAGCGAGAGAGCGAGAGAGAGAGAGAGAGAGAGAAAGCAAGCTGCCAGGTCCGGGACTCAAACCATGGTCAGTCATGTGGGAGTCCAACGCCCTTCACCACCACACCATCTGCTGGCCTCACCACTGGAGGTTTTAATCAGCAAATGGAATTCTCTGGAATTCTGCTAGCAGTGCGTGGGGTAGGTTACAGGGGAGGGAGAGTGCGAGTCTCAAGACTCGTTGTGAAGTTGCCCTCATAATCCAGGGGACAGTCCCTGCGGTCTGAGCAAGCATGGCCACAGCAGGATTTTTAGGAATGGCAAAGGTGGGATGAGCGGAGACGCGGGGTGGGGTGAGGGTTCTCGGCCCTTGATGACTGAATTCACGTGGAAGATAAAGGGGAGAAAAGGGGTGACGTGGGGGTAGTTAGGCTGAAAACAGTTAAACACGATCATTGGTTTAGCTCTAAACAGAAAAACTATGCAGTAATTGTCCCGCTATCTGACATGACATGGTTTCTGATTTCACGTGCTTGGTTATATAAACCAACACTTGGGTACTTTCTCACATATGAAAAGAAACAAGAATACCATATATTACTGTAACAATGACCAAAAAACCTAAAAAGTACATATGGACAGAGCTGTAAAGTCTCCATTAAACACTGACCTCAGGGCCAGCCTACGGTGTGATGGTTAAGGTGGCTGGATCCCACATGGCCAACTCTGCAGCTGAGTCCTGGACCCGGGGACTCGAGAAACAAGCCAGGCACACGTGTGTGGTGTCCAACTCCCGAAGGGAGTCCCAAGTGGAGGAGAGGAGACTGCGGCATGACCACTCCCCACAGAGGGTGTTTTCTCACTTTCCCGCTTTCTGTCTCTCTCCAGGGAGCGCATGCACCCTCTGGCAAAAATACAAACACACACGGAAAACACACTGATGTAAAGCATTTCACTAGGGTGGTAATCCCTCAGCGGCACAGACCAAGTCTCATGTCCCCCTGTGTCCCTCCCTACCCTCGGCACTCCACAGCCACCCTGCGGTAACCTGTGTGAAACCAACTCGGGGTGGTTACACGGAACTGAAACACAGTTCAGAACTGAACTGAACCAAACAGCTTCCTCTCCTGAGATGTCATGGTACCCATCTTTACAATATCCTTAATATGCTTAAGGTGCTGGGCTCCCACGTGGCCAGCCATGTTTGCAGTCCTGGACCCAGAGGCTTGAAAATCATGCCAGGTGCATGTATGTGTGTGTCCAAAATCCCAAGAGGAACATGAAGGAGAAGGAACTGCAACATGGCCATCCCCTCGGAATGTGATTTCTCACTTTCCCTGTCTCTGTCTCTCTCTCTGGTGAGTGCACGTGCCCTATGGCAAAACCTCAACCACAAAGCAAAACAAAACCAAAAGCAAAACTGACGAGCCCAAGTCCTATTCTCACGCCAGTTTCCCTAAGATCATCGCAGATTCTGTTGCTATGTCAGCAGCATATGTTCGTGTACACTTGGTTTTCCCAGCTATGTCAACCGGCGCCTGCGTGAGCGTTCCTGGGGAGCGAAACGAGGTGTACGTACACACAGTCTGCTCTGCTTCTGTTGTACCACGGGTTATTTTAGGATCGGGTGGAAATTTCGAAGCATTCCCAGGTACAATTCTGGGAGTTACCTCCAAAGTGTTCTTTGGCCCATAAATAGAACCCACCTCATTTTTTAAATGATAAACGAGGTTGTGCCGTGGAAAGCTATGTAACAGTCGATTCTAGTACACGTCTACGGTGTACACACCCACAGCAGGCTTCTCTCACTCCTCACTGCTGCCATTCTAACCCACAGGCTCTGCAAACAGGCTCTGTCTGCAGCCCAAATGCCCAGACTGACTCGGGTATCAGGTAAGTCGATGAAAGCACAATTGGGTGAATGACACCTGACCTTCGCGATCATTACTTAGAGATATCCACGAGACAAGAGCATGGGCATCACCCCCCAACCCCACTCTCTCTGGTGAGTGCACGTGCCCTATGGCAAAACCTCAACCACAAAGCAAAACAAAACCAAAAGCAAAACTGACGAGCCCAAGTCCTATTCTCACGCCAGTTTCCCTAAGATCATCGCAGATTCTGTTGCTATGTCAGCAGCATATGTTCGTGTACACTTGGTTTTCCCAGCTATGTCAACCGGCGCCTGCGTGAGCGTTCCTGGGGAGCGAAACGAGGTGTACGTACACACAGTCTGCTCTGCTTCTGTTGTACCACGGGTTATTTTAGGATCGGGTGGAAATTTCGAAGCATTCCCAGGTACAATTCTGGGAGTTACCTCCAAAGTGTTCTTTGGCCCATAAATAGAACCCACCTCATTTTTTAAATGATAAACGAGGTTGTGCCGTGGAAAGCTATGTAACAGTCGATTCTAGTACACGTCTACGGTGTACACACCCACAGCAGGCTTCTCTCACTCCTCACTGCTGCCATTCTAACCCACAGGCTCTGCAAACAGGCTCTGTCTGCAGCCCAAATGCCCAGACTGACTCGGGTATCAGGTACGTCGATGAAAGCACAATTGGGTGAATGACACCTGACCTTCGCGATCATTACTTAGAGATATCCACGAGACAAGAGCATGGGCATCACCCCCCAACCCCACACCACCCCCGGCCTTGCGGGGAAGGCTGTGCAGAGGGCGTCAGCCTACCTCAGACAGCAGGTGCTGAACCACGACCGTCAATGCTTCCAACTTGGTGTTTCCACAGCAAAGAAGCTGCTTGAGCTGCAGGATAAATCCACTTTGCTTTTCACATTTTGTTTTATATTGAGCCAATTCCAGTGTTTTTTCGGAGGACAGGACATCTGGAGACGTCTGGGTCTGGATGCATAAGCTTCTGGAATTCTTCTGCCTGCCCTTTTCAACTGCAAGAGGAATTAACATAGGCACACAGATAAGTCGCATTAATGTTGATAATCACAGCTCATGGGCTCAAAAACGACTAGCTAAGCCACGGAAATGGGTGAAGTTACGTTGAAGGAGGGGACACACATGGGGGGGCGGAAGTCAACAAAGGGCCAGATGTCTGGAACGCTCACACGGACCAAGATTTTGGTTCAAGACTGCTGTCAGGGTGCAGAGAATTACACATGTGAGACCAGCAGGCATAGCTATCTCGAAACGTGACAACTGTGTGCAAAATAACGTGGATTTCCTTGTTTCCGGTTGTCCAGTTAACTTGGTAGAGAAACCTAACTATGACTAGTGCCTGGACTATTCAGATCAAGTTGCTGGAAGGAAAACACAGATGACTGGACGTTAAATGCCTTTTCCTCTCCCTTTCATTTCCCACAAACTTCTCGTCCTCTCTGTAGACGGCCTGGCCACCACCCAGATCTGTACTGCACATGACTCATCCCCTCATCTCTAATACACCAGCACAAACGTCGAAGACCTCGTCACATGTTCTCCAAGATGTTTGAATTCCATTATGAGCACTACACTTCATTTTTAATAAAAAGTCGAATGGAGCCACTATTCCATATTTAATCAAATACAAGCTTTGCTGGGCTTGGGTTTTCCCTCCTATGAATCATGGCTTAAGTAGTTTTTAAAAGCACTTGCTCCTTCTCCTAACCCCATCTAAGACGCCTGCTAAGTGATCACTCACTTTCTATGACACGGCGCCCTGGGAATGACTCCACGGTCAATGAAAACCTGCTCGGTTTTGGAACCAGTCCAAACGTTTCCACCACTTTAAACATCAAACGGAATTGGGAAAACAGGAAGCAAACTGCTTGGCTTCTTGAAATAAACAAGCCAAATAATCCAACAAACCTAAAACTAACAAAAGACACAACAAACTAAAAATAAACCCCAAGTCCTTTTTCTGACAGGCATTCCTTATGGCATCCAGATAGAAATAACAACAAATTCTAAAACAACTTTCTAAGCAGTTACTAATTTTTCAGGGCAAGGCAGCCTGCTACAGACTGTTTAAAGGAAATTCAACAAAGAAACCTGCCTACTCAAGGTCTAAACCAGTGGCAAACACATGCATATCTGCTCTAAGTTAGAAACAGAAAAACACTCATTTTCTAAGACGGCTTCACTTGGCTAAGCAACACGTCTTCGTACGGGACCCTTGAAAATTCTCAGTTGTTCAATGACTCAAATATCCAGTGCTTCAATCATACTTGAAGATGACAGTATTTATCCATTAGCCTTTATCAGTAGTAATTATTAATAGTTGCTTGTTTGCCACTTCTACAGAAGATGAAGGAGATAGCTAAGTTAATATTGCCACATTATGGTCCTACAGAAAGAAAAAGTTCTCTATTAGGGAGTCACTTCCTATACTAATGAAAAATAATCTAAATAGACGCCATCTTGTCAAAGACCCGAGATTGGTATTGCTTTATCTTACACGATCAAGTTCTCATGTTTGTCATGTTCTCAGCGACTGTATTTGCGACATAACATACAATAATGATCACGCAGTGTTCTCCTGATCAGAATGCACCTACTGGGACCAGCAGTTAGCGTAATGGCTATGTCGCTGAACTCCCATGTAGTCGACAGCAGTTCGAGTCCCAGACCCGGTGTCTTAAAACTCACGCCAGGCGCGTGCGCGTGCGTGTGCCCAAGATCCTGAGAGGAGAATGGAGGAGAAGGGATTGCAGTGTGGCCACCCTCCCTGGGGGTGATTTCTCACTTTCTGTCTCTCTGTATCTCTGGCAAGCGCACGCACCCTATAGCAAAAAACAAAAAACAAACAAAAACAAAAAACAAAAACAAAAAAACTTCTCAAAAAAAAAAAAAAAAAATGCACCTACTGACCCCTCCCTGACCCTAACTCTGGAGAGGGAGAGGGGGGCGAGGCTTGTGCACTGTCAAAGGGCTTCCCCAGGTGCAGATGGCCCCAGAAACCTATAATTAGCAGTCAAGCGCAGGCCTCTGCACGAGTCTCTGTTTTCCCCACATTTTGGAAGGTGGACTGGGTAGAGATGTAGTGAATTACACAAACACACAGCTATACAGTAAATTCAACAAGGTGTTAACTTCAATACATTACATATCACTACCCAGTAACTCATCCCCATACATTCACATTCAAACATCGATGCATTACATCATTTTATAAAAACAAACAACTGGGGCTGGCAGGTGGTTAAGGGAGCTGGACTCCCACATGGCTGACCATGGTTTGAGTCCTGGACCTGGAGGCTTGCTTTCTCGCTTTCTCACTTTCTTTCTCTCTCCCTTTCTCTCTTTGGAAATACTAGAATAATAGTAATAAAGTTAAATAAAATAATTATTTACAAATAAAAACAAAAATAACATTTAATTCTTTGAGCATCTAAAATATACAACATATCTGGATATAAATTCACCCACCTGACTACTATTTATCCTTCCAATATTTATTCTTTTAAGAATTATTTTATTTAACCTTATTTATTTATTTATTTATATTTTTAATTTGACCAGAGAGGGACAGACTGAGAGCAGGAGAGAGAGAAAGTGAGAAAGCAAGCCACCAGGTCTGGGACTTGAACCACAGTCAGCCCCTCCAATACTTATTTAAAAATTCATCTATTGGGACCAGTAGTTAGCATAATGGCTATGTCATTGTACTCCCATGTAATCGACCACAGTTCACGTCCCGGACCTGGTGGCTTAAAACTCAAGCCAGGCGTGTGTGCATGCATGCCCAAGATCCCGAGAGGAGAATGGAGGAGAAGGGATTGCGGCGTGGCCATCCCCCCTGGTGGGTGATTTCTCACTTTCTCTCTGTCTCTGTCTGACAAGCGCACGCACCCTATGGGAAAATCCTCTCTCCCCATGCCCCCCAAAAATCATCTGTTTATTGGAACATTGTTTTATCATTTTTTTAAATCCTTGCTAATGTTTGATTCCCTCTAGAATTTCTACACTAGTCAATTTAACGTAGTATGAGAATTTTAAACCTGTCAGGTTATGATTTACAGAATCTAAGGTGAACGATCTATACGAATATTTTTGGAGAATATATTCTTTAAGATTCTTGGGTTTTTGTTCATAGATAGATAACAAAAAGGTTGCAGAATACATAGAAAAGAACTAATGACGTTTACCGTTTCAGGGAAGGGAACCGATATCAGATGGACAAAGGTGCTAAAGCATTTCTTAGACCTTTAAGTCAGGGAGTGAATTTATCACTCACTCAAACAGTACATCCGAGGCCAGCCTCAGTGGTTCGGGCACTCAGTTACACACTGCACTGCAGTGCTGAGAGCCGCGTGGTGACTGCGGTGCGGAAACACGCAAGGCCCACACACGCCATGATCCCGACATGCTGGAGGGCCAAGGGGAGGGGATCCTGGCGTCATGAGCCCTGTGGAGGGAGGTTCTGTGTATGTATCATGTATGTGCACACGCTCTATATGAAGAATATAATAAACTGTAAAAAAATTACACGTAAAGTTTTACAGTAGGGTTTTCCGTGCCGATAGCAGGCCCGCAAGCATGGTGACCGTCCCTAAAACACACTGCACCTTCTGTAAGAAGTGCTTAGGGACAGCAGCATCATGACAGGAAGCACAGTGGCTGTGGTGGAGAGACTAAGCCTATTTTCCGGAAAAAGGCAAAAACGACAAAGAAGATCGTGCTGAGGATGAATGTGTGAGCCCAGCTGCAGATCTAAGGGGACGCTGGCTATTAGAGATGGGAGCCTTGTGAACTGGGGGGACAAGGAGAGAAAGGGTCAAGGGACCCAGTTCTAAGCCTCATCCTTTCTATTAGGAAGATGACAAAATCTTGAGACGAATGTTCACCTCATTTGATTACAGTTGGTCTTTTTTTGAGGGAAAAATTAATAAAATTCCCCTTTGGGGGAAATTTGATTCATGGTAAAAAAAAAAAAAAAAAAAATTACAGTAGGACAAGCAGGTGGCATGGGCGTTATGATGCTGGAGTTCCACATGACCAATCAGAGTTCAAGTCCCAGACCTAGCGGCTCAAAAATCACACCGGCGTGTGTGTGCATGCATGTCCAAAATCTCAAGAGGAGAAGGGACTGTGGCATGGTCATCCCCCAGGGGGTGACTTCCCACTTCCTCTCTGTCTCTCTCCAGTGAGTACACATGGCTTACGGCAAAAACCTTCAATAAAACAAAAAACAGTAAATCACATTATTTTTCAAAAATGATGAAAATGAAACTGGAACGCTTAAATCTTTATAACTCTCGGTCATCGGGAACATAGCCTGTCCTGAAAGCCTCCCCGAGGAACCTAGCCTGGAAGCGAAGTAACACAGGCCTTGTCAGCGAGCACAATTACGGAGGAGCGAGCACCCCATGCATCACCCCCCTAAGACCACCTCCTTCAGGCTTTCAGCGGCCCTCTACCTGGAGCCGCGTGAGGAAGCGTGACCTCAATCTTCCGCTCCACATACCACGCTTGCTCCCTGAGGACAGACGTGCTCCACGTGGTAGCTGCTGACCCAGTTAGGGCTTCCCGGCCTCGCCTCACTCCAGGCTCAGCTGAAGATCAGCCAGAAAGCAAAATCCCCAGTGATGCTCAAAGCCTTAGGGCTCATCAGCACTTCATAAAATGGGCAAACCCCGGGTTTCCCTTAAACCAGGACGCGTTACTTGAACAAAATTGACAGGGTACAAGCCAGACGTGGCCCTTCCATCCTGTGTACCAGCATGTTCCTGGCTCTTAATGCAGCTCTATTTAAAAATATAAACCATTTTGTTTCTTATCCCTGTTAACAGTACACGGTGTGATTTCAAAAATCAGTTTAATCTGGGAACCAGCAGTTAGCGTAACGGCTATGTCGCTGGACTCCCATGTAGTCGACCGCGGTTCGCGTCCCGGACCCGGTGGCTTAAAACTCACGCCAGGCGTGTGTGCATGCGTGCCCAAGATCCCGAGAGGAGAATGGAGGAAAAGGGATTGTGGCGTGACCCTCCCCCCTGGGGGGTGATTTCTCGCTTTCTGTCTCTCTGTTTCTCTCTGTCTGTCTGGCGAGCGCGTGCGCCCTATAGCGAAAACCTCTCCAAAAAAAAAAAAAAATCAGTTTCATGCTGGATTGTGAAATGAAGTCTTATCTTCTCACAGATTCAGATTTTGCTCAACTAGATCATTTGCATCATTCCTTCGGATTCCACCTTACTGGGATTGATTCTAGTGAGACGAACCTCCATTAAGAAACCAAAGTCCTGAATCAAAGACACTTGCTCACTTGAAAAACCACTGGGTAACACTATTTGCTATCTTCGTTCTTTCTACGCAGAAACATGCATTTAATAAAATTGAAAACTAACCCAATTAACTTACGTATCGTTTCATCTTCCTAAAGAAAGCGGTTGGGTAAAGAGGAGTAGGCCTATTTTCAGGCTTGAGTCGCTCAGGCATATCAGCCCCCAACTCAAGGCCCAAATCAATTTTTTTGAGAGAAAACTTTAATTGTAGACTGTTATCACATACTAGCAGTCAAGTATAAACCCATCTTAAGACCAAACCAGCCATTTGCTTACTGAATCTGCTGGGTTTTCCAACTTACTAAAATCTAGTTAGAGACAGGATCTACTAGGCCAGCCAGTGGCCTGGTGGTTAAGGCAGCTGGATCCCACGCCAGCCACATGGTTCAAGTCCCAGACTTGGAGGACTGAAATCGCTCTGGGCACGTGTGTGTGTGTGTGTGTGCACAAAATCCTGTGAGGAGAAATCACTAGAAGGGATGGTAGAATAACCATTCTCAGTTGGGGGAAGGGGTACTTTCTCACTTTCCCTTTCTCTCTCTATTCCTCCCTAGCAAGCACACATGGTCTCTGGCAAAAATTGAAGGGGGATAAAAAAAGAGATCTATTAAGTATTTTGGGGGTTCCATGAAACACAAAACTAACTGATAATTGCCTAGCGATTTGAATTCTCATGGACCTACTCACTCTTTCACCAAGTATTTATCAAAATCTGCGTGTTGCACTGTGGTGGTGCAGGGGCCTCCCTGGTGCCTTGGGGTATGGGCATGCATCTCAGGAGAGGGATGCCCGAGGAGACCAAGGGTCTCTACTGATTCACGTTTGTCTAGTGTTCACCTCTTCCATTCGAATCTCATACCCACCCCTGTAGGGCAGTCATGGTCTCTGGGTGATATGTGGTTTTACTACATATTGCATAGAAAATAATGCTTTGGGGCCAGCAGATGGCATAGTGGTTACGTCGCTGGACTCCCATGAGGTCAAACGTAGTTCAAATCCTGGGCCTGGCGGCTTGAAATCACACTGGGGGTGTGTGTGTGCCCAAAATCCTGAGAGGAGAAAGGAGGAGAAGGGATTCGCGGAATGGCCATACCCCCAGAGGGGTGATTTCTCGCTTTTTGTCTGTTTCTCTGGTCAGCGTATGCATCCTATAGCAAAAATCTCTAAATAAGGAAAAGGGGGGGGGTGGTGGCAGGTGGCATGGCGGTTAAGGGTGCTAGACTCCCACCCGGCCGATGGTGGTTCAAGTCCCAGACTTGGCGGCTTGCTTTACTCTCTCTCCCACCATGCCTACTCCCTCCCCCACTTCTCTGGTCAAAGTAAAATAAATAAATAAATAGATAAATAAAGTTAAAATAATTCTTAAAAAAAAGAAAAAGGAAGAAAACTAATGTTTGTGGATCAGTAAAATATGGGTAATAAACTCAGGCACCAGGGAGGGGACTCTGGACCCTGACCAGCACTGAGGACAGCCTCCCAGCATTCTTTGTGCCCTGAATGTGCCCACTTCTCTGAGAGTCCTAACAGGGTCTCTGCACACGCATTGCTGCAGTCAGTGTTTCCTCACCCCTGACGCTGGTGTCCACCCGGGGACATCTCACGAAACAGGCACTAAGAATTAGCAGGAAGGGCTCACCCCATGGCCTAGTGGTTAAGGGAACCAGAGCCACACTGACAACTGTGGCTCGAGTCCCAGCCCCAGTGGCTAGGGAAACACATCTGTGTGCCCCCCATCCTGAGGGGATAAAGAAATGGAGAGGGAGCTGTGGTGTGGCCACCCCGCAGGGACAGCTTTCTCTCTCCCTCTCTCTGGGAAGAACACATGCCCTCTGGCAATTCAAAAGCAGTTATGGGGGTGCCGGAAGCAGGTGGCATGGTGGTTAAGGTCCTGGACTCCCACATGGCCGACTGTCCTGGACCTGGTGACTTGAAAATCACACCAGGCACAGATGCACGCGTGCCCGCCCAAAACCCCAGGAGGAGAATGGGGGAAAGGGGACTGTGGCATGGCCACCCATCCCGGGGGTGATTTCTCACCTCCCCACTCTGTCTCTTTCTCTCTCCTATGAATGTGGCTTGTAATGACAAACACTACCCAGACATGGACCGGTGACCCAAGTGAGCGCTGTCCATGCTGCACTGTCCGCGGGACGTTTTCTAACAACTGGTAACTGGTCCCCGTCGCCATGAACAGAGACCGACGCCCGCCCCTGCCC
>NW_006159752.1:3041831-3051908 GCF_000334495.1 Tupaia belangeri chinensis | reverse complement strand
GATCAGAGAGGCAGAAGGGAGGCCACCAGGAGGCCCTGCCCAGGCAGTGAGGACAGGCGGTAACGGGAGCTTGGGAGGCGAGCAGGACGGAGGGCCAGCTGGGTGGAGAGGAGGCCAGGATGAGTCATAGGCCTCCTGGCAGGAGCCATCGTCAGGAGGAAAGGTGAGCATGTGGGAGGGAAGGGGGGCGGGCAGGCTGCGTGGGGTGCTGTGTGGGCGGAGGTGCTGTGGGTCCCTGACACCCTGATCTCGCCTCTCCCAAAATATCCCATCTGACACTCACCTGCTTCCCGGAGTTAATAACCTGCCCCGTGATTTTCCCAAGGGGCTGTCTGCTCTCTCCTCTCTGTGGTCCTAAAAACCCCTCCTTACACACAGATCCCCAGTGCACACGCACACGCACATGTTCACGTCCCGCCGTGACAGGAGCTCACACTGAGACCCAGCCAGACTATTTAGAAACCGGTGTTCACATCACCAATTGCTAGGTTCCGTTTGTACAAAGCTTTCTGGCACCCTTTCTGCCGGGTGCTCATTCTGAAAGTGCTCATGACAGTCATAATTCGGGAGACACACAGGTTTCTGATTTTATGAGGATGGGGCCTTTACTGCATAGGAAACGTTTCAAGAGCAGTAAAGCTCGGTATTAGAAAGCTTCAAGATTGCCCCGGCCGATTCTGGGCGGCGGTGGCGGGGCGGGCTGGCTGGGGGGGCATTTGGAGACATTTGATGTTAAGGACCTTCAAAACTGCACATTACACCACGGAAGACTGTGGCCATGACTTAAGTCAGATGCAAAAGGATTTCACTTCTTTTAAAAGCATATGAGAAAATTAAAAGTCATATTTATATTCACTTCCGTTGTGGGTTCATTATTCTTAGAAAAAATTTTTCCTGGGGAAAAAAAAAACAGTCTAGTCTTGATCTTAAACATTTCCCATGGAGCTGGCAGGAAAAAAGCCAGAAACTCATGCCCTCATGCGCACCAAACAGGGCTATTCATTTGTTTCTGTCCCTCAAATACTAACCTTTCGTCTTTATGTGGACTACTCTTATGTGCTCTTTGTGTCTTAACGGTCACTGCGACTTACTGATTTTCTTTTCCTTTTCTTTATTTTGAGAAGTTTTTGCTATAGGGCGCGTGCGCTTGCCAGCAAGACAGAGAGACAAAGAGGCAGAAAGCGAGAAATCATCCCCCAGGGGGGATGGCCATGCTGCAATCCCTTCTCCTCTCAGGATCTTGGGCACGCACGCACATGCGCCTGGGGTGTGTTTAAGCCACTGGGTCTGGGACGTGAACTGCGGTTGGCTACATGGGAGTCCAGCGACATAGCCATTACACTAACTGCTGGTCCCGACTTACTGATTTTCTTAGGCACCTAAAATACTGCTCGGTATGACAAAGCCTGTTTATGCCAGCCCTGTGTTTCCCTACTTCACACAGGACAACTGCACCAGCAAGCTGTCCCTTCTAATTTATCACTCAGAGGAAGGTACCAAGGTGGGATTCTGCTACCACTAGGAACTAATTCGATACAAGGAGTCTCGTGGCATTGTCCCCGAAGTGGCTGCCTGCAGCACATTGTTCCCTAAGCCTGGATGCTGTCTCCTCTGCGGTTTGCATCCCAGCAGCTGCTCAGGTGCTGTCACCACTACGCTGGCAAGGCCACGCCCCGGGGGTCAGCCTTTGTCAGCGCTAGGCCCTGGTGGCCAGGTAGCACTCACATTTTTACTAACGGGCCCCAGGGAAGTGGCATGGCTGAATGGAGGCACTTGCCAGTGTACAATCTACGTGGGGAAAAAAAATCCCAAAAATGTCCCAAAGTGGGTAATAAAAAAAAAATCTTACTATGTATTAAAGATGACAGAGCATCTCACAATAGAAACAAACATTAAAATAGCCCATTAAAACATTCAACATTAGTACTATCTATAATACTAACAATAAATAAAAAGGGAACATCATTTAAAAAAATAATTATTTATTAAATTTTATTTATTCATTCATTTATCTCTAATTTGACAGAGAGAGACACAGAGAGAGAGAGAAAGAGGGGAAGTGAGAAAGCAAGCCACCAGGTCCAGGACTTGAACCGTGGTCAGCCATGTGGGAGTGTCCAGCACCTTAACCACCATGCCGCCTGCTGGTCTCCAAAAGGGAACATCATTTTCAAAATATCAACCAGGTAAGGAAAAGCAATTGATGAGGGAGGTGCCCAGAGCTCAGGTCACGAGGGAATGGGAGCGAAGAGCTGCATCTTATCCCCCGAAAAGCTCTCTCCGGCATCATTTCCCCAGGGTTAGATGATTGCCGGTTATCTACAGAAAGGACCTCCACATGCTAACACAGCCCAAAGTACCACTTAAGGTAAACGCAGGGGACGAGCAGATGGCATAGCAGTTACGTCTCTGGACTCCCACAAGGCCGACCGTGGGTTGAGTCCCCAGACCCAGTGGCTTCACAGTCACACTAGATGCATGTGTGTGCATGCCCAAGATCCTGGGAGGAGAACGGAGAAGGAACTGCAGCATGGCCATCCCCCCCGGAGGCGATTTCACACCTTCTCTCTCACTGTCTCTTTCTCTCTCTCCAATGAGCCCACGTGCCCTAAGACAAAAACCTCTAAAAAAAAATACAATAAAAGACAAACATAGAAAACTCATAGTCAGTCAATATAAAACACATTTGAAATCATACCTGGTAACTTTGTAACCTAAGAAAATAAGTAATGTGCACACACAATTAATAGAATAATTTTGAGCTCCAAAGAATGCTTTAGGGCAATCAAAAACGATCATGTAATTTATAGAACGATCATGAACTAACCAAAACTCGGTCAGAACCTCAGCTGTTCTAAATATTTACCACATAGAGCTTGCCATAATCATCCAATGTCTCCCGATGAAAATAACAAAACTAGAAACACTTCCCACTCGGACTCCAATTCCAGACCATAACCTGTAGCTTCCTTTGATTTCTGCGTGAAAGCAGACGCTGCATTAAAACACTACTTGGTGCGCTAAAACTAGCTACCCGAAACCTGTCAGGTGAAGACCACTGGCTAACTCTTGATATCTAACTCTTAAAAACTGATCTTACCCGAATGCTATCTATGCTGAATGAAAAGTCATTTAACACTTCATTGCCTTATTAAATAAAATCCTGTGACTTCCAAAGGGAAGGCGTTCATGCCACTGCAAGGCTCTGCTTATAAACCTGCCATCGTCGCAGGAGCTTGTTACCGATCTCTAACAAAACTAGCAAAATGCCATTTAGAACATCAGATCTCGGTACACACTAATCAGCGTGGCAGAGGCCAACGAAATCTTCAAGCCTGCTTTCAAAGAGGCTAAAAAAAGAACGTGATTCACCGTGACACGAGGGGGGGGGGTAGGTGGCCACGTTTTGCATGTTATTCTTGAACTCAGTCCTTTTGCTTTCTCTTGCATTCTATAGATGGCCACGTTTCTCATGTTATTCCTCAACTCAGTCCTTTTGCTTTCTCTTGCATTCTACAAATACAATCTTACCTTGTCAAAAAGTAATCTAATATTTTTGGAGAGATTTTTGCTACAGGACGTGTGTATTCACCAGAGAGACAGAGGCAGACAGCAAGTGAGGAGTCATCCCCCAGGGGAGATGGCCACGCCACAATCCCTTTGTCTCCAGCCTCCTCCCAGGATCTAGGGCACATACACATCTGCCCAGAGTGAGTTTTAAGCCGCCAGACCCAGGACTCAAACTGGGTCGACAACGTCGGAGTCCAGCAACGTACGTGTTACACCATCTGTTGGTTCCTTAATATTTTTAAATGAAGTGTTCTAAAATGAATTTATTCTCTCTCTCACGCACAAACTTACACTTTTTAAAATGAGAGACAGATTACTTTGCACAGGGCTTTACCGGACCACTATCTCCCTGTTCCAGCTCTGCAGCACGCCACCACAGCCAGCTAGAAACCAAACCCTGGTTTTCCATGAAGCCTCCGCCACCACGCACAGGCTGAGCTGACTTTCTTAAAGAGACAAATACAAGAGAAACTGAAGATTATTTACTGTCACTTTAACAGTGTGTGAACAGTATACCCACTCTAAAGGCAATACTAATAAAATATGAAATCTATATAAACCATATCTAAAATGAAAAGCATCCTTTCTTTTTGATTTTTATTTTTAGATTTTGGGGTTCCCCCTCATAGGGCATGTGTGCTTACTGGAGAGAGACGGAAAGAGAAAATGCTGACCGCCCCCCCTCCCCCGGGAAATGGCCACACCACAATCCCTTTTCCTCCATTTTCCTCTTGGGATTTTGGGCACGCATACACATGGTCTTGGCATCACTGTCAAGCCACCAGGTCCAGGATTTGAACCATGGTTGGCTATGTGGGAGTGTAGTGCTTTAATCACCATACCACATGCTGACCCTAAGCATTCTTTCTTTTATAAATGAAAATGAATTCATTTGGGGGATTAAAAATGAAAGATTATGTCTGAACGACAAAACAAGTTGAAAGTTTAATTGAGATAATTACAATCATCACCCACCCTCCCCCCCCAAAAAAAATTCAAAGCCTGCTCCGAGAGGCCGTTTGCAAGAGTCACTGCCCCTCATTCATCAGCTAACACCAGCTTCTGAGAAACAACTGTGTTGCCTTCTCCGTGAAGCTGCCACAGGACTCGAAATCCTCTGGGACAGGCGTGGACTACAGAGCCTAGAAGCCCAACACTCAATCTCCCAGCCTGCTTTGCAGGTACAGATAGTCACGTGGCTGCAACTTAGCCAATAAGGTGCAACGCTGTGGCACCAGCCCCTCCTTATCTCCCTGCCTGGGGCAGCCTTTGGGAGATCACAGGACCAAAGGAGGGAGGAAGGGCTGGGAAGAGAGCCGCGAGGCTGACCCTGACACGGCTGGGCCTCCAATTGGGCTGCTGCTTCCTGGGTGACCGCTGAGCCGTCTTCACTGCCTGTTAGTGGCAGCTGGCAGCAGTCCTACCAAGTCTTAAGAGTATCCAACAGGAGAAGATCATTTGATGAAATTCGTTCTCATTCAACACATTTATTCGCCTTCTGCCTGACTCGCTGAATACCTAGTAAAATGGTCCTTTCATGCCGCTTTAAATAAATGAGAATATTTTGCTCTAATAAGACTTCGGCCCTTCCTGAAGATACTTGCACATTCCCCTTTCCCGCCACAGTAGACAGCGGCTGACCTTACCGGCTTCCCCGAGAGAGACCTGTGTCTTACCACATTAAACCGCCGTCACTTGAATCAGAAAAACATTAACTCTGGGGTGCGTCGTCAACACAGAGATCTCCAGCTTCATAGAAAACCTGAATGCTAAGTGGCAAGACATATTTCTACTTAGAAAGCTTGCCTTCACTGACTCGTTAAAGATGGGACCTAATACTACATTAGGGTGTCATCCTGAGATAGACCGAGCTTAATACTGGGCCGTCGGGAAAGGCACGATTTCTGTTTGCGTAGGAAAACCCTGAGAAATACATCGCGACTTCCCCAACGCTCTAAGACACTGGTAAGAAAGGCTAAGGCCGGCACTTTGGCAAGTAGGTGCCGTCACCTCCGGGATTACCGAAACTGACCCCTGATCCTGAGCCTGTCCATGTCCGACACCCCGCAATGTCACCGAAAACTCTGAACGAATGCACTTTCTTTTGCATCTCGGTCCACGGACAGACGTTACATCCTGGATCTGACAACACGCTCATCCATGGGGGTGTTCACTAACACACCCAAGTGCACGGCACCCCACGCAGGGGCTGGGAAAGAACTCGATCCAACCGAGTCTTTGGGACCCCAGTCCCCCTCCTCACATTCTATGCCCAGAAATAGTGTAAGTCAGGGTTCCTTCAAGGAGCCACACTCTCCCACCGCCAGGCCTTCACATGTGGGCCTCTCTGTTAGACCACTGTTCCTTGGCTAATCCCACATACACAGAGACTGAACCTGAAAGGCACTCCCTCTGAAGACCTAGATCAAGGTGGCAAAGCCCGTAGAGAGCTGCCTGGGCATCGAGTCCACGCTCTGCCATGGCCACCTGAGGGACTCTGTCCATCTCCTTGGGTTGTGGGCTGCTCGAAGGCAATGACGTAGGACTTAGTCTTGGCTCTGTTTTCAGTACATTTGCACTGTGCCTGGGGTACGGTACACAGCTCATAGATACTTATTTACGAAAGGAATGAATGAATTCCGCAGTGTGAACCGGCGTAGACGCAGGGGAGAGGCTGGTAGCACAGACCAGACATAAAAACCTTTAAATAGCCCCAAGGCGGGAGGATAGGAAATTGTTACCATCTGGCCATTCGTTACTTAAATGAAGAGCGATTTCAAATGTTTCAACCTAATGTAGTAATGCTGAATGAGGATAATAGAGGTTAAAAAAATATTTCGAGGGAAGAATTTTATATTCTTTTTTTAAGAATTATTTATTTATTTGTTTTTATTATTTAATTTTTTTTTGGAGAGTTTTGTTTTTTTGTTTTGTTTTGTTTTTTTGCTATAGGGCACGTACGCTCGCCAGAGAGACAAGAGAGAGACAGAGAGACAGAAGGGGAGAAATCACCCCCCCGGGGGGGTGGGGGGGAGATGGCCACGCCACAATCCCTTCTCCTCCATTCTCCTCTCAGGATCTTGGGCACACACGCACGCACAAGCACCCGGTGTGAGTTTAAGCCACTGGGTCTGGGACTCGAACCGCGGTTGACTACATGGGAATCCAGTGATGTAGCCATTACGCCATCTGCTGGTCCCCCAAGAACCAGTTTTGGATAAGATTTATTTCCAGGTGTCATAATTCATCTGGGATTTTTAAATCTGTAGCCAGATGATTTCTCGAGGCTAAGGGGACTCGGGAAATCGTCCTGATGCTCTCGGTTTGTAACCTGTGACGTTGAGTGCGTCACTCGCTTAGCTACTAGCAGGGCCAGGTGCAGACTCAGTCCAGGTCAACAACCAGCCACCAAGGCACCAACACCATTCACTAAGACAAACCCAGGTTACTGCTTGCAGACCACGCAGCTGAGAATACACGCAGCAGCTCCTGTAACCCATGGCGCTGCAGGGCTTCTCGGACCTTAACATGACCCGCTGTGGGCAGGTGCACAACAGATTCTTTTGGAGGGTAAGTAGGATTTCGTTCTTCATAGAATTAAGAAGTGTCCCCCTCACGCACAACTTTTTCCTCATTCCTACTGTTTCCTATATGTAATGGAATTAGACCAAAACTCACTGCTGAGAAAAACTGGTAAGCCAAAAATGAAACAGCCAGTTTTGGTCCTACCTCTGCCACGTGCTGTGTGTCCCTGGGCAAGTTAATTCACTTTTCTGGGCCTTGGATTTCCTAGATCACCTTTGTGTATACTGTACCTCCAAAATTGACCACATCACACAAATACTTTAAAATATCTTTACATCAATTCAGAAAACAAAACATCCATAAAACATCACTATTAACAAACCTTGTGTCTTTTTCTTAAGCTGCCTTGAAAAGTTACCTGTGCTTCATAAAAACACTCCAGACAACATAAAATGTCTATTAGGAGACTAACAGTGAAATAAACCATGGCTCACCCAACAATAGGATGTTAATGGACTTAAAAAATGAAGTAGAGGGGGACCAGCAGTTAGCAATAATGGCTATGTCGCTGGATTCCCATGTAGTCGACTGCGGTTCACGTCCCGGACCCAGTGGCTTAAACTCATGCCAGGCATGTGTGCGTGCGTGCCCAAGATCCCGAGAGAAGAATGGAGGAGAAGGGACTGCTGAGTGGTCATCCCCCTGGGGAGTAATTTCTCGCTTTCTGTCTCTCTGTCTCTCTTTCTGGTGAATGCATGTGCCCTATAGAAAAAACCTCTAAAAAAAAAAATGAAGTAGAGGGACCAGCAGGTGACATGGTGGTTAAGGAGCTGGACTCCCACGTGGCTGACCACAGTTCAAGTCCCTGACCTGGCAACTTGGAAATCACGCCGGGTGCATGTGCATGCTCACCCATGCGCCTGGGGGGTGATCTCTCACTTTCCCTCTCTGTCTCTCTCTGGTGAGTGCACGTACCCTATGGCAAAAACCTAAAAGAAAAAATGAATGAGGTAAATAAGCAAGTATTACATGAAATCAGACATACTAAGATGGAAAAGCACGTTTCCGTGTCTGTGTGACCGAGGGGAGGCTACCAAGGACTCACATGTGCTCACGTGTCTCTCCGGCAAGGGTGGGGAGCCTCGGCCCACGGAGCGACCGGATCTCCTACACTGCACGATGTGCTCTTTCACTGGGAGCATGGATTACATTTTTTTTTCAAAGCTGTTTAAATTAAAAGCTATGGAGTCATCAGGTGGTGTGGTCATTGGGCACTTGACTCCCACATGGCCGACCGTGGTTTGAGTCCCGGACCTGGTGGTTTGCTTTCCTACTTTCCTTCCTTCTCTCTGGTGAGTGCGTGTGCCCTAGCAAACTTAAAATAATAAGAATAATATGCATATGAACAATGTTTTCAAATTAAAAGCTATTTGGAATTACTTTAGATCATGCCGAAAAACCCTGTTCAAATTAAAAGCTATTTGGAGCTATTTCAGATCATACAAACTACTGCCAATACAGAGTGCTGTTTAGCTGTTTTTCCTCCTTTTCATGTTAAGGCTGAGAGAAGACAGCAGCACTGGGCTGGGAGAGGCAGGGCCACTGTTTACCTCCAGACCCACCAGGTCAGCTCAGACAGAGGGAAGGCTGCGCACTCAAATGCAGGTCAAGGGGAGTTACGAAACAGGAGGAAGGGGTGCCGGAAACAGAACTGCCCACAGAGCAGGCGCTGCCTCTGGGAACACTAAAAACAGTCGGCTGAAAAAAGCCACCGGGGACAGAGAAGAGCCAAGTGAAAAACAAGACACTGAAGGCTGGCACGCACGCAGACAGAACAACCCTTCTGTTCCCATCCCGTGAAACAACCCGGTTGCCTGGAGTCCCGGCTCAAACCAAACAGCAGCGCTTGGGCAGAGGAAACCCGGGCAACCTCCAACAGAGGGGCCGGGGAGACCACCCGCCAGCGCTTCCGTGGGCCCGAGACACACAGTGCATGTATTTATCTCTATCTCGGGCACACAAATAAATACCGGATACAAACACAAACAGCAGAGGGAGGATTTGAGACGGGAAACTGCCATGTGAAGATGGAAAACCGTGTGTGTGTCCACTTACGGCCTCTGCAAGCACGGAATTCAGAAGGGTTGAGAATAACGGCATTATTCAGCCCCGAAATAACCCATCGGAACCCGCGAGGAGCTAGAGCAACCCTCTCCCTCACCTCCTGTTCTAAGGGAACAAAGAAATACCTCCTTAATGTATGTCCTGTTTCCAAAGCCACCTGAAGTAAAATGCGATATAACAGGTGGCGCCTTTCCCACCTGGGGTCAGACGGGAGAGCCGGCGCCAGGAGCACCTGCAGCCTGGAGCTGGGGCACTCGCAGCCTTGCTCACACACACAGCTGCTCACAGCTGCAAATCCAGCCCACCCTCCCTAGACAGCTTTTGCCTCCCATCCTCGGTCTCCTCGGTAAACCCCGGACACACATCTGCAAGTTCAAGATGTCCCCCGTGCAGCACGACCCAGAGCGACGCCAGACAGACCTGTGTGGAAAATGACAGCGCTTCTCCTGAACCCCGAAGGCAGGCGGAGGTTGCGCAGCAGCCCTTTGGCGGTCAGCCGCACGTGGATGGTGGATAAGGAGAATTTGGGAGACAACAGCATGTCTTCAGTGCAGGGGAGACGCTCTCGCAGCAGAAGCAGCTCCGCGGACCTGTCACATACTGTCGCTTTCACTGGGGGCTCCTCCAGAGAGGGAAAACATGCCCGCGAGCGCAAGGCGCTCCCCCACAGGCACCCACGCGCACAGAGCTGCCCAGGCGCCCCGGGCTTCCGATTTCACTCCGGGTCCGCCAGACAAGCTCTTCCTCCGCACAGAACCTCCTCCCAGCAAGCCCGCCCCGGCAGGCTCTGAACTGCAGGCTCTGAACACGCGGTGTTGTGGTTTGCACGGAGATGCACAGGGGCGGGGCGGGGGGGGG
>NW_006159752.1:3027824-3041799 GCF_000334495.1 Tupaia belangeri chinensis | reverse complement strand
GGCAGAATTGCAGGCCCCCGCCTCTCCTGGGAAGGAGGCTGGGGCCCTGGCTACTGCAGTGCCAAAGGCTTATTTAGTAATCAGAAAAAAGAACCTCTCCTTAAACTGCGTCCTGGTGTAAAATTTTAGACTACTTACATTCATGCTATTTATATTTATACATAATTATATTCACACTAATAACATGAGCATTTTTTCCCAGATATTTTACATTTCATCCTTTATATAAACCTGATACCGTGGACAAAGTGTTTTTAAAAACACAGAAATAGTAGGGTCCGTGAAGCAGCAAATGGGTCCACCTACCATCCTTGATAAAGTTCCCTTTTGGGGCTGCACAGTGGTGCAGAGGAAACAGTTCTCTCTGCAGGGCAGTCCCCCACGGGAAGGTTCCCGTCTGCATTCAGAGGTCCCCTGAGCACACAGGCACACGCCTGCCTATGCTAGGGAGCTGGCTGAAGCTTCAGCTGAATTGTGGGTTCAAGGCCCTGTTGGGACTGCTGTCTCTGTTTCTGTCTCTCTCTCTCTGGCTCATGGAAGACGCAAATAAGTAAACCTTGATATATTAACCAAAGGTTTACAAAAGATAAAATTCACACTTAACTCTCATGTAGTGAGGATTTAATAATAAAAGCTTAATGCAATTTATTTACTATTAATAAATACAAGTTTCAGAGGCCTAGTCAACCAGGTTGGATTTTATTTATTTAATAATTATTTAATTTTATTTATTCATTCATTTATTTTAATTTGACCAGAGAAAGACACACAGAGAGAAGGAAAGTGATAAAGCAAGCCACCAGGTCCAGGACGTGAACCCTGGTAGGCCATGTGGGAAGGTCCAGCACCTTAACCACCATGCCACCTGCTGGCCCCTATTTATTTATTTGGACACAGGTAATGTGCGCTTGCCAAGAGAGACAATGGGAGGGAAAGTGAGAAAACACCCTCCAGGAGGGTGGCCATGCTGCAGCCCCTTCTTCCCCATTCTCCTGGGGTTTAGGGTAAACAAATGCACGTGCCCAGTTTGATTTTCAAGCTGCCAGGACTTGTACCACCGCCAACCACATGGGACTTCAGGACCCTAACCACTAGGCCACCTGCTAGGCCCAAACATGTAGACTTTTTTTCTTTTTTAATAAGTTTTTATATATGTGCTTGCTAGAGACAAGAGAGACAGAGACAGTGAGAGGGAAAGTGAGAAGTTATCCCCCGGGGGATGGCCACACCACAATCCCTTCTCCTCCATTCTCTCCTGGGATCTTGGGCACGCATACACATACTTTGATGTGATTTTCAGGTCACTGGGACTCAAACCGTGGTCAGCCATGTGGGAGTCCAGCAAAGTAACCACTATGCCACCTGCGGTCTCCCCTCTTTTTTTTTAAATGAATGAAATGAATAAGTACCCTTAAAATATATCTAAATATATGGATACAGGGTCAGTCTGTAGCACAACAGTTAAGCCCTGTGCATAGGGCCCTGGGTCCCACCTGGCTGACTGTGGTTCAAGTCCTGGTCCCGTGGCTTGAAAAGCATACAGGTGTGTGCGCAGTGTCCCCAAAATACTGAAGGGATGGAGAAATGAAGGGAAAGGACTGCAGCATGACCACACACCACTGAGGGTGCTTGCTCTCTCCTACAGGTGTATGCACCCACTGGCAGTTTAAATACATACATAAATAGAAGACTAAGACCAAATATTGACGCTCTTGTTTTTTTTTTCGTTTTGCTTTGTTTTGTTTTGTTTTGTTTTACAGTCTTAAAAATAAATATGCCAGGCCAGTCCATGGCCTGGTGGTTAAGACAACTGGATCCCACATGGCTGAGCATGTGGTTCTAGTCCTAGACCCAGTGCATGCTGATACTTGTGAAAGGAGAGAGAAGGCGAAGGAAGGGATGGCATTGTGATCATGCCCCGGGGGGTGCTTTCTCACTCTCTCTCTCTCTGGCAAGTACATAACTTCTGGCAAATTAAAAAAAAATAATAATTAAGACATGCCACTATTCCACATAGGAGGGATTTTTTATTTTGCTTGCTTAGTAATAGTAAATTCTAAATTATCCTTGTCAGTAAGGAAATCCTCTAGCCTACACTATCTGAGAAAGGAAATTTGCAGTCTAGTTATCAATCATACTTACTAAAATTTTTACTTGAATTTTACTAAAGGTCTACCATATACAGTATATTGAAAGAAAATACTAATAATCTTTTAAGAGAAATTTTTGCTATAGGGCATGTGCACTCATCAGAGAGACAGAAAGCAAGAAATCACCTTCCTCCCTGATGGGGGAACAGCTATGCCACAATCCCTTCTCCTCCATTCTCTTCTTGGGATTTTGGGCACGCATGCACGCACGACCAGTACGAGTTTTAAGCCACTGGGTCCAGGACTCAAACCACAGTCAGCAACATGGAAGTCCAGCGATGTAACCATTACTTCATCTGCTGGTCCCTAATGATCTTTTTTAAAAAGGCAGATCAAGAAACTGAAAGAATAGGGGCCAGCACATAGTATGGTGGTTAAGGCGCTAGACTCCTATATGGTCACCCATGGTTCAAGTCCCGGACCTGGTGGCTTTTCTCACTCCTCTGGTGAATGCACATGCTCTATAGCAGTTAGAATAATAGTAATAATAATATATAGAATTAAATGAATAAAAATTCTTTAAAAAACTGAAAGAATAAAGAAATAATGTATCAGTGAAAAGGAAAAATCAAAAGTAGTTCAGTGTGTACAGGACACACGCCCGCAAGTACAGAGGTGCTAGAGACAGACAAAACAGCTCACACTGAGCGTTGATTCTTTCCCGAATACAGTCTGCCCCCTGGTGTCCACCTTGCACAGTCAGCCAAAGCAGAGTGGCAAACCATCAACCCTCCAACTGCCAAAGCGGACCACCTACTGCTCCTGGCTCTCTCTTAAACGCTTTCCATTTATTTTGTCATTTAAATACCTGCATATGCTTATGCAGGGTTATAACTATGCTTATAATACATATTTCCTGGAATAAGAAATATAAGAAAACTGCTTTGAAAAAGTTCTTCAATTCTTTGCTAGGCTCTTACCACTTGCATACTATCAGCAGTGTCTGACATTAGACCATACATAGATATACCTAAAGATGAGAAAGTGTCAGTCTTTGATATTTTACAAAGTCTTATTATGATGTGAGGGTATGTTTTTGTTATGTCTCTGTAATTACCTCTAAAAAAATCATAGAAACAGAAAAAGAATAAAACATGTTTTAAAGTTTTCAATGTTCAAAAAGTTTCATAGAAAACCCACAAAATAAGCTGAGTTCCTACTAAGGACAGATAAAGAAAAACAATAACAAGTTGTGTAAAAATCCATTACAGTAAAGCTTAAACAACAATTAAAAAAAACCGGTGCCGTGTCTGACAAGCTCGTGTGTTGCGATACCACAGAAGTTCAAACGACGGGGGCCCCAAATTCTACTGCAGTGTGCAGTGTGTGCCAGAGCTACACAATGTCAAATCAGCGACTTGGGGAACTATTAATATCACGATGCTAGACGATCTTCCACTTGCTGTGCACGTACGCGGATGCTGACAAGTGCACGTGGACTGGCGTATTTGTTGGGCATCAATCATTACAAAGAATCAGGAAGAAGACTAAGATCTAGACCAACTGACCAGCCGGGGGGCCTGGGTTAAGGTGGCTGGATCCCACATGACCACTGCATGGAGAGTCCTGGACTCATGAGGTCCACAGGTCCACCCACCCACGTGGCTGCACAGGGCAGGATTTCCTTTTTTTCTTTTCTTTTTTTTTTTTTAATTGCTAAGGGATATGTGTTTTAGGGAAAGGGTGGTAGGACACAGGGGAGGAGGAGCCAGCTTGTACCCCTTAATGCGGCATGGTCACAGTGCGATCCCTCCTCCTCCATTCTCTGTCCCGTCAGGATTTTGGGGAACACACACGAGCCTGGAGTGTTTTTAATTCATCGGGGCAGGATTTGAAGCATCAGCCATCCGGGCTCTGGTCTCTTAATTCAGAGCTTCGGGGCTGGTCCTGATTGATTGTTCACTTCTGTGAAAACTACCACTGGGGTTTTGATCAGGATTACAACGGACCCACAGCTCTTTGGGCGGTGCGCCATTTAGTGCCTCTGGTGGGTCTGCCCTTTCGTTGCTCACCTGGGAGCTCTCTGCAGACACTGCTGGGGTCACCCCTATCCTTCACTGAGTCACACACCATCACTTTTTTTGCGGGGGCGGGGGGGAGAGTTTTTTTTTGTTATAGGGCATGTGCGCTTGCCAGATAGACAGAGAGACAGAAAGAGAGAAATCATCCCCCGGGGGGATGGCCATGCCGCAATCCCTTCTCCTCCATTCTGCTCTTGGGATGTTGGGCACGCATGCACACGTGCCCAGCGTGAGTTTTAAGTTACCGGGTCTGGGATGCAAACCGCGGTCGACTACATGGGAGTTGAGCGACATAGCCATTACGCCAAGTGCTGGTCCTGCACGATCACGTTTTTGACAAAGGGGCAACTTAAAACTCTTGTCACCAAGATTACCAACTTCTATTACAGCGGTGCTCCTAGAGAGACCTTTCTAAAGTCAATATCACCAGTGCTTTTGTCGTTTTAATTTTTGTATTTAAAATGAATCCCTCTGGAGTACAGAGGGGTCGTGTGTGTGGAGTGTTTGAAGAAGAAATCTAGCCCTGCTAAAAAGGTAACCATTGCCCGGATGAGATTCCCTAAATGATCCATTCCCCACACCCCATCCACAATTTGAAACACCAAATTTATCACATATCAAAACAGCATCAGAGGGGCCAGCAGATGGCATAGTGGTTATGTCACTGGCCTCCCACAGGGCTGATCGCGGTTCGAGTCTCAGACCCTGTGGCTTGAAACTGATGCCAGACATGTGTGTGCATGCCCAAGATCCTAGGAAGAGAATGGAAAAAAAGATCTGCTTTTTTAAGTACAGGAGGACAGCTACAGTGATCAGAAGGAACAATGAAGACAGCGTCCTCGCCACACCCCGCAGCAAGAGCACCACCCCTCGGAGCAGGCTGGCACGCTCACCGGTAGCCGGGGCTGGGAACAGGCGAAACAGAAGGCCGCCCTGTTCTCCTGTGCTGTCTGCTCTGGTATGAGAGGACCTACTTCCCAGGGCCGGCGGCATGGCACCCCACACTGGCGCCCTTGTGTAGAGCCACCAGGGAGCTGGAGAAGTCCAAGTCTGATGCCTCGGGTACCCCACAGCTTTCCTGTGTGGTCGAAGCGAGGTGATAATAGTACGCTGGGGCCTGCGTGACCTCTCCCTTAGGAACAGCAAGCCAAGTTTTATTTAGAGTCGATGTCAAATGGAACCTTGTAGCCTCATAACCTTTCAATAAATGACAACAGCGAGATTCCATGAGGATGGTTCTTGGCTCTAAGGGGTTTTTCCTGCTTGCTTTAAGGTTTTAAAATAATTTAACTTCCTAGAGAATAACTTTAAAAATAAGCCGCTAGGATTACAAGAACAAGGGAAAGGATGTTTGCGGTCACTATCCGTAACAGCAGCAGTAGGGGTCAACCGAGAATTTTCTATGCAGCATTTCTATGAAGTCAGAATGAGCCCTGGTACTGGGAATTACTCCTCAAATGTTCCCTATTCACGAATGGGAAATCTGAGACTCAGAAAGCTTAGCAACGAGCCGAAGGGCAGGGCAGGCAGAACATGGCAGGGCTAAGACTGAACCCGACATGACGCCTCCAAAGTTCTTCTCCTCCTGCCCTTCTCCACTGTCTGACGAGATCAGGGGGTCTTTTGAAAACAACTGAGCAACGTTTACACTAGAACAAAGATGCAACATTTAAAAATGTTTTATAATACAAAAAAAAAATTTTAAACATATCCAATGGCGGGCCGGCAGATGGCGTGGTGTTTAAGGGTGCTGGACTCCCACATGGCTGACCGCGGTTCAAGTCCTGGACCTGGCAGCTTAGTTTCTCACTTTCCCTTTCTCTCTCTCTCTGTCTGGTCAAAGTTAAATAACAAATGGATATAAATAAATAAATCTTTAAAAAAATGTGTATATATATTCAATATTGACCAGGATATGTTGATACCAACATTCTTTATGTGGTCAATTATACGAAAAACTGATAAAAGACGTTTGGAAAACAACTTGGTTACTTGAGTGAGATGACTGTAAATACGCATATGTTTGGATGTAGTGATTCGACTTTAAATTTTCTTTAAATGTATGTGAGTTATTTCTTGAGAGAGGGGGGGAGGGAAGGATACCCTCAACAGGCTTGTAATGCCTCGACCCTCCTTCCAACCCCCTCAGCAGCTCAGATCATGAGTGACAGGGTGTTCAGGTCAACCCAGGACCCAAACCCAGGCCTCCCACGTGGCTCCAGCATCATGAAGTGTCACCCACTGTCCGTGCCCTTGCAGCAGGGCCAACTGATGCTAATTTGATGAATGTCACAAGAAACTTGCCCAAGCTTCAGTAAGGCTAATTGGAAAGGTGTTCATTTTAGATTTTGAATACAATATAGAACTACCCCAAATATTCAGAAGTAGTAGTTAAATATTACAGCATATGCTAATGTAAATACCATTGAATGATTACTGGGGCCAGTCCTGTGGTACAGTAGTTAGGGTAGCTAGAGCCCATGGCCACCTGTGGTTCAAATCCTGGCCCTAGTAACTGAAAAACATGTTGGGCATGTACACGTAGAATCCTGACAAGAAGGAGACATGGGGACCAGCAGTTGGTGTAATGGCTATGTCACTGGACTCCCACGTAGTCGACTGTGGTTCGAGTCCTAGACCCGAGAGTTTAAAACTCACGCCAGGCACGTGTGTGTGCCCAAGATCCCAAAAGGAGAATGGAGGAGAAGGGATTGCAGCATGGCCATACCCCTGGGGGAGGGGGTGATTTTTCACTTTCTGTCTCTCTGTCTCTGTCTTTCCAGCAAACATATGAGCCCCATAATGAAAAAAAAAAAAATCTCTCAGATTGTAGCATGACTGTGACCTATTGGGAAGTGATCCCTCTCTCTCTTTTTCTCTAGAGAGCACAAAAGCCCTCTACCAATAAAAAAAAATAATACAGTATATACATATGTGTGTGTATATATGCATACACACATACATACATATATACATACATATAAATATATATACATATAAATAAATAAATAAATGATTGGGGCCAGCTGGTGGTATAGTGGTTAAGGCACTAGACTCCCACACAGTCAGCTGTGGTTTGAGTCCCAGACCTGGAGGTTTGAAACTCACACTGGTGCATGTGCAAGCATGCCAAAAATCCTGAGAGGAAAATAGAGAAGGGATTGCAGCATGGCCACCCTCCTCTGGGAGGTGATTTCTCGCTTTCTGTTTCTCTCTGTCTCTCCGATGAGTACACGTGTCCCATAGCAAAAATCCCTCTCTCTCTCTCAAAAATAAAGATATATATAGTGATACTATATGTTAAGCAACAAATGGAATATTAAATTACCAGAATTTTATTCAAAAAGCACAAATGAAAAAACTAAAGGGTGATTTCAAAGCCTCTACGTGCTAAATTATTTGGAATTTGGTAAGCTGTCATAATTAAAAGTAAATAGCTATGTTACTAAAACTAAAGGAAACAAGGTTGGTCAGCCAAACTCTTGGTTTGCTGCTTTAGGAAAATATATCATCTCTGGCTGGCTCCATGGCCTGGTGGTTAAGGATGTTAGACCCTACAGTTCAACCACACAGTTCAAATCCTGGCCCCGGTGCCTTAGAAAACCTACTAGGAATGTAGGCACACATGGCCCAAATCCTAACAGGATGGAAAATGGAGAAGAGATAGTGGCATGTGCCCCACTGGGGTATACTTGTGCGTGCACTCTCGTTCTCACTCTCCCTCTTACACGCGCGCTCTCTCTCTATGGCAAATGCATGTGCTTTCTAGTAAAACAAATAAACAAAAATCTAAAAATATAACTTAACATTCAGCGCTCAAGGGAACATGTTTGTTTGTAGAGGCAATGTTTTTACAACATCTAACGCATTCTTTGCCGGCAGAATATGAAAGAAATCAGGGTGATTTACTGTCACAGAACAGCACAGTAGAAAAATACCCTTAAAGACCAACCCTTCCAATTACACAGAAAACAGTATCAAAGAGGTCCAATAATTAACTCAAAGTCTTTGGCTACTCAGATATCGGTTCTCAATAACAAAGCTGTTCCCACAAAGTCAATACGCAAAGCGAATCTTCTTCATTAGGCTCATCAGAGTACCAGCTTAGTCTTCCGTCATGATAATAAGTAACCACCAAAGAGAAGAATCTAGAAAAATTTTGCTAGCTACAATTGCAGTGCTGAGCCCTCAAACAAATCCTTTTCCACTGCAAATATCAGAGTAGTAATTAAAATGGTGACAACGTTAGCGGTCACTTGGAAATGGCATTCTAGTACTCTACCATTGACCCCATTTTCTACTCCGTGGTGAAAGGCTTTACCAAATAAAGGCACTGTACGATTGATTCACCCTCTCCACTTCTTTTCTCCCTTGATCAGGAGTTAATGTGCCATTCTGACGACTTCACCTGCCAAGGGTTATTGACACACGCTTTGGAAATAAGGTGCGATATCACCCAACAATCCAATAAGGGAAAATGCCTAATGCCACAGCTTTTCTCGATAGCAGGGAAAGGGACATGAGGGCACTTCCAAAAGACTGTGGGAAATGGGATGAAAGTACCAGTTTATTTTGAGGAAGAAAATGTTTGAAACGCATGTATGGCTCTTCCATAATGTGCCTTTTCCGTGAAGTTTTTGAAGACCTCTCAAATAAAAGAAACTTATTATGCCTGTTGGAAAAATATACTTTATCAGAGACTGCCTTTCCAAGTTGCGTGTTTAACTTATACTAAAATAGGCATATTTATCAGCCACTTCGCTGTGACCAGTATCAATGATACCTTCCAAGCAGAGAGAAGTCACTCACAAAAAATAGTAATGAATAAAAGAAGTGTTCAAAACTTATGTTTTCAAAACTAGAAAACATCATTGAAAGAAATTATATAATATAGGGGACCAGCTGTTGGCATAATGGCTATGCTGCTGGACTCCCATATAGTCGACCACAGTTCGAGTCCTGGACCTAGTGGCTTAAACTCATGCCAAGCACATGTGCATGTGTGCCCAAGATCCTGAGAGGAAAATGTTAGAGAAGGGATTGCGGCATGGCCATCCCCCCTGGGGGGATGATTTCTTGCTTTTCTGTCTCTCTGTCTCTCTCTTTTTGTCAAGTGCACACCCCGCATAGCAAAAACCTCTCCAAAAAAAAAAAAAAAAAGAAGAAAAAAACAAATTGTAGAAATTATGTAATACCTAGTTAAATGGGAAGACATTCCATATTCATGGAGTGGAATATCTAACATAGTTAACATGACAAAACTCATCTACAGATTCAATGTAATCCCTATCAAGATCTCAACTGAATTCTTTACAAAAATTGGCAAGATGGCCTTGATATTCATATGGAAATTCAAGGGGCCCCCAAATAACCAAAACGATCTTGAAAAAGAAGAAGACACTTCCTAATTACAATACTTACTACTCTACAGTAATCAAGACCAAATAGTGTTGGTGAAGATAGACATAAAGGTCCACAGGATATAATTTAGAGTCCAAAAATAAATCTTCACATCCACAGCCAATTATTTTTGACAGAGGTGCCAAGACATTCCAGAAGGGAAAGAACGGTATTTTTAAGTGGATGTCTATATGTGAAAGATTAAAATTGGACCCCCCTCCACCTCACATTACATAAAAAAATTAACTCGAAGTGGATTAAAGATCTAAGTCTAAAAGCTAAAACCATAGTCATAGAAAGCAAGCATCTAAATCTAAAATATAACATTGGATCAGACAACAGAATGAGATAAAACACCAAACATACAAACAAAAGGAAAAAAAAAAAAAAAAACCTGGACTTTGTCAAAAGTAAACCCATTTGTGCTTCCATCAAAAAAGTGAAAGACAGCTCACGAAATGGGAGAAAATTCTGCAAACCATATCTGTAATCAGGGCCTAATATCCAGAACATAGAAAGAACTCCTACTTCCCAACAATAATACAAATAACCCAATTTTAAAAGTAGGCAAATAATTTAAATAGAACTTCTTTAAGGAAGATATAAGTATGACCAATAAAGCACACACATAAAAACGCTCAACATCATTAGCATAAGGAAAATGCAAACTGAAACCCCAGTCAGGTAACACTTCACATCCAACAGGATGGCTAGTTAAAAAAAAAAAAAAAAATACAGAGAAAAGCAAGTGTTGACAAGGATGCAAAGAAACTGGGCCCCTTGAACCCTGCTGGTGGGAATGTGAAGGTATTGCCAACTTTACAAACAGTCTTGAAATGCCTCAGTTAAACATAGACTTCATACATGATCCAGCTTTCTAACAATGGATACTTATTTTCTAACATAAAGGCATTCTACAGAGCGTTCACTGTCTTCTCCTAAATACAGGACATGCTAGAAATTTAAAAGAAAAGAGAATTTAAACTCAATGGGCACAGAACAGTTTCGTTTACTTTTTTAAATGAGAAAAGCTTTAGTAACCACGGATATTCAAACTCGGGCTATTGGGAACCGTTGGAATTTAAACCATTCTGCTTGGTGAATAGCTTCTCTAACTTCAAGAACCTATAAAAGAGCAACGATTTTGCTCTAATTCCTTCTCACTTTCCTGCCTTATGAAGCTCAGGAAACTGAACAAAGCTGGTGGGACATGAAGGCTATGACCCATGTAACGTTAGCCACTCGATTTTCTTCAATTACTAGCTATACACAGGAGGGTTGCGAATGGACGCCTTACTCCTCCTGCCCAGGTTTCTCTCACCAGATTACACCCTTCGATCCAGCCATCTCCCACGGGAACATGCAGCCCGCCCGTCCGCCTGGCTGCCTAGGACTCACTGCAACTGTGATTCATGTTCATTTGTACAATTAATGACGATGCTTACTATAAGCTCCCTGAAGACAAAGTCCTTATTCATTTCTGGCTCACAATTATATCTTTTTTATTTAACTTTATTTATTTATTTATTTTAATTTGACCAGAGAGGGGCAGAGTGAGACAAAGAGAGAAAGTGAAAAAGTCAGCCACCAGGTCCAGGACTTGAACTGTGGTCAGCCATGTGGGAGTCCAGTGCCCTTAATCACCATGCCACCTGCTGGTCCCTCACAACCATATCCTTAAACCAATGCCTGCCATGGTGCAGAATACATTGTAGTCAAAGGACTTTTCTCTCTTATGATTTTCTTCTCATTTGCAACGGTCTTAGAAGCCACAGAGCTGCCTATTTACCGTATATAAAATAAGAGAATGCAGGTCACGTCTGGGAGACGTATAAAGAGAGGGGAACCGGAAGACGGCATCGGGGTTACGTCGCTGGACTCCCATGTAGTCGACTGCAGTTTGAGTCCAGCTTAAAACTCACACCGGGTGCGTGTGCGTGTGCGTGCGTGTCCAAAATCCCAAGAGGAAGATGGAGCAGGGATTGTGGTCATCCCCTCGGGGGTTATTTCTCACTTTCTGTCTCTCTGTCTCTCTGACGAGCACACGCTCCCTATAGCAAAAATGTCTCCTCTCACCCCAAACAAAAAATATAAACTAGAGTGAACACATCGGGTGAAATCTCTGGCTTCTCGAGAGACAACATGTCCGACGCTCCGTTATGTTTCAGATGGCTAAGCGTACAGGAGCTGTCGTAGAAGGAGACAAATGTCTAATAAACGTGTGAAAACAGACAGAACAGGAGGATGTAAACTGCTGGACGGTAAAATGTCTTGGAACTGGGTCTGAAGTGTGAAAACGGACAGAACAGAAGGATGTAAACCGCTGGACGGTAAAATGTCTTGGAACTGGGTCTTAATACTTTAGCAATTACAGGCGATTCGATTTAAAAATTGAGGTTAATTATCTCATGGATGTTGATCAACACTTGGTATTTAAAAAAATACCATTTATATTGGGAAAATTATATTTTCCATTTCATTTAGGCCATATTAATAAAATTAGCTTTTAAAAGACTACAAGTCTCTATTATTAGTAAAACGTCCTTTTGTGCATCAGATGGCTTGCCAATCACGCTGGCCGAATTTTAATGCTTGGTTGGTCCAGGTCATGAGCAAGTATGTTCATATCTTAGCCATGAAATTCTACTTCTAAGCAGTGAAAAACCACTGTAAATAAACTTAAATACATGTAATAATAGGATAACTTTCAAAAAGATTCTTTTTCTCCCCATCCATATTTAAAGTGGTCACTTACCCACATTAAAAGCTGTAAATAGATTTTTTCTTGGAGGACCTAAAATAAAAAAGAAATATATGTAAATTACATACATGTGTTACTTGAAGTATCACATAAAAATGAGTCATTCTATAAATAACTTGTTTTATATTAAAAAAAACAATCCATTAACCTCTAAACATTAGGCTCTAGGTGGGGAATACCACTGAGAAGCAAGCAACCTTCATCAAGGACCATATTTTAAGTATACTGTCCCAAATAGCATCAATGTGGTAGCTAAAAAATGAAATGCACACATCACAAATGAAATGTGATTAGTTTGAATAGGACAAGCCGCGATATTTTCACAGTCAAGAAAAGTTTAAGTTCGTACAAGCAGAGGTTACGTGTGCCCCAAACCCCAACGAGAGGGAGAGTGGAGAAGGGACTGTGGCGTGACTACACCTCAGTGGGTCGTAGTTTCTCTTCCTCTCTCTCTCTCTCTCTCTCTCTCTCTGTCTCTCTGTCTCTCAGTCTCTCTCTGGCAAGTGCATGGGACCTCTAACAATTAAAAAAGAAAGAAAGAAAGGGACCAGCAGTTAGCGTAATGGCTACGTCGCTGGACTCCCATGTAGTCGACTGCAGTTCGCATCCTGGACTCAGTGGCTTAAACTGACGCCAGGCGCATATGCGTGCGTGCCCAAGATCCCGAGAGGAGAATGGAGGAGAGGGGATTGTGGCATGGCCATCCCCCCCGGGGGGTGATTTCTCACTGTCTCTCTGTCTCTCTCTGTCTGTCTGGTGAGTGCACATGCTCTATTGCAAAAAAGCAAGAATGAAAGAAAGAAAGAAAGAAAGAAAGACAGGCAGGCAGGCAGGCTGACCGACTGACTGAAGTTCAAATACAATGGGACCAAATGCAGTCCTTTATAAGCACGGAATGTTACTCCACACCTGCCTGGACCAAGGGCCCAGACTTTAAGAAAGGCCCACAAGTGTGCTTTCTAAAACTGCCAATTTCTATCAGTTATGAAGAAAAATACATTTAAGCTTTTTGTCCAAACTGCCGTGACACAGAACACAACCAAAAGTACCAGGCACAGCTCCTACAAGGAAACCACGAGTGTCTCCATCCGACATGAGAGTCGTTCCCAGCGCACGGTCACGGCGGACGACAGGCTGGAACAGCTGCCAAATTCTTTCTGCGGAATTTTTACTGAGACGATAATCTCTTAAACTATGAGGCCGTTATCAATGGAGAGCATTGATTCCCGCTCACGAGAAACCTTCGCAATGCACAAATGCAACAGCAAGCCGCTTTGGAATACTGGGGTCCCCTCTTCTCCAAAGTCAGCCACGAAATCTAAATTCCCCGTCCCTGGAAGTTTCCTAAGTGTCAGAGTTTGACGATGTTTATTTCGAGTTCCTTCTTTATGGACGACAGTGCTCTGTTATCATCAATAAAACCACAGTTTCACATCATGATGTCTTCAAATGAAGGGGTCATTGGATGACTCAGGGATTTAAGACCCTGGACACCAGAGACCCTTCCACCAGGTTCTGAAGACTCATTTTCCCAATATTTAGTCCTATTTTCTCTTTGATTCAGTAGAAATAAAAAGTATTGATAAACATCCACGAGATAACTAACCTCAAATTACCACGTGACCCTCCCACACGTGTGCAGG
>NW_006159752.1:3022414-3027793 GCF_000334495.1 Tupaia belangeri chinensis | reverse complement strand
GCCGGGGGGCGGGGGTCACCAAGCAGCAGACATTCCTACAGCGCTCTCAGAGGGTAACGGCTTTTTTAAAACTTACTTTATTTTTTTTTATTATTTAATTTTAACTTTATTTATTTATTAATTTACATTTGACTGGAGAAGGACAGAGCGAGAGGGGGAGAGAGGCAGAGGGAGAGGGAGAGAGAGACAGAGACAGAGAGAAGGAAAATGAGAAAGTAAACCATCAGTTCCGGGACTCAAACCATGGTCAGCCATGTGGGAGTCCAGCACCCTTCACCACCATGCCACCTGCCGGCCCCGAGAGTAGCAGCTTTTAAGAAAGTTACTTAGTAATATACGCAAACAATTTCAACAAGGTTCATATAGTTTAACCTGGCGATTCCTTGTGCAGGGATAGCCCATGGGATGATTCGGATGTGCGACAATGAAAGCGATTCCCGGAGATGGTCATCTCAGTACTCAGCAGCACCAGGACGGCCGGAAGCTGGCGCCCGGGGAACTGAGACTAGTGTCCACGGCACAGCCACTCACCGTGCAGGAGCGCTCGTGAGACTGGACTAAATCAGCACAAAGGGGGATACAGAGAGCAGGCACCACGGCCCTCGCTTTCTTGAAACGGACAAACCATGCCTATATGTAGAGGGGAAACACAGGGAGAAGACGCGCTGGTGTTCGACGAAATTTTTTTTTTGAGACGTTCTTGCTATCGGGCGCGTGCACTCGCCAGACAGAGAGAAACAGAGAGACAGAGAGACAGAAAGCGAGAAATCACTCCCCGGGGGGGATGGCCACACCACAATCCCTTCTTCTCCATTCTCCTCTCGGGATCTTGGGCACGCACGCACACGCGCCCGGTGTGAGTTTAAGCCACCGGGTTCGGGACTTGAACCACAGTCAACTACATGGGAGTCCAGCAACATAGCCATTACGCCAACTGCTGGTCCCGACAAAACTTTCTAATAGAAACACCAGTCTCTTGGGTCGTGTTTCTCACCCACAGTTCTGCAATCTTTCTCTTCACTGGGCACAAAGACAACTCCTACTGTTTCAGAACCTCTGTGAGAAAGCTGTGGGGAAATGCTGCATATTAAATATATACAAGGGGACCTCAAAAAAGCTTAGTTCAGTGCAAAACTTTAAAAAAATTCATACATATTGTTTCATATGTGTTCTCCATGAACTTTTTTTAATCGTCAGAGGGCACATGTGCTTGCCAAAGAAAGAACTCCCCCAGCAGAGCACGGCTACAGGGCCGGATCTCGGCAAACTCCGAGAGGAACCCAATATGCCACATTCTGTAGGCCTGAAAGTTATTCTTAACAGCCACCACCATTATAAAGCGAGTGACACAAGAAAGGATTCGAGATAAAGGACAGGGGAAGAAAGAACACGGTCTTGAGCCAAAGAAATAAAACGCAACATCGTAACAAACATGAATCATCCCCTGACGGGAAATAAATCGTGCTTTTCCAGTCCTTCCCACGTAACTACCCTACAACACTATCTTAATTTAACTCCAAAAGTCGTATTTATTTTCACCTTCTCCCTTTGTTCTGCCTGCTCATTTTTATGTAACAAGTCCTTTTTCTTAAAGAATTATTTTATTTAACTTAATTAATTAATTAACTAATTTTAATTTCACCAGAGAGAGAGAGAGAGATTTGGAAAGTGAGAAAGCAAGCCACCAGGTCCGGGACTCAAACAGTGGCCAGCCATGTGGGAGTCCAGCGCCTTAACCACCACACCACCTGCCGGCCCCGTATCAAGTCTTAACTACAGAATCCACTGACTCTCAGAACTCCCGCAGTGTCAAAATGTATTCTATCTCCTTGCGCAACGGATGATTTTCATAAGTAATGATCAAATATACCATAAACTGAAGTGTCAAAATCTGATTTCCTACAAGCAAGGGCTGTAAAAAGAATCGAAGTTTTGTCTTCCCTCTCCCATACACGATGGACCATACCTTTCGAAGGCGTTTTCAGCAAGTGCACGTGAGCCCTGGCTGCCAAAGGCTTCAAATACAAGGACCCTGGGGCACCATTTTGGAAAGCTGGTTTGGGAGGTTTCTCCTCGTACTTGATGGCAGGAGCAGGCCCCGCTGTAAGAAAACAGAAAAAGGCCCGTTACTTCCGACCTGCGCCGCACCAGCCTTCCACGTAAGAACCTCCAACTGCCCGTCACCGCGGAGCGCTGGGAAAACCACGGCTGACAATACCTAGCCCCGCCAGGAGCACGAAGTCAATGCTACACCCAGAGAGACCACCAGTTTGCCTGGCAAAGTCCAGGCCATGCCTCTTGTCCAGTTCGGCTTTCATCCCAGATAAAAACGGGGAGACAAACTGCAGTCACCCACGCTGCGTAACAAGAATGTCTGGGTGCACTGGGACGAGCACCCGCTGCACAGTCAGGGCGGGGAGGCGGCCAGCTGCTACTGATGCGAGAACGCCCGGGTGCAGTCTCCTCGGTCGCCGTGAGGAGGAGACTGGGACCGACCCCCGCCACTGCAGCGAGGAGCTGGAATGCTAGTCTCCGTCCTCGGACAGACGTGCCTGCCTCCAAAGAAAAAACGTAAATGCGAATCTCATCTAAATCATATAAGTCGCTAATATTACATGTAAAAATGTCCCTCACATCAAACCACAGTGGATTTTTTTATTGGCTTAAATCATCTTCTACAGCGAATTCTCTCCTTTTTAACGAATTATTTATGTAATTTATTTTTTATTGGATTAAATCATCTTCTACAGCAAATGCTCTCCTTTTTAACGAATTATTTATGTAATTTTATTTATTATTATTACTGTTGCCATTATATTCATTTGCTATAGGGCAAGTATGCTCATGGGAAAGGGACACGAGAGAAAGAGGAGTTATATTCATTTGCTATAGGGCTCATGGGAAAGGGACACGAGAGAAAGAGGAAGAAAATAAGAAAGCAAGTTGCCAAGCCTGGTACTCGAACCACCATCTGTTCATGTGAGAGTCCAGTACCCAAACTACCACGCCACCTGCTGGCCCCTCAACACCCAGTTCTAAGCATCCAATTCTACTTTGCCGTTCCACCCTTACGATCACAGATTTATTACTAACGCTGGTCCCCTCCCCACCCCCATCTCCAGGGTAAGATGCCTACGTAATTTACAAACACATTATAAATGTGATGGCAGCTAGCAAGTCCCCCTAAGCTAGGCCACCCCAATTCTATAGCAGTGCCCACAGCTGTCATACTCAGACCTTGCAAAGACACGCTATGACTGTCCCCGCTCCACATCCAGTCCCTGTACACTGCGCCAGCCGGTCACTCCCCTGGTGTCCAGGTAACATTTCTATTATTAGGTCAAATCCACATGGGGCCTGTCTTCCAGCTGACAAGCTTCTGTCAACTTCCTTCCTTCTTTCCGATTCTCACCTGCCCCAGAACCTACTCGATTTTTCCAAAGCTGACAGGAAGCCAACAGAAATGACAGTTCTGAAGATACCATTACTACGAAACTCAACCTACCATTTTAAACAATGGATAGGGAATGACTTCAGTCTTAAAATAACAACCAAAATGACATAGAGCATATATTTTTAGAATTTCATATAAAATGGATATTAGGTTTCAATTAGCATTTACTGAATCACATCCAAAAAAGGAAGCAAATGATGTTACAGTCTTACCCACGTATTATAACAATTTGGATTTTAGTTTTACTTTTCGGGAAGCAATTTTTTATTATATTCAGCATCAAAAAAGTCACTCAGATTTTGAAAAAAAAAATAAATTTAGTTCAATTTACAGACCTAATTAAAAAATCGTACGATTTTTAAAATCCAGGCTTTTCTAAGTTTCAGACACAAAGACCTCCAGTGTACAAAGAATTCGGTAAAAGATTTCTCACTAAAGCAAGGGACATGTTTCTCATGAGATTCGGCCCTGTCCTCCCCTTGGCTCTCTGGCACACACAGACAGAAGGACCGTCCTGGAAAAAGCGGTCCCCTCGCCACTCTCCCGGCCCGGGGCAACGCTGCATCAGCGCCAGCTCTGTCATCGGTTTTGTGACACTTGAGTCAATGTCTGTATGTTTATACTGCATTTGGGGACCAGCAGATGGCATAATGGTTATGTCACTGGACTCCCACATAGTCGACTGTGGTTCAAGTCCCAGACCAGGCAACTTAAAACTCACACCAGGCATATGTGAGTGCGTGCCCAAACTCCCGAGAGGAAAAGGGATTGCAGTGTGGCCATCTCCCCAGGAGGGCTGATATCACGCTTTCTGTCTCCCTGTCTCTCTGGCAAACACACACCCCCTATTGCAAAAATCTACTTGAAAAAAGAAATACTGCATTTGGCTCAGGTACAAACACACATTTATATTTTTATACATACTTACATGGCTATATCGACCACACATGTGCATGATATACATTCATACACTCTATGATCATCCATCACACACGCTTCGAGAGGTACTATATCCAAAAGCTAACTCAGTGGTAACAGTGCCCACAGACCAAGTGAACAGTGATTGTTTCGAGCAATGAAATGGTATATGCGATACCCACATCTGGCCCCACCCTGGTCACTGCCTGGCTGTGCTGCCCCTTCACCTCTGTATCATGAACGGGTTTCGAGACCAGGCGTGGACATGGACAGTGCCCATGCTGTCACACGGGCCCCAGTAACTGATTAGGGTCCCACTGCCCCAGGTGCATCCTTAGAACCCTCCTAAACCTAATACGAAACACAGAGAGGACAGGCAGGTGGGTTAATGGTTAAGGCACTGGACTCCCACATGGCTGACTGAGGATCAAGTCCCAGACCGGCAGCTTGCTTTCTCTTTCTCTTTCTCTCTCTCTCTCTCTCTCTCTCTCTCGCTCATGTGTCCTATAGCAAGTTAAAAATAATAATAATAAATGAAATGAAACACATAAATAGCTGGGTTTTATTAGTCAATTGCTTTCACTATGTGACTACGACATATCAACTCTGTTACTTCCAGTACAGAATCAATAATTACTTTTATTACATTTAGGCAAATAAAGCATTTGTGAAGAGACAGTATCAATTGAGACTTTTTTACACTTATGACTAATCCAGTCTTAAAATCAATTCCAGAATAAGCGCAGATACACTGTGGAAATACAGAGCTCACAGCTATGCCACACCAAAAGGACGAGAAAGCAAAAGTGACTTTATAAAGCAGATCTACGTAAATAAATAAAATCTTATCCTTTTTTTTTTCCCTGTGCATAAAGCATAGATTTCTGACACAAATAACATAATGCTTTGTTTCATTCACTTCGAAGGATAAACATAGAAAAAGACTGACGAGTATCAGCTTCCAGATTTTACGCTTATTTTTGTGTATTTCTATCACTTCCCTGCCG
>NW_006159752.1:2969854-3022395 GCF_000334495.1 Tupaia belangeri chinensis | reverse complement strand
GCAGGAATGAATTTCCAGTACACTGAGCATGTGCGTCTACAACTGTCGTGAAGACAGGTACACATCTGGAGAGTCACACCTACTCCCCGTTGCCTTTGATTTCCCATCTCTTCCTTGCTTCAAACCCCCACGTAAGTCTCTTTTTTCGAGTAGCCTGTGAATTTTCAGCCTCCTTTTTGGCTTTGACAAAGCTGTGGCAAGCAACCACTTTAACAATTTTTATATCCAGCTCTTGAGTAGCTAGCTAGCTGGTTACTAAGTTCCTCAGCCTTCTCAATATTCAAAAACTAAACTTGGGGGCCATGACCACTCATTGACAGTTGGTGTGTAGTCAGTATGTGAAATTTTACAAGTTACCTCGGTCTCAGTCATCTCTAGTATGTGGTTTAAAGTTGCCCTGTTATGGGGGCCAGCAGGTGGCATGGTGGTTGAGATGCCACACTCCTGTGTGATCAAACACGGTTCAAGTCTCAGATCTGGCAACTAGACACTCAGGCTAGGTGTATGTGCCATTGTTCACAACGTCCCAAGAGAAGAATTGAGGAGAAGGGATTGCAGCGTGGCCAGCCCCCTGGGGGATCATTTCTCACTTTCTCTCCGTCTGTCTGATGAATGAATGCACCCTATAGCAAAAATCTCTCTCAAAAAAAAAAAAAAAAAATTGCTCTGTTGACAACTTTGCCCTAGCGATCTCAATGATCTCAATTACCCCAGAATAATAGCTTCTATGGAACCCACATTTTCATTTCCCTGTGGCACAAGTGAAGTAGGAGAGAGAGGTGACCACGAAAAGAAAATGAAGGGATCTTCTCAGAAAAGCCTAAGCAAAGGAAATGATTTTTCTATTAGAAAAGAGCTTCTTGTCCCAGATTTTCACTTGCAAACTAGCATTTCAGACTCCATTGTAGCACCTAGTTAAAATTAGTTTTTGTTTTGCTTACTAAATTATGTATATACGCACAGAGCCAACCTTCTGCTCACTTTTTGAATTTTTTGTGAATCGGTTAACACTCCCCATTGTGCCAGATCATCTGCCCACTTGGCTAAAAATCAAGTCACTACTGAAGTCTGAGCTTTGCGGTTTCCAAAGCAAAACCACTCAGCTTTGTAGTAACAACGTCTCAAAAATAAGAACGACTGATAAATCAGTAGTGGTCTGAATCATAGTGTTTTCTTATTACATAGCCCGTTCAGAAGGGCTAAGTCCTAAGGTGTTCTACCGGGTTGTCAGAAAAGTCATATTGTATTTTTTCCATGCGAAAACGTGTCATGACTTTTCCGGCGCCCAATATATTATAAAGCCAGCAGTGTAAACTCACATCCGCTCCTCGCCTGAGGCAGACACCATCAGTCAAACACAAAACTTTCCCTCTGAACACAGAAACTGTCCAAGAAACCTTCGAAACTGTGCTTCGGGGGCCAGATGGTGGCACTACAGTAACACTACGCTCCGTGAGGTTGACCCACACTCACGGGTTGGGTTTGCATCCGGAGACTTCCCCGAACACATCAGGCACGTGTGCGACTGTGTGTCGGGCTGGCTGACCTAGGGCTGTCACAGTGTTGGGACCGTATGGAGAGTGCTGTCTCTCTGGCTCATGGATAAAAATAAATGGATAAACCTGGGAGCCGGCAGGCGGCACGGTGGTTAAGGCTCTGGATTCCCACGTGGCCAACTTCGGTTCAAGTCCTAGATGGCTTGCCTTCTCATTCCTCTCCCCACCCCCTAGGTCAAATTTAAAATTATAATATTAAATAAAATGAAGTAATTATATTTTTAAAATAAAGAAAGAAATAAACTTAAAAACAAAAAAAAAACTATACTTCAAGTGATGCTTATGAACCTACCGGTGCAGGCAGGGGAGAGGCTACTCACCAGCCATACTGGCCCTAAAACAACCAACCAACAAGAAAGAAGAAAAAATTGAGAGCCAGGAAGACTCATCCTTCCATCACTTTCGACGCTGGAACCACTCAGAGCACACTCCTCCCTTATGAACTAGTAGGCACTATTTTATCACAGTGAAGAGAGGAAAAGGGAGAGATCGGAAATGTTTGCTGCTGCGAGGACTTTGAACATGGTCTGAGCCTTCCTTCTGGCTCATCAGAGAGTACCAAAGCTCGGAGGAGAGCGAGTGCTGTCTGAACTTCACATGGCGCTAGCGAGAAACGGGACGCCTCCCTGTGGAGTGCCCTCTCCTTTGTACCACACCCCCTGGGCCAGGGCTGGCCACGGAGGTGAAGGGAAAGCCAGCACCACTTCTTCATTCGGTCCTTCTCCTCCTACCATTACCCCTCACCCTGTCTCTCAAAAATAAACATGATTTTGTGGCCCAAGGGGAAGGACATCGTTGGATTTCATATTCCCGCTGATGCCACAAAAGTGCACGCTCTCCCAAGATCTCTTTCACAATGACGAACAATCCTCAAACTTCCTACTCTATTGGAGACCTCATTTAATTTTATCCCATTACCTAACTGAGGGTTAGAACTGGACGTTAGGTGGGTGTGTGAGAACTGGTAACGTGTAACCTCTGCAAGTGAGCACATTTCGCACAGAGGCCACCGTGCTGTGCTTTAGGCCAATATCCCCCAATCCCTCCACTTTAAAATTCTACGCGTAACAGAACACACACAAAGAACCTGCTAAATCTCCCAAAGGAGACAAAAAATGATCATCTTCGTATCTCAGTCGGGTCAGTTTCAAACTTGTTTCTGCCATTGCTGTAGCACCCCACAGTACCCATAACCGGATGCACATTCTCCAACAACAGGATTTTATCGCCCACGTCCTGACATGTCACATCGCACAGACATGGCAGACACAGCCAGAAAACAGCATTCTTTCAAAGGGATCAAAGGCTTCAGCCAATACGAATCAAAACCCAAATCAAAAGATGATTTATTAATATGACCCTTCATTATCAAAAGCAGGAAAACATCAACTCAAAATGACTTCCCCATGTTTTGAGGCAATCTATTAAAAAGCACCCATTAAATACTCCTGGTGACAACTGGAAAAAAGAAATCAAGATACAAGGTTTCGAGCTGAATTCCAGGAAACTAATTTCTTACCACTCACGCAACTCTAAGCCACACACACAACAACTCCTAGTGATTCAGCCAGAATTTAAACCATCAAACAGTCTTTGACAACAGGATAATTTCATGTAGCGAGAACATTGACAAAGCTGCCGAATTATATTTAAGACGAGTCCCAAACACGTAAGCTAGGCAGGGAGACTGCTTATATACAGAAGCAGTCACACCCTTATAAATACACACGACCATGTCCAACAAATACAATGAACATAAACGACAAGTTATAAAAATAGCAATCAAGATCCTAAGTCGAGGTATTGCAGAAAGATGTAAGCATGCTTACAAAGAAAAGAATCAAACCAGAAACTGTCGACCTACTTCTTCTCCCAGTAAACGTGGCTAACAAAGGGATGATACAAAGGCTGTACGATCCCACGACCAGCAGTGTCAGTAAGGTAGCATCGTAGTGCCGCTCTGAGCCGGCCGGGGGGGTGAGAGTAGAATTGATAAAGATTTTTGAAGAAATATCAGTTTCTGTACAACTGCGGAATCCTCCTGGTACAGTCATTTAAAAGGCTCAGAGCACACTTAAGCAGGAAAAGCTGCAGCCATGTTCACTCTCCTACCCCTCATGCTTGCTCTTAGTGAATTAGAGTGGAGCAGGAAAAAAAAAAAAAAAATCTGTAAGCGCCAAGGCGCTACACAAAACAGATCAAGCCAGCTAGCAAACCAAACCGAGACAGCGACTCATTGATTCGAACGCTTAATCTGCAACAGGGACACCTCGCCACTAGACAGGCTCGGTGGGTGTGCGGTAAACCCCTTTGTTAAAAGACAAAAAGGAATGAACAAAAGCATTTTACAACCTCCTTAGGCGTGTCTGACACGGGACTGAAACAGTGGCCCTGTCAACATGGCTGTCGGTGGAACACTGGGTGACGGCACTGTAGAACGCGTCTGCTCTAAGCGCCACAATTTTCACCGCCACAACGTCCTTCGACAGCAGGCTGGTGATTTTGTTTTAGTGGTTTGTTTTTGGAAATTCGCATTGCAAAACAGAGAAAGCTAGAAGTGACATGAGCTTAGAACAATGCATGTGTGAACCAACACACAGTCAGAGAGGATCTGCTACTTGCAAACCCTCCTGACTCCATGCCACAACTCCCCAAGGCAAACAATACGCACATGGCAATCCTGATTAATTTTAAGTAACAGATTTTGATATTCCTGAAGGGCCAGACGGCAGCTCCTTGCTGTCGTCTGAGCCCAGCGCCTGCTGCTAAGTGGCCTGCAGGGTTAGCTCATTGCCTTTCGCACCACAGGAGCACTCTCCATCCTGCCCTGCGTTTGCTGTGTGACTCTGGACCAGCGACACCACTGGGCCTCAATGACCTCACATAGAAAACCAGGGTAACTGCAGAAGTCATTTGAGAAAAGCATGGAGTAGCGTATAATTCTGAAGCACTGCTCCACGGCCAGGAAGCTTCATAACCACGTATTCCACACTGGCCACGCCCATCACCACGAAGAAGAAACTGATCCTAAGGTGGAGACCAAGTCTCCGCTTCTCCCACACCCCCGTACCTTGGCGAGCAGGTTGTGTGCTCACCCACCTAAGTATCTTCCTTCTCTCCAGCTGCTTTTCAGAACAAGGACTTCTTTTCCCTCCTGTATCCCTCAATATACCCAGGGTGGGGCCAACATGCACAATCAATCCAAATCGGTTTGAATCGATTCCTTACTTATTTTGTGAGGCAATTTAGGAAGAAAATGAGAAAATAAACACTAAGACCCAAGTTTATTTTTGCATGAAGGGGAGAGTTCCAACAATTCACCTATTTTATACACCGTAAACAAAATCCACATTGGCTGGAACCTTTAAAAATCAGTCTCCTGAGGATATTCAGAATTAGGCTTAAAGTCATAACCTACCATCCAAAGTAAAAGATGACAAAACATACATCCACCGCATACAGTCTTTTACGAAGTAAATAAAACGGAAGGGATTATTTTTCTGATTTCTATTTGGGTCCCAAGAGCCCCTAGGTTGTTCCTCTTTCCTTCAATAAATCCCCGAACACCATCACCTCAAACAACGTACTCTAGAGTCCTACATGCAAAAACGTACCCGGTGGCCACGGCCCGCCCACGGTGGGGCAAGTGCGAAGGCGTGGTGGCCGAGGCTGCACAGGAAGCCCTGGGTCTGTTCCCAGCCCACCCTAGACAGGCTGGACACAGCGGTGCATGCATGTGGTCCTAGCTAACAGGGAGGCTAGGGTAGTCCAACTGTGAAGGGACTGAGACCCTGTCAAGAATATCTACCTGGGGCCAGCAGTTAGCCTAACGGCTACATCGCTGAACTCCCATGTAGCCGACCATGGTTCAAGTACCTGACCCGGTGACTGAAGTTCACACTGGGCACGTGTGCGTGCGTGCCCAAGATCCCGAGAGGAGAATGGAGGAGAAGGGACTGCAGCGTGGCCATCCCCGCTGGGGGATGATTTCTTGCTTTCTGTCTCTCTGTCTCTGTCTTTCTGGCGAACACATGCGCCTTATAGCAAAAACCTCTCCAAAAAAAGAAAAAAAGAAAAAAGAAAAAGAGTATCTACCTGGGGCCAGCTGGATCCCACATGGTCAACTCCACGGGTTTGAGTCCCAGACCCAGTGGCCTGAAAAACACTCCAGGCATGTGTGCATACATGCCCAAAATCCCAAGGGGGGGGGTACTGTGGCATGGCCATCCCTTCTGGAGGGTTATTTCTCACTTTCTCTCACTCTGTTCAACAAGTCCACATGCCCTGCGGCAAAAAGAAAAAATTCAATAAAAAAAAGGAAAAAGAAGGAAAGGAAAAAAATGATAAACTTCTCTCTCCTTCTCATTAAAAAATAAATAAAAATAAAACAGGTGTCGGGAACCAGCAGTTAGCGTAATGGCTATGTCGCTGGACTCCCACGTAGTCAACCGTGGTTCGTGTCCCGGACCCGGTGGCTTAAAACTCATGCCGGGCGCGTGTGCGTGCGTGCCCAAGATCCCGAGAGGAGAATGGAGGAGAAGGGATTGCGGCGTGACCATCCCCCCTGGGGGGTGATTTCTCGCTTTCTGTCTCTATGTCTCTCTCTGTCTGGCGAGCGCACGCGCCCTATAGCAAAAACCTCTCCAAAAAAAATAAAAATAAAAATAAAAATAAAACAGGTGTCTTTGACACAGGACTATTTCTGTGTTCTGTACAACAGCATATTAACTGAAAGAATACTTTTAAAAGGATTCTATTTTCCTGCTTCAGTATGCCTATCTTTCCTTACATCGCAAAAATAAAAATGCTGCTAGTGATTCGCAGAAGACGTGTTTTTCTTATAACTACATTTTCAGTAACTCTCAAGGTGTGGCTTGAGGCCAACTCACAATTATTGCTATAGGTGCTCGGGTCGCTGTGGGTGCTGGTGACGGAGGGGGTGCTCCCTGTCTTGCGCAGTGCAGGGCTTTTCAAAGACACCTTGGATTTAGGAAGTGGTCTAGACAGATTCACCCAGGACGGCTGTACGGTTTTCAACGATGTGGGCTTTCCTTGGGTAAAAAAAGAAAAAAAAAAAGTTTCCACTGTCATTCATCTTGACAATCAGCACTTTAACCTTTTAAACTCAAACTTCTGCACTAGTAACCGAGTTAAATGCAAAATGAATATTCAGAATCATATAACTTCAGAAAAAGCCTCAGACTTTTTTTAAAAAAATAATTATTTATTTAATCTCATTTACTGTTATTATTTTTTATTTTGACCAGACAGAGAGAGAGAGAGAGAAAAAGGGAAAGTGAGGAAGCAAGTTGCCAGATCCGGGACTTGAGCTGTGGTTGGCCATGTGGGAATCCAGCACCTTTAACCACCACACCACCTGCGGGACCCCAGATATTTTCTAATATATACTTTAGAGACAGAAAGCTGCTATGACAAGGCCACTGGGACATGAAACTGGGGCTGGTAACCCTGTAACCTGAAGTGATCAACTTACACAGCTTCTCCAAACAGAAAATAGACTGAGGGATCGTGAGGGCCGGTGGCGGCATGGTGGTTAAGGCGGCTGGATCCCACGTGGGCGACTGGGTGGTTCGATGCCTGGACCCACGCTAAGCATGTGTACATGTGTGTGCCCAAAATCCCGAGGAGAACAGAGAAGGGACTGCAGCATGGCCATCCCCACCAGGGGGGATGCGTTTCTGCTTTCTCTCTTTTTCTCTGTCTCTCTCCTGAAAAGGTACTCACCCTACAGCAAATTAAATAATAATAATTATCATGTGAAAAGAAGGCTCTTACAAAGTCGAAGTCAAAGCACAGACAGATCTGACCCCTCTCCATACTGTTGATTAAAGAAAACAGCCCATACATACATCGGGTTACCACAACAAAATAAATTTAAAAAAAAGTGAAAACTTAAAACAAACAAACCAGGACAAAGAATGCAACTTGACAAGAAAATTTCATTTAAAAAAATGCCTCCCCCAAACAGTAGGTGGTGCTATAATATCAATGTTCTTTTTCATCTCATCTGTTCCATCCTTACTCTTTGTCATTTATTTGCAAACTTCCATGATCTTTACTCAGATTTCTAGCCCTTTCACGCAGCAAAGGTGTTCCCACGAGTCAACACGCATGGCGCCTGCTCTCTGCTCTCCTCTGGCATCTCTGGGACCATGCGGCTGACGCGCACACCTGCCGCCTAAGTACGGCACGACGGGGGTTCGATTCTGCCTGGCACCTTCACACCCATGCTCCTGAGCGGCCGAGGGCTTTGTCTGCTCTGCTCTAGCCACTGCCTCAGAGGGATGGCGCCCGCACTCTGGCCTGCTGCCCTCGCCTCCCGCGGGCCCCAGGGCCTGCCTCAGTCCTTGGTGGGTGCCTCGCCTGTGCAGGCACACCCTAATTCCTCTCCAACAAGCCACTTCTCCTCGCTCACACGTTTTGTCACCCAGGCCCCCTATAATCCAACACCAAACGGCTCCCCATGACCAGTGTCACGTTAATTATAGAATTTTAAAAATGCAGTGAAGTGATACCGCGGCAGGTGACTGAGGACGGTAAGTAAGGCAATGCTGGCAGAGCCACGCTCACTGCTTCAGCCCAGTGACCTCACTTACACAAATCTCACCCAGCCGAGTACGAGGAGGCCGGCTCTGGGGCGCAGCAGTCCTGCACTGCTCCAGAGGGGCAGGGTCTTGCACAGGGTGCCAAGGGTTTCAATCTCCAGCCCGGTCAGCCTGGAATGCACTGGGCATGCACATGCACCCCCGAGACCCGACAGGCTAGGTTAGTCAGGGGACTGCAAGGTGACCAGTCCCTCCGGAGCGTGCACACGCTCGCTCTCTCTCTCATATACTTACACATGTGCATGCTCTATCATAAAAAAGAAAAATACTTAACGTCAAATATAAATATCTCTCTCTCTGTATGTACAAAGAAGCTAAGTTCCTTAGACATTGTAGGTCACATGCACTCAGGCTCGCCCTGTGCTGTGCCTCTGCTCTCACCCCTCACGGTTCTCTGACCTCGCTGTGCCCTCTGCTCCGGTCCCCCTCGTGCTCCGAGGCCAGGGCACACTGTGTGTCTTCCTACTTCACCAAGCACACCGCTGCAGCTCAAGCACTTCTCCCGCTCTCAAACCGAGTCCCGGGAATCCTTCCTCACTCCGCTGTCTCTCGCCTCGATCCCTGTCTGAGATGCTTAAAGTCCTGTCTTCCCATCCCTTCCAATCCCATCATGTTGACTTCTAGAATATGAAAAATAAGGTCACGACCCAAGCCGACATGTGAGACTCCCCAGTATCTACAGCACGGAGATCCTATTCTGAACCCTCTTCAACAGCACTGCTGCGATCCTGACCCTGACAGCTCTGGGAGCCTCTCCTTCCTGGACCCTCTCCGCTGCCTACGAGGACCACACCTTCCTCTCTGCTCCCGCCCCATCCTCGCCTCTGTCCCAGCATCTGCCTCCCCCCGTCCCTGAGAACAGGAAGAGTACCCGATTCAAGTCTGTCCCTGGGGCCTGGAAAAGCGTACGGCACGGAACGAGACGACAAATGTTTGCGAGGAGGAAACAAGTAATGTGGATCGTGTCTCCTCTCGTCATCTCCACGGAAGCATTAAACCCTTAACTTATTTTCACGAGCTTATTTGTTGCTTCAGTCTAGGAACCAGCGGGAGGAAGACACTCTTCTTTATGGCCTCTATAAGCACACGCACTAGGTCCTCAAAGACCCACTGGATGTTTTCATTTGTACTCAGCTACCAGTTTTACTGGCTACTAGAGAAACACACGCAAACAGATTTTTCGAACATGAAGTTACCAAACTGCTGCCCCTTCAGCAGACACATCCTGATGAGTCATCGCTGTCAGAAACAGCGAGCAAGGCCGGGCAAGTAGCAGCTTGGCTTTTCTGTCCGGCAGCCACGGGGCTCAGCCAGTTCAGAACAGCAGCTCACTGGGCGAGCTTCAGCGGCAGACAGGCTAAACCTGCAGCGACCCGCACGAGATTAGCACGGCCCCTGCACACGGTGCCACGCAGACTTGTGAATTTCATTACTGTCATTATTTTTAGATTTTTCCCACAAGGTGTTTGGGCTCGCCGGAGAGAGACCTCACTGCAGAGAGATCTCATCCAAAAGACAGACAGAAAAGAGACATAGAGAGAGAAAGTGAGAATTCACCCCACAAGGGGAGGCCACACGGCAGTCCCTTCTCCACTTTCCTCTTGGGATCTTGGGCACGCACAAGCTCCATTTCCAAGCCACGACATTCAGGACTTGAACTATGAGGTTGGACATGTGAGATTGGTGCCTTAACCACCAGGTCACCTGCTGGCCCTGGGTCCCGTATTTTGGTCTCACTAAAAGTGATCTCAAGTAGAAAAAAAAAATCAGCTTATTCTGCAGAAAGCCATGTTCTTAAAGCAGCACAGGTGTGCAGACATCTCTCACCGTGTGTCAGAAATACAACAGAAGATCTACGGCCTCTCCGATTCCAACGCAGAGCCTACGCCAGTGGCCAGCTCACCCCCAAGCACAAATGGCATTGCCCCGTCCTGCCCTATCCCATCTTCACAAGTCTCACTGCCCCCCCTTCCTGCCCTTTCTTTCCACTAATGACAACGTGTGTGCTCCATCGAGTCTTCCCCATTCCACTGTTACTCTCGACTAAGAAGCACGGGGGGTGCTAGAGAATGCTTGTTTCACAGAGAGAGTCCTGAGAACGAGAACACCCCCTAAGTGGCTACAGGGATCAGTCGGGTCACATACAGAACCACTGACAGCAAGGCCCAGAATCGAGACACCTAACCACCAGCCCAGTGTTCACGTTGTGCCATGAACCAAAACATCACCGTTAAAGGAAGAGGCCTGACGTCTAACGAGGGAGGAGCAAGACGGTGAAAACAATGGCGATACAACCAAGGCGCTTACCTGTCCTACAGTCCTAATGTTTCGCTTAACGGGAAGGTGGGCCGAAAGTAGTTACACGTGGTTTCAAATTTAAAAAGTAGTAAACAGAAACATTATAAGCAAGATTAAAAGAGGTAGGGGGGAAAAATCATACTGTACTCCCACAAATGTACAACTGCTAACTGTTAACAAAGATTCTTAAAAAAAAAGAAAAAACTAAGACATGGCAATATTGGGAATATTGAGAGCCTCCAAGTAACCTAAGAACCAAAATCATAAACCGTCACATCCATACAGGGCTCGTCTGACTTACATTCATGAGACGGTGACGTTCACCAGTTCACACCACACTGTAATTTATCCCAGATGGGAAAAGATCTACGACGTACTTGCAGAGAAACTGTTGACCTTCGTGCGCTCACTTTAAGCTCAGGGACTTAGCATCGACTTACAGCTAGACCACAGGTTTGTTTTGATTCTATAATTACAACCACCTTTTCGCACAGGGAAAATCTGGAAGAAATAATGTACACTTTGCCTTGGAGAGTAACACAGAGAATCTGCTGGAATGGATGCACACTTTCAACAACCAGGCCACTTACTGAGACCACTTTGGAAAACCCAACTAACTACATTGTATGCCACAAAATCAGGAAGGGAAAAGAAAAATAAAAACCTTGCAAAACTAAAAATTGAATAGATTTTTTTTTTTTAAATGATGTTAACATGGTCCTGTGTTATGGAACCCCAGAACACTGGTGCTTACAGGGGCCAGGGCTATGGAGAACTGGCGGATGGGCGTAAGGCCTCAATTATACGAGGCGAGTTCTGGAGACGTGCTGTGTTGAACAACCAACCCTGCATTGTGCACTTAAAGATCGACTACGTGGATAGATCTCATGTTAGGTGTTCTTCCTCCCAGAAAACAAAGAAAACCCCAACGTTGCATTTTGCATGACTCTTCCTCCCTAAAAAAGAAAACATTCTATCTTGTTTTTAATGCTTACACTTAATAAATATTGAGAAAGTCCATATGGATAGATCGTGATGTTCTGAGACTATCAAACGGGATAGCAGAATGGGACAGAACTGTGGAATTTTTCCATTCATACTTTATTCACATGTTGTTCCGCATAAACTTCTTTTTACGAGGAACATCGTTTTATAATAAAGCTAATAAATGTGATTAAAGTCAGTGGGGTCAAATGTAATCAGACAAAAGACTCCTAAGAGAAAACAGATACAGAAACCAAGAAATAACAAATTTACCTATAAAGTGAGTAGATTCTCATAGTTTATTTTTATTCCTGTACAGCCATAAGCATTCATTTTTCTTCCATCTTTTTTATTACAATAATAAAGAAAGAAAGAAGCCACTGTCTTCATTGGTGCTTTTATGTGGCTATTATGAAAACAGTCGCTGTACTAATGGAAGGCTCTTCACGATTCCCGTAATGGGGATGTTTCCTAGGACTGGAAATTAGAGGTGGAGAATCAACTCCTGAATGGTCCTCTTTTGATCTGACACTAACAGTAAGTGATTCACTCCCCAGGAAAAAGAGCCCGGCCTTCACAGGTGTACAGTGTAATCTCTCGGCTCCTACTTGGCCTCTTCCATTCCCTACAGAAAAGCCTGGAGAAGAAGGCAGCTCCCGCCTGGTCCAGGAAACACGTTCGCAGTAATGACAGCAGTGTGCAGGGTCACCGAAGTGTCTCCCATCAAAGCCACTCCTCCTCTCTGAGCTACCAACTAGGCATGCAGGAATTAACCCGACTGGGACCTGTCTTCTACAAGACAATTCGGCGGTGAAAGAAGGACTTTGCCATTCTCTACATCTCATCGAATGGATGGGTTTTGAAGATGAGTTTCAATCGTTCAACAACAAAACTGGCTACTCCGTTGCCTATATTATGGGGTCATCGGAAAAGTCGTGACATGTTTTTCTATGTCAAAATGCATCATGACTTTTCTGATGACTCGACAGAAAACAAACAGTGCTGAGTCCAAGGCACAGTGAGGGAGATGGGTCCCCCGTGGGTGACTGAAGTTTCGGTGTCAGCCTCAGTGGCTTTAAAACATTCTAGGCATGTGCGCGTGAATGTCCACACTCCTGACTGGATGGAAGAAAAGCACTGGGGTGTGACCATCCTCACTGGTGTGCGTGCTCTCTCTTTCTCTCTCTCGTACACCAGCACACGTAGTCTATGGCAATAAACAAAATTACAAAGAAGTTTTTTAAAAAGGCAGAAGTTTTTGCCTTGGAGCACATGTGATCGCCAGAGAGAGAGAGAGACAGAGACGGTGAGAGAGAAATGAGAAATTACCCTCTTGGGAATGACCACACCGCAATCCCTTCTCTTCTATTCTCCTCCCAGGATCTCTGGTACGCACACACACGCATATGCCTGGCACGAGTTTCAAGCCTCCAGGTCCAGGATTCGAACCACAGTCACTCATGCAGGAGTCCAGCGACATAACTACTATGCCATCTGCTGGCCCCCCAAAAGCAGATAATTTTAAAAAGGAAAATGACAATGACAAAGACAAGCATTAATAATCTGGACAATGGATTCACGCGTGGAGGTATACTGACCCCCCTCCTAGTAAGGAACTGCCACGTTATCACAGAACGCATGTGCACCTGCTGGAAACACCAGGCATCTTACTGCAGAGCTCACTGCTGAGCGTTTCCAGAAAAGGCTGTCGACCACGGGGAAGACGTGGGGTCTCCGCCCAGTCCTGAGAGACACTGAGTAGGAAAACGGCACCAGCCAAGAAAAGGGAAAGAAGGCCGCACAGGCAGTTCGTCTGCAGCTCAGTGCCAGGCAAGACCCCAGACCGTAACTGCTGGGGACGGACAGTGGGAAACGGGTGGGGCACACTGATTTTCACGGTGGGCATCTGCATGAGAACCTGGTCCTGCGGCGGCGTGCAGGCCCCACCAAGGAAGCGTCTGCAAGGGGAAACACACTAGGCTGGTGATCCTGCCAGGGCTGGGGAGTGAGAATTTCAGCCAGACAAGGAAAGGAAATAACCGAGCTCCGTCTGTAAGAGTTGATCATGAGGCTGTTAAAGAGTTTGGAAAAAGGACCAGCAGTTAGCATAATGGCTATGTCGCTGGACTCCCATGTAGTCGACCGCGGTTCATGTCCCAGACCCGGTGACTTAAAACTCACGCTGGGTGTATGTGCGTGCGTGGCCAAGATCACAAGAGGAGAAAGGAGGAGAAGGGATTGCGGCATGACCATCCCCCCAGAGGGTGATTTCTCACTTTCTGTCTCTTTCTGTCTGGCGAGCGCACGTGCTCTATAGCAAAAACCTCTCCCAAAAAAAAAAAAAAACCCCCGCAAAAAAAAAAAAAAAAAAAAAAAAGTTTGGAAGAAAACCGCCAAATAAACAGACATAGCCACAGATAGTTAAAATACAATTGATGAGACTATGTTTACAGCTGTAATTATAACTTGGGTTCTTTAAATGCAAGTTCAAAGAAAAAGTGACATGTGGGCTAATTATCTACAGTAACCAGGAATTGCTATAAAATGAAAGTACTAAGTGATAAAATTAACAGTCAGTTAGAGGACAAATAAATGATAATATTCAAAACGGACTGCAAGTTCACCCCTAATGAGCCCCCCCCAAAAACAGATCCCCTCACTAACACTAATGGGCGTGTTCGAGACTCGCTGTGTTGGCACAGTTTTACTGAGCGAGTATTATTTTAAGAAACCTAATCAGCTGCTCACAAAATAAACCCTATTCAGCATCAACAGCTTTCCTATGCACAAGGAAACATGAGAAGAGACCCTTTACATTAGCCACCAGAGGCTGCCCACACAGAGGCGGTGCACGCACACCCTGACGCTATGGAAAATCTATAGAAAAATGCTGGTCCTTTGTGAAAATCACGGCAATGAAGTAAAGGTTTGAGTTAGTGTGCATCCATGGTAATTCTTCCCTGCATATTCTCGCGGAATGCTAATCCAACCTAAACCCACGTGACTGCTTTTAAAGGAGGAACTGAGACAACTGGGAAAAAAGAAAGCCTTAAATTCATCTAAAAAAATTAAGAGAATAATCAAAACATCCTGGAACAGAAAAATAATGAGAAGGCTACAATTTAGCAATAACAACATCAAATCCAATGAAAAACTCAGCAAAGAGGGACCAGCAGTTAGCATAATGACTATGTTGCTGGGCTCCCACTTAGTTGACCATGGTTCGAGTCCCAGACCCGGTGGCTTAATCTCATGCCAGGCGCATGTGCGTGCGTACCCAAGATCCCAAGAGGAGAATGGAGGAGAAGGGACTATGGCATGGCCATCCCCTGAGGGGGTGGTCACTTTCTGTCTCTCTGTCTGTCTGGCAAGCACATGCCCCTATAGCAAAAACCTCTCCCCCCCAAAAAAAACGTCAGCAAAGGGCTTGAACAGACATTTCTCCAAAGACGTACAAACGGCCACAGGCCTATGTGAAGATACTGGACATCTCGAGGCCTTACGAACGTACAACTCAAAACCACGAGGGGGGTGATGGATGACAGACGGCGCAGCAGGAACGAGACACCACGAGGCCGCCCCGAGGGAAGGTTCCCGGTCTCATCCAGAGCGCTCCCTGAGCACACAGGGCACGTGTGTGTCCATGATCTGAGGCTGCTGAGGACTGCAGTCTGAAGACCTTGTTGGGGGTGCCTCTCTCTCTCTCTCTCTGTCTTTTTTGCTGGTGGAAGAAATAAATGAATAAAACATTAAAAAAAGAAGAACACCACAATGGAACAAAAAACTATTAAAAAATGGTGTAAATGTTAAAGAGAACGTGAAAAACAAAACGCTGAGCATTTTTGCAGGTAGGAGTATAAAATGTTGCAACCACTGTGGAAAATGACATGGTAGGCCCCCCAAAAGCGCATGACTCAGCAACTCCACGTCGCGTAGACACCAAGAAGAAGGGCAGGCACGTGAGCAGCTAGCTGCACTTTCACCTTCGTGGCGGCATTACTCACGATTCCAAGTGCAGAAGCAACCCGGTGTCTACAGGCAAGTGAATAACAGCCAGTGGTACATAGCTATGAGAGAATGGGATCGGGCCTTAAAAAGGAAGGAAACTAGGGCCAGCAGATGGCGAGACGGTCAAGTCACTGGACTCCCAGATGGACAACTGTGGTTTGACCCCTAGACCCTCCAGCAGCTTAAAAATAATGCTGGGTTGGGTTGGCAGTTGGTGTGGTTGGGGCACTGGACTCCCACATGACTGATGGTGGTTTGGGCCCCAGACTTGGTAACGTGCTTTCTCTCTCTCTCTTTCTCAGTCAATTTGAAAATAATAATAAATTAAATTAAATTAAAAAATAAATAACGCCGGGTGCCCATGTGTGCATGACCAAAATCCCAAGAGGAGAACAGAGGAGAGGGGAGTGCATTATGGCCATTCCCCTCGGGTGAGATCTCACTTTCCCTCACTCTGGAGCTGTCTCTCTCTCTCAGCCAAGCACACATGCCCTGTGATGAGAACCTAAAGAAAAAAAGGAAGGAAACTTTGACTCTTACTCCAACATGGGTGAACCTTCAAGACAAGACGCTAAGTGAGACAAACCAGTCACAGAGGGCAGATACTGCCCGATTCCCCCTTACTTCATTATTACCCCTCTTGAATTCAAGGAACACAAAAGCAGAACAGTGGTTACCACGGGCTGGGAGGAAGGTGGGACTGGGAATTTGTATTTAATGAATATGGAATTTCAGTTGGGGAAGACCAAGTTCTGGAAACAGATGTTGCTAATCGTTGTACAAAGTCAATATGCTTAATTAATGCTAGAGACGTTTAAAAAAAAACTATATATTTAGAGAGTTTTTTTCCCCGCTTTGAGCCAGAGGCTACATGTGCTTACAGAGAGAAACAGAGAGAGGGAGCAAGAGAGGAAGAGAGCACCCCCCATGGGGTGTGGTCACACCACAGCCCTCTCTCCCATCTCTCTCCACCCCGTCAGCACTCCAGTGTGCACGCACACACAGCGTGTTTTGCAAGCCACCAGGCCAGGGACTCCAACTCACATACGGCACAGTTGGCCATATTTGATCTGCCTCCTGACCCACCAGGCCACAGGGCCAGCATTATAATTTATATACTCAAAAAATTATTTTTGGGGAACCAGCAGTTAGCGTAATGGCTATGTCGCTGGACTCCCACGTAGTCGACGGCGGTTCGCGTCCCGGACCCGGTGGCTTAGAACTCACGCCGGGCGCGTGTGCGTGCGTGCCCAAGATCCCGAGAGGAGAATGGAGGAGAAGGGATTGCGGCGTGACCATCCCCCCTGGGGGGTGATTTCTCGCTTTCTGTCTCTATGTCTGTCTCTGTCTGGCAAGCGCACGCGCCCTATGGCAAAAATCTCTCAAAAAAAAAATTATTTTTGTAGTTCATGATGGTGTGCACGCACACAAGAGTGAGGAACAGATGAACACCCTCCACAGGGTCCGGTCATCCCACAACCCCCTCCCTCCGGCCCCCCAGCCCGTCGCAGCTTGGGCACTCACTCACTCACATGCTCAGGGTGCTCGTAGGCCCACAGAGTGCAGGATTCAAACACGCTCACCGTGTGGGATTGGCTTCTCTTGTGTAACTCATCATGACTGTGCCATGAAGCTGGCCCTTTTACATAAATTTTTTTAAAGTTTAAAAAAATAAATGAGAAACTTATGCAACTAGCCGGAATACAGTATTACAAAATGTTCAGTCTATTACTGGCATAAAATTGCACTGACAGGTTAATAAAGGAGAGTATAAATCTCAGAAATGTAAAAATTCAGGCTAGGACAAGAGAGATGCCTTAAATAAGTAAATCCTATTTATTGGCAACATTACAATATTAGAGGAGCCAGACCAGTTGGCCTAATGGTTAAGGAAGCTGGAGCCCACATGGCCAATCACAATCTGAATCCCATTACCAGTTGCTCGAAAAACATGTCGGGTGTGTGTGTGGCCAAAACCCTCACAGGGCAGAGAGACAGAGAAGGGACTACATATGACCACACCCCATTGGGGGTGCCTTCTGCCTCTCTGCCTGGTGACCACACATGTCTTTGGATAATTTAACACAAATAAATAATAAAATATGAAAAATAAGACATTTGAATTAAACAAATGAAAACATCGGAAGCGGTATGGTATAGTGGTTAGGGGTTGGTGATCCACAGTCAGCCAATCTGTGTGACTCCAGCCCCATCACGCCCTGGCTGTCAGCACATCAGTCAACCTCTATGGGCTTCTGTTCCTCGTGGGTAAGAATGGGAGGGGCTTGTAGCGGCATTTACTGCATGGGTTTTCATGCAAGTTAAATGAGTTTACACTTTTTTTAGAGAGATTTTTTGCTTACCAGAGAGACAGAGAGAGAAAAAGAGACAGAAAGCAAGAAATCGCCCCCCAGGGGGGATGGTCATGCTGCAATTGCTTCTCCTCCATTCTCCTCTTGGGATCTTGGGCACGCACGCACAGGCGCCCGGCGTGAGTTTAAGCCACCGGGTCCGGGACACGAACTGCGGTCAACTACACTATCTGAGGGTCCCAATGAATTTATAATTTTGAAAAGCTTAAAACAGCACCTGGCACACAGTACCATATAAATATTAGCCACTAGTTCTTGCTGTCCACCAATAAATTAAACGTAAAGGGTTTATTTAAGAGAAATCATAAAAACCAGTAATTAACTATAGAGAGGGTTTCATTATGCATAAAAACATAGAAAAAGATAGGAAACAATATGTTTGACAACATGAAAGCAAAATTAAATCAGCTAGACAGTGGTGCAGGGGCTGGCCAAGCTGGGGTGGACGGTTGACTTGGAGGGGCCCAGAGAGGACGTACGTGGTGGTTACATCACTGGACTCCCACATGGCCAACAACAGTTCAAGTCCTGGACTTTGCCTGAAAATCATGCCATGTGCATGTGCGTGCATGCCCAAGATCCCAGGAGGAGAATGGAAGAGAAGGGATTGCGGTGTGGCCATCCCCTCTGAAGGACGATCTCCCACTTTCCCTTTCACTGTCTGTCTAGTCTGTCTCTCTCTCTCCTGTGAGAACACACACTGTAAGGCAAAAACCCCTTTTAAAAAAAAAAGAAGGACAAGACTGGGACCAGCAGATAGAATAATGGCTACATCGCTGGTCTCCCATATAGTTGACCGCAGTTCGAGTCCTGGACCTGGTGGCTCGCTGACTCTCTCTCTGTGTGTGTGTGTGTGTGTGTGTGTGTGTGTGTGTGTGTGCCCCAAGATTCCGAGAGAATGGAGGAGAAGAAATTACGGCATGGCCATCCACCCCTGGGGGGTGATTTCTCACTCTCGGTCTCTCTGGTGAGCATACGCACCCTATAACAAAAAGCTCTCAAAAACCAAAAAACAAAAACAGAAAAAGCCAACTCTGTTGGAGGTTCTGTATCTCTGTTTCAGGAAAGAAATTTTTTTAAAAAATTTAAAAGACACCATATTGGGACCAGCAGTTGGTACAATGGCTATGTCACTGGAATCCCATGTAAGTCCACTGCAGTTTGAGTCCCGGTAGCTTAAACTCATGCCGGGTGCACGTGCGTGTGTGGCCAAGATCCCGAGAGGAGACTGGAGGAGAAGGGATTGCGGCGTGGCCATCCCCCTGGGCAGGGGAGTTGAATTCTCGCTTTCTGTCTCTCTGTTTCTCTGTCTTTCTGGTGAGCAAAAACCTCTCCAAAAAAAGGAGAAATGCATAAGGAACTGAGGTACAAGTATATCCTACTGGGGGTTGCATCCGCCCACCTCTCTATGAAGGATAAGCACCCTCTGGGAACTAACAACCACCAAGAATCCTATGCCCTAAAATATAAGCAAGCCGCTCTAAAGAAAAGGGTAAATAGGAGGCCAGCAGTTAGCGTAATGGCTATGTCGCTGGACTCCCACATAGTCATCCATGGTTTGAGTCCCAGACCCGGTGGCCTGAAACACGCTGGGCACGTGTGCGTGCATGTCCAGGGTCCCGAGAGGAGAATGAAGGAGAAGGGATTGTGGTGTGGCCATCCCCCCTGGGGGGTGATTTCTCGCTTTCTGTCTCTCTGTCTCTCTCTGTCTGTCTGGCGAGCGCATGCGTCCTATAGCGAAAACCTCTCCAAAAAAAAGAAAAGAGTAAATAAAGAGTCGTTACAATTCTTATTAAATGTAACCTTCCAGAACCAGGTGATGGCTTAGCGGTTAGGTTGCTGGACTGCTTATGGTCAACAATAGTTTGAGGCCTGGATCTGTGGCTTCAAAATCACACCGGACATGTGTGCATGAATGTCCAAGATCCCAGGAGAATGGAGAAGGGATTGTGGCATGGTCATCCCTGGAAGGGTAACTACTCACTTTCCCACTCACTGTCTCTCTCTCCAGTGTGCGCTCACCCCCTAAGACAGACAGACAGACAGACACACACACCCCTCTAAAAAAGAAACCTTCCTATATCTAATGCCTTTCCCGACTACCCAACTGTCCTTCCCAACCCCCACCTCCGCTGCTCACATCCTGTAGAAATTAAAAGCCAAAGCCTTGCTTCCCAACCTTTCCTGAAGTTGGGGCTGACCATGTGATCTGGCCTGTGCTGAGCAGCTGTACAGAGAGGAGTCCTCGTGGGTAGGCTGCTGAGTTAGTTCTGGCAGCACAGAGGGGCATGTCAGGTGAGAGACACCCCCCCCAGGCTGTCCTTTGGGGTGGCAGGAGGGTGTGGCATGTGGAACCCTTGGCGACCATTTTTAACTGAAATGCCAATGGCAAAAGCTACATGCTGAGGCGGCAGGATTGGAAGGACAGAAAAAAATGGCGCAGCTGGCTCCAAACCTTAGGTCCTGATAAACACGCCAGCTCCAGGTTTAAGCCCAGTGGCAGGGCTGTCACCAGCCTTGAGCTGTGTTAAGGCCCAGCCCTCCAGCTAGCAGTACTCAGCTGAACGGATTCCTCTTTTCTCCCTGAAGACGTTCGTTACGTGGCTCCTAAGACACTGCTCCCGACTGACTTCTGTCCTACCGCTGGTCTTTTTCTGTGCATCCTCCTTCGCGATTCCTCCTCATCTCCTCGGTACTTAAGCTTAGAAGAACCTACAAGGTACTTCAGAGCATTCCAGAGGGTACCAAGAGGCACCCTCTAACCTGTTCTCGTTCTCCTGACATTCTCATCCAGTCTGGCGACAAAGTATTATCCACACATTCCTGAATCCCAAATTTAGACCCCTAGTTCAGACTCCTATGTACGTTAGACTTGGGCAAGGGGTCTTCCCACAAGGCGTGCTAACCAGCCAGCTCTGCAGCACAGTTGCTCAGTGAGAAGGTTGCCTGGATCGCACACGGCTGACCATGATTCAAATCCCAGCCCTGGCGCTGAAAACCGCGCCCAGTGTGGGCCAGCAGGTGGTGTAGAAGTTAAGGTGGCTCCATCCCACATGGCCAACTGCAGCCCTGGACCCAGCTGCTGGAAAGTCATGTGGGTCCCTGTGCGTGTCCGCTCAAACGCTCGAAATCCCAAGAGGAAAATGGGGTAGAAAGAATTGCAGCGTGGCTATCCCCTCTAGCCTCACTCTCCCTCTATCTCTCTGTCTCTGGTGACTTCACACACCCTATAGCAAAACGAAAAACAAACACACGAAAACACCAGGCAGATATGCATGCACGCTCAGCATCTGAAAGAATCAAAAAAACGGAGAAGTGGATTATGGTGTGGTCAGGCCCCGATGTGTGTGGGGGGGGCGGGGCCTTCTCTTTTTTTCTATTTGCTCTCATGCAGGCTCATGTCCTCTGACATTTAAAAAAAATGCTTATTATGAAAAAACTATGCATGGATTTCAAGTTATTTTAACACCAAAAAGAACACATTTTTTTTTATGTTTTCCATGAACTTTAGGAAATCTTTTCGCGTACCCAAATTTCTATTGAACATCTTCTCAAATCTACGTTCATAACAACAGAGTATCTCTAAAAGTGAGGTCCACCCCCAACACCTGTGTCTGTCTTCCTTTCCCACCTCAGTTAACGGCAAGAGCACCTTTCAGCACTCACACTCAGCACTCATTCACGGTCACCCCGGACTCCTCTCTCACCCAACGCTCAGCAAACCCTGTCGGCGCTATCCTGGACACCTGGACACTGGTCTGCTGTAGAGTGACCACGCCCCAACACCACAAAGCTTCAAGTAAGTGTGGTCAGAGAAACCACAGTCTCCTGCCACGATCGTAGCATGAACTCCTCACTAGTGTCCTGGTCCCGCCTTCCTCTGGATCCAATCTGCTCCTAACACAGACATCGGGGTGAGCCTGTTACAAAGTCACTCGGTTTAAAAGCCAAAGGCTGTGTGACTGGCAAGACACCACGTGACCCAGCTTTCATCACCTCTCAAACCTCACCTCCCACTCCCTCCTCCCTAGCACATTCCGGGCTATTCCTAGGGCATGTTGGCCCAGGTCCTCTCGCTGCTGTCTCTCACTGAAGTGATCTTCACCCAGACATTCCTATGACGGGCTAGTTCAGGGCATCACTCAAAAGCCACCTTCCCTGGTGACGCTAACTGAAATTTCTCTCTGTCTGTCACACACACCCCTCAACGTTCCCAGCCCTCTTCTCTGCTCGAGTATTTGTTCTCTCCGTAGCACATGCCATTGCCAAACACACGCACACCATTACCAAACACACTGCGCTTGTGTTCATGGACAGCCTGGCTCCCCGACCGCAGGGTGGCTGTGAGAAGGGCCGCGCTTTGTCGTCACTGCTGTCCCACAGGACTCTGACACGTCAACCTACACTCACTCAGTAACTCGCCGAGTGCCAAGCATGTACCAACTAAAATGAGATGTCGTTTTGCACATTCCCCAAACCACGCACATTTGGAAAGAGTATTAGAAATGCTAAAATACCGGCGAGGGTTTCAGGAGACACTGACATGCTCAGAGCAGGAGCAGGGACTTTGAAGACATCACAGAAGGGCAACATAGAAACGTCTGGGAAAAGCCTTAAAAACGTTCACAAGATGGGACCAGCGGATGCCATAATGGCGATGTCGCTGGACTCCCATGTAGTTGACCACGGTTCGAGTCCCGGACTCGGTGGCTTAAACTCACACCAGGCACAAGTGCGTGCGTGCCCAAGATCCCAAGAGGAGAATGGAGGAGAAGGGATTGTGGTGTGGCCATCCCCCCTGGGGGAGAGGGATTTCTCGCTGTCTGTCTCTCTGTCCCTCTATGTCTTTCTGGTGAGCACACGCGCCCTATGCAAAAAGCTCTCCAAAAATAAAAAAAAAAAGTTCACAAGCCTTGACCCCATCTACAGGAATGTAGCCCAGGCATCGACCTGTCCACTTTGTGTGTTTCCATATGGGGCTCTTCAGTGTAGAGGTACTAGGAAAATCTAGAAACAACGTCAATGCCTAGAAAGTCAAAAGAAATGAACCACAGCATGTTTGGCTGAAATACAGGTCACAGAAAGCCGTGTTATCCAAATGAATTTAAGGGGACCAGCAGATGCCGTAATGGTTACATAGCTGGATTCCCACATAGTCGATCACAGTTCAAGCCCTGGACCCAGCGGCTTAAGATTCATACCAGATGCATGTGCGTACATGTCCAAGATCCTGAGGGGAGAATACAGAAGGGATTGTAGCATGGCCATCCTCCCCCACCCCTGGGGGGGGGGAGGGATTTCTCACTTTCTATTTCTCTGTCTCTCCAGTAAGTGTATGCGCCCTGTAGCAAAAGTCTCACTCTTAAAAAAATGTAAGAATCTGTGCAAATAAGCAGCATACCTTCTAAATGGAAAAGAAAACTCAATCAGCTAATTAAGTGCCTCCTGACTGTTAGGTGTGAGATTTCTAAAACAGTCTAACAGGTCCCCATTAAACATATGTCGGCAAGCGCCTGAAAATATGTGAAAAGAAATGCACTGAATTTAAAAGCTATTTGGTGGTGGTGAGTTAAAAGGTGATGTTTCTCCCCTTCTCATTTGCATTTAAAATGCTATACTTCTTTTATTAATTCCCAGAGGGCATGTGCACTCCCTGAAGGGACAGAGAAAGAGACAGAGAACTAGAGAGAGAGAGGGCTGATGAAGACGGCACCCCCACTGGGTTGTGATAACACTGCAACCCCTTCTCCTCCATTCTCCATCCTGCCGGGAGTTGGGGCATGCATGCATGCACACATGACAGGCATGGTTTTCAAGTTGCGTGGGCGGTAATTCAAATTACATAGCTGGTCAAGTCAATCCAGGCCCCTAAACCACTATGCCACAGGGCCGTCCCTAAAATGCTATCTTCTAAAACAGCCTACTAGGAAGGGGACAGTGGAAGCTTGACAAACTACCCACATAGCTGGCCAAATTCAAGATACAACAGGAGTGGAAGAAGGTTTTTTCTTGCTTCCAATCATGCCTTCATGTTTCTTGACCCTGAAAGATGGGGGTGGGCCCTGTGTGGCCGACTTCTCTGTTAGCGGCCAGCACTCCAGTCCGTGTCCAGGCAGCCCCCCCTTTCTGCCATCAGTACCGACTGTCCTCAGTCTTTGCGTTCTACACCCCGAACTCTAATTTTCTACTCTCCTTTTTCCTAGTACCCCAGCCAAGCCCTGGAAACACCAAGTCGTAGAAAAACGCATACCCTTCCAATTTTATATCTGGGGTCTCAACAGGCAAAAATTACAGTAAAAAACATCAACACTAAGCCAACACTGGCCATACGTAGGTAAGACAATTTCCTGTATTATAGGAACAAACAATTTAAGGAAACTTTGTTTTTATTTTTTTTTGGAGAGGTTTTTGCCAAAGGGCGTGTGCGTTCGCCAGATAGAGAGAGAGAGAGACAGAGAGACAGAAAGCGAGAAATCCCCCCCCCAGGGGGGATGGTCACGCCGCAATCCCTTCTCCTCCATTCTCCTCTCGGGATCTTGGGCACGCACGCACACGTGCCTGACGTGAGTTTAAGCCACCAGGTCCGGGACTCGAACCGCGGTCGACTACGTGGGAGTCCAGCGACATAGCCATTACACTAACTGCTGGTCCCCAGAAAACTTTGGTTTTTATAACCATGCCCTTTCTTGAAATCTTGCAGCTATTTTTGTTTACTATCATAAGGGCTAACGTGAGGAGAGAAGGGCTTGTCTTCTCGTTTGGCTGTTGACACCCTGAAGGGAAATCCACCTCTTACTCATCCCACAATTCCTCCACATCTGGCATGTGACGCGCGTAGAATACACTCTTGAACTACTGTTGAGTGAACGCGCTGTCTTCTAGAACACAGAATTTCGGAACACGCTGCTTTCATACTCTGGAAACAGACGTTAGTATTCTTCACTCCCAGGCCAGCCAAGGCAATATTGTACTCGCGGGCGTTAAGACCCTGTGTACTCTGCGTATCCATCAGCCCTTGCCTGGGTCAAGGGTAAGCTCACATGACACAGCGGGAGAGGTGAGTCACGGCAAAGACACGGCGAGTCTGAAGAGTGGTCATGTGACCGAGAAACAAGAACGGTCCGTAAAGCAAGGTTCTCACAACCACAGGCACGGATGGCAGCGTGGTGTTCCTGGCGGTAGTGCTCATACCTGTCTCTGCACGTCTGTGGGCAAGACGTCTGCTGCTTCAGGTGAGGATTAAACAGAAATAACTTTCTCAGTCATGGGTCTGAGAACGCGTGTCTTCCACCCAAAGGAACACAAAAATCCATTGTGTCGGGACCAACAGTTAGTATAATGGCTATGTCGCTGGACTCCCATGTAGTCGACCGCGGTTCGCGTCTCAGACCCGGTAGCTTAAAACTCACACCGGGCGCGTGTGCGTGCATGTCCAAGATCCCGAGAGGAGAACAGAGGAGAAGGGACTGCAGCGTGGCCATCCCCCCTGGGGGGTGATTTCTCGCTTTCTGTCTCTCTGTCTCTGTCTGGCGAGTGCACGTGTCCTATAGCAAAAACCTCTCAAAAAAAAAAAAGAAGCTAAACCTAAAATCTCCAGGATTCCTTATCAAAAGCAGAGAAGATACAGGATTGAAAATTATTGCTTAATTTTGAACTCTACCAGTGAGAAAGGGAAAACATGAACTACAGATACCACAAATTAAGGAAAAATATATTACATGAAACATACAAATAAAAGGGCCCAGCTTGTTAGAAGCCCAGATTGCCAAGCAGCCCTGCCCTGGGCAGACAGATCATCAAGATCTCAAAATCAAACCGACTCCCAGAGTCAACCCCCCCCCGCCGAGCCTGGTCCCTGGCAAAACACCATCTTAATTCCTTTTCTAAGGTTAAAGAAATCCACAAATCAATAAAATTTGCAAAAGCTCATCTGGAAGAAATCACCTAAAATCTCAAAGAAATGGGCCAGGAAAGGGGACGCTGCTCACCCATCACCGAGAGCCGCCGTCCTAAGTCACCGCGCTCGAGTCCCGGGCTCGTCTGCAGCCGCGCACTCTGCGATCCCGTATTTCAAGAGTGCGTTTGCCGTAGGCGGGATATGTTCCGGTTCTCCCATGGCCCGGTTCTCACAGTAATCTCCGGCACCATCTCTATCAGCTCTCTGCCCAAAGGCATCCTGAGGCTCTCCACGTCGACTGTCCGAAATCTCAGACACGCACACATCCCCTGGGGGTGCTTCCCAGTCTGGTCTCTTCGGAGGTAACACGCCTCGAACTAAACCCCTGATTCTCCTCCTGAAAAAATCGCTTCTTATTCTGTCTCCTGTAGACCTGTTTTCCTTTATGGCCTCGCCACTGACCTAGCCATCCAAGTTAGAAATCTGCAGAGACGCCCCGGATGATTTATCACTCAACAGAGCTGCCCAGACACTCTACAAAATGCCTTCAATATGGGCTCTGCTTTCTTTAAGTTTACTTACTTACTTATTTATTTTTTATTTATTTGTTTGTTTGTTTATTTTGGAGAGGTTTTTGCTGTAGGGTGCATGAGCTTACCAGAAAGAGAGAGACAGGTGATTTTCTCACACCATGAGAAATCACCCCCCAGAGGAGATGGCCACGCCGCAATCCCTTTCCCTCCATTCTCCTCTCAGGATCTTGAGCACGCACGCACACATGCCCAGTGTGAGTTTAAGCCACCAGGTTCAGGACTCGAACCACATGGGAGTCCAGCGACATAGCCATTACGCCATCTGCTGGTCCCCTATGTTTACTTATTTTATTTCATGCGAGAGAACACATGTATGCACAAGCGAGTGAGAAAGAGAAAACAGAGACAGACAGGCAGCTCTGGTGGAGTCTCATCACACTGCAGTGCCCTCTGTAGTCCCCCACGTGGTAGCACACGTATTCATACCCAGTGTTTTCAGGTCAGCTCGGGATCCAAACCCGGGGCGGGCTACGTGGCCTCCAGCTCTGCAGCTCTGTACTGCCACCAACTGCACCACCAGGCTGGGCCTGCGCCACACCGGGCGCATGTGCGTGCATGTCCAAGATCCCAAGAGGAGAACAGAGGAGAAGGGACTGCAGCGTGGCCATCCCCCCTGGGGGGTGATTTCTCGCTTTCTGTCTCTCTGTCTCTGTCTGGCGAGTGCACGTGTCCTATAGCAAAAACTTCTCAAAAAAAAAAAAAATCCATTGTGTCGTACAGCAGACTCAGGCGTGCTACCTCTGAGAGGTGCCACACCCTTCCAGGGCCACCGTCCAGAGGTTGGATAAGGGCCTTCCCGTGTTCATCGGCAAATGCGTTCCCCTCCAGCCTGCATGCTGAGGACCCCTCGGAGCAGAGGAGGGCACCCAGGAGCCCCAGCTTGTTAGAAGCCCAGATTGCCAAGCAGCCCTGCCCTGGGCAGACAGATCATCAAGATCTCAAAATCAAACCGACTCCCAGAGTCAACCCACCCCCGCCGAGCCTGGTCCCTGGCAAAACACCATCTTAATTCCTTTTCTAAGGTTAAAGAAATCCACAAATCAATAAAATTTGCAAAAGCTCATCTGGAAGAAATCACCTAAAATCTCAAAGAAATGGGCCAGGAAAGGGGACGCTGCTCACCCATCACCGAGAGCCGCCGTCCTAAGTCACCGCGCTCGAGTCCCGGGCTCGTCTGCAGCCGCGCACTCTGCGATCCCGTATTTCAAGAGTGCGTTTGCCGTAGGCGGGATATGTTCCGGTTCTCCCATGGCCCGGTTCTCACAGTAATCTCCGGCACCATCTCTATCAGCTCTCTGCCCAAAGGCATCCTGAGGCTCTCCACGTCGACTGTCCGAAATCTCAGACACGCACACATCCCCTGGGGGTGCTTCCCAGTCTGGTCTCTTCGGAGGTAACACGCCTCGAACTAAACCCCTGATTCTCCTCCTGAAAAAATCGCTTCTTATTCTGTCTCCTGTAGACCTGTTTTCCTTTATGGCCTCGCCACTGACCTAGCCATCCAAGTTAGAAATCTGCAGAGACGCCCCGGATGATTTATCACTCAACAGAGCTGCCCAGACACTCTACAAAATGCCTTCAATATGGGCTCTGCTTTCTTTAAGTTTACTTACTTACTTATTTATTTTTTATTTATTTGTTTGTTTGTTTATTTTGGAGAGGTTTTTGCTGTAGGGTGCATGAGCTTACCAGAAAGAGAGAGACAGGTGATTTTCTCACACCATGAGAAATCACCCCCCAGAGGAGATGGCCACGCCGCAATCCCTTTCCCTCCATTCTCCTCTCAGGATCTTGAGCACTCACGCACACATGCCCAGTTTGAGTTTAAGCCACCAGGTTCAGGACTCGAACCACATGGGAGTCCAGCGACATAGCCATTACGCCATCTGCTGGTCCCCTATGTTTACTTATTTTATTTCATGCGAGAGAACACATGTATGCACAAGCGAGTGAGAAAGAGAAAACAGAGACAGACAGGCAGCTCTGGTGGAGTCTCATCACACTGCAGTGCCCTCTGTAGTCCCCCACGTGGTAGCACACGTATTCATACCCAGTGTTTTCAGGTCAGCTCGGGATCCAAACCCGGGGCGGGCTACGTGGCCTCCAGCTCTGCAGCTCTGTACTGCCACCAACTGCACCACCAGGCTGGGCCTGCGCTCTGTTTTAGCCCCCAAGCCCTGTGAGACTCACAAGCTTGTGTCTCACAGAAGACCTGCCTCGGCCTTCCTTGGCCTTCCTTGAGACAGACCCAACACGCATCTTGCTAGAGGCAAGCTGATCCTGCCCTGCGGTTCCCCAAGCACACCTTGCCCTTTCAAAGTCTGCGTCTGCACCCTCGGGAATGGCAGCGGCTCCCCTGACGGCCAACCCCTACGGGCACACGTTGAGGCCACTGCAGCGTCGGCGCTCTTCCAGACTCCCCGCAGGCCGGGCCGGGGCTTTCCCATTTACTGTGGACACTCGGAGCTGCAGACAAGTCTCCACTCAACTCAAGCAAATGACGTTTCTAAACAGCTCTTGTGTAACAGCCACACCGTGCTGAGCACTGGAAATACAAAAATAACTAAGACCTGGGCTCCGTCCCTAGGGATCTCACAGTCTGGCAAGAGACAGACGTGTACGAAAATAATTGTCACCACACCGCACAGTCAATGTCAGTATCAGAGGTCAGGCCTGAGCGGCAACCTGAAGAATGACATCTGCACCACACAACTGCACCCCAACAGCTTTTCCCGCCAGTGAGCTCCCCAGAGGGGCGTATTTGCTTGTTCATGTCTTTTTTTTTGGAGAGTTTTTTGCTATAGGGCGCGTGCACTCGCCAGAAAAGACAGAGAGAGAGAGAGAGAGAAAGCGAGAAATCACCCCCCGGGGGGATGGCCACACCGCAATCCCTTCTCCTCCATCCTCCTCTCGGGATCTTGGGCACGCACGCACACGCGCCCGGCGTGAGTTTAAGCCACCGGGTCCAGGTTTCGTACCACAGTCGACTACATGGGAGTCCAGCAACATAGCCATTACACCAACTGCTGGTCCTGCTCATGTCTTATTCTCTCATTCCAGGGGGCTGCCCAACAGCGGGGACTCTGAACATCTCCTGAATGGATGCAGCAGAGCCTGCACTGGGACCTGCTATGCCTACTTTACGAGTCGCTCAGTGATCTACTCCGGGATGATGGTGAGATGCCAACTGTGTGAAATACCTGGAAAAGACCAGGAGCTCACTGCAATGGCCTCAGCGAGGACGAAAGGGAAGATACTGTCCCCCAGTGCCCCGCGGCCTCCTCCCCTCCCTCCCCTCTCTAGAGCCCGCCACTGGGCCGGACCCTGCCTCACTTCAGGGTCTCCACACTGGTCCCTCTGCCCTGCGAGTCCTTCCACCACACATCCAAACATTTCTCCTTCCTCTGCCTCAGGGGTTTGCTCGAGTGTCGCCGTCCACAAGAGTGCTTTGCTTTCCCATTTACTGTGGACACTCGGAGCTGCAGACAAGTCTCCACTCAACTCAAGCAAATGACGTTTCTAAACAGCTCTTGTGTAACAGCCACACCGTGCTGAGCACTGGAAATACAAAAATAACTAAGACCTGGGCTCCGTCCCTAGGGATCTCACAGTCTGGCAAGAGACAGACGTGTACGAAAATAATTGTCACCACACCGCACAGTCAATGTCAGTATCAGAGGTCAGGCCTGAGCGGCAACCTGAAGAATGACATCTGCACCACACAACTGCACCCCAACAGCTTTTCCCGCCAGTGAGCTCCCCAGAGGGGCGTATTTGCTTGTTCATGTCTTTTTTTTTGGAGAGTTTTTTGCTATAGGGCGCGTGCACTCGCCAGAAAAGACAGAGAGAGAGAGAGAGAGAAAGCGAGAAATCACCCCCCGGGGGGATGGCCACACCGCAATCCCTTCTCCTCCATCCTCCTCTCGGGATCTTGGGCACGCACGCACACGCGCCCGGCGTGAGTTTAAGCCACCGGGTCCAGGTTTCGTACCACAGTCGACTACATGGGAGTCCAGCAACATAGCCATTACACCAACTGCTGGTCCTGCTCATGTCTTATTCTCTCATTCCAGGGGGCTGCCCAACAGCGGGGACTCTGAACATCTCCTGAATGGATGCAGCAGAGCCTGCACTGGGACCTGCTATGCCTACTTTACGAGTCGCTCAGTGATCTACTCCGGGATGATGGTGAGATGCCAACTGTGTGAAATACCTGGAAAAGACCAGGAGCTCACTGCAATGGCCTCAGCGAGGACGAAAGGGAAGATACTGTCCCCCAGTGCCCCGCGGCCTCCTCCCCTCCCTCCCCTCTCTAGAGCCCGCCACTGGGCCGGACCCTGCCTCACTTCAGGGTCTCCACACTGGTCCCTCTGCCCTGCGAGTCCTTCCACCACACATCCAAACATTTCTCCTTCCTCTGCCTCAGGGGTTTGCTCGAGTGTCGCCGTCCACAAGAGGCCTTTCTTGATTGGCCTCTCTCTCACCGCTTTTTCTCTTCAGCACTCCCCATTTGAGGACCCAAGCTCCCCGGAAGCAGGACTGTGTCTCTTCTGTTCCCTTCATTCCCAGCCCTGAGAACGCTGGCCAGCCCACGCACGCACGCACACACTAGGTACTCACGCACATCCCCATCCCTACTGCGTGCAGATGAAGCACCGGGGTCAAGAGCACAGACACGGACCAGGCTGCCGACCCGCTTCCAGTCTCCAACAATCAACTCTGTGACGTGGGGCAAGACACGTGGTCTTTACAACCTCAACTTCCTCACGAAGAACGCGGATACTCGTGGTATCCGTGCCACACGAGCTGTGAGAATTAAATGAGATCGACACTTGAGAGAGTGCAGCACACCCTCGGCACTGCAGACACGTTAGCTACTGTCAGTATTTCTGTGGGAGTAACCCTGAGACAGTCTTTAAAGTGTCTTTTTTTCCTGAGGGTTTTGCTATCAGGCATGTACATTCGCCAAGAGACACAGAGAGATAGAGAGCCAGAAAGTGAGAAATTACTCCCTCATTCTCCTCTCAGGGCATGCATGCACAAGCATCTGGCATGAGTTTCAAGCCACCTGCTCCAGGACTTGAACCAGTTAACCATGTGAGAGTCCAGCAATGTAACCATTATGCCATCTGCTTGTCCTTAAAACGTATTTTAATGACATACTAATATGTATTAGCAACACATTCTGGCTACCTTTTAGAAGAACTTATTAGGTGATAATTTTTTTAAATAATTTCATGTGAGCATATAACGTATGTATGTGAAAAACTTCCCATAATTTTGTTTACTACCTCTCTCAAATACTCGCAAAGGAAAGGCTAAAAGGGAGCAGGCCGTGGCATAGTAGTTATGGCAGTTGAATTACACATGGGCAACTACACGGTTCAATTCTCAAAACCAGCAGCTTCAAAAACACGCCAGGCACATGTTTGCCCAAACTCTCAAGAACAGAATGGGGAACCAGCAGTTAGCGTAATGGCTATGTCGCTGGACTCCCACGTAGTCGACTGCGGTTCGTGTCCCGGACCCGGTGGCTTAGAACTCACGCCGGGCGCGTGTGCGTGTGTGCCCAAGATCCCGAGAGGAGAATGGAGGAGAAGGGATTGCAGCGTGACCATCCCCCCTGGGGGGTGATTTCTCGCTTTCTGTCTCTATGTCTCTCTCTGTCTGTCTGGCGAGCGCACGCGCCCTACAGTGAAAATCTCTCAAAAAAAAAAAAAGAACAGAATGGAGGACAAGGGACTGTCGGCTCACCATTCCCCCTGCTGGCTGCTTTCTCATTCTCTCTCTCTCTGTTGAGTGCATATGTCCTATAGTAAAAAATACTTTTAAAAAGGGCTAAAATGATGTAAAAGTAATTTGAAAATTATTTCAATCCACTTTAACACTAAATATATGAACGCATCGGTTACAGAAACCAAGAAAGAAAGAACTTAGCCAGGAAGCAGAAAGCTCTCTAACGATGGGCAAGTCATCACGAGTTTCAATGAGCTACCGTCTTGAAAGGAATTTACTTTATTAACCTACAATAAACTGGATTAAAGCAGAGGTTTGCCTTTTTGAAATGTGATTTCTCTTTCTCTAGGAAAGAAAAGTACAATCTGCCTCTTCAATGCGGCCTCTCTTCACAGGACTGGCCCCAGAACGTTCTTTGCTCCAGGGCCTTTTCCACACCCCTCCCATAACCGCTGTGCTACTGTGTGGTTGTTGCGTAAACTCGCATTTCCCTCTTAGGTAGGTTAAAGCATCAACAGATCCTTGGTAGTCCTTTTTTACTTTAATTTTCCCCCATAGGGTGTATATGCTCACCAGAGACAAGAGGAGCAAAGTGAGAAATCGCCCCCTAGGAGAGACGGTCACACCACAGTCCCTTGTCCTCCTCTATTCTCTCAGGACTCGGGGCATGCACACACATGCACCAGGTGTGATTTTTCAAGCCACTGGGTCTGGGACTCAAACCGTGGTCGGCCTTGTGGGAGGCCAGCACCTTAAACACTATGCCACCTCTGGCCCCCGGTAGGCCTTCCGCAATCCCACCTGGTCACTGCGAGGGTGAGTGCATGTGTGCACGGAGGAACTGGCCCTCCACAACCTGGTAAGCACTTGTGTAGCCTAGACAGGACAGGCAGTCCCGGAAGAGGCCCGAATTGATTACCAAGGCTCTCCTGAGCAGTGACTTACTGAGCAGCATTGTTTTCCTTTCTTAAAAAAAAAAAAGTATGATTTATTTTCAGCCCATCATTGCAGCATCGTTACTTTTCAATAGCCATTTAAAATTATTTGCATCACAGTAAATTAACAGGGCGTTAGGCCAAGGGTCTAAAAGGACAAGTACCAGTTTCTGAACCATCCAGCTGAATACAGGAATGCTGACATTCCCAAACTCGTGGTTATACGGAGTGATTCTTGACACCAACCTCCTGAGGGGTCCGAGCAGACTCCAGCCAGAGCCCGTCTGCCAGGATGAACCCCACTTCCTGCCTGCACAACCTCGGGTACGCCATTTAACTTCTCGCTGGCAGTTTCCTCATCTCTAAAAGAAGACAGGCCTTCCCAGGTTTTTGTGAGGACTAAATGAATTCATAAGCAAAATGATCAAAACAGCCTGGGCCACGTGTGCATTTCACAGTGTGACGTGCCGTCATTGGCATCACAATTATTATTAGGAATAATATTCATCACAAGCTCATCTTAATTAATTGAGTGTATTAAAAAAAAATAGGCATCCCAAATCAGCAAGGGTGTTTTGGATTTGTCTGTTATAACACCCTATCTGGTTTCTTAAACATACCACATTTAGACAAGTAAAAGGGCAAAGCGCCTTTGGGTTTAATAACAATCCTCATGCTCATTTTAAAGCTTCAAGAAAGTGGTTATTTTGGGACCAGCAGTTGGCATAATGGTTGTGTCGCTGGACTCCCATGTAGTCGACCGCGGTTCGTGCCCTGGACCAGGTGGCTTAAACTCATGCCGGGCACGTGTGCATGTGTGCCCAAGATCTCGAGAGAATGGAGGAGAAGGGACTGCGGCGTGGCCATCCCCCCTGGGGGGTGATTTCCCGCTTTCTGTCTGTCTCTCTCTCTCTCTCTCTCTCTCTCTCTCTCTCTGTCTGGCAAGCGCACGCACCCTATAGCAAAAATCTCTCCAAAAAAAAAAAAAAGTGGTTATTTCAAGTCTGGGTCTGGTTTTCTTCTTCGTTTTCTGAAAGGATTTATAGAAAATAAATGATTTACCCTGCCCTGGCTGGAACACCCCGGCTGCTTACCTTTCAGGGGAGATGCTTTGTGTGAGTACAGGGGACAGCCATGTGGTTTCAATTTCTATGCACAAACGCCTCATTGTGGGCTGAGTGGCAACAGACTCTCAATGTTCTCAGGGCACTGTGTTCTTGCTCCTTGGGTTTTCCATTCTACTTTTACTCTGTGGTGATTAAGTTTCCCGTCCCCTGCGACAAGCACCTCTCTGTGTGTTCTGAGTACCCATGCAAGTTAGCTGCTATCGATATTTTAAAAAACATAATATGGTACATTTTTACAAAACCCTTTCTTCCATTCATATACCTCTTCCTGGGTTGATTCCCCCAAAACTGCCTGACCTTGACACTAGGCCTAAGTCTAAATAAACAACCCTTAAACAACCTGTCTGTACAGGCTTCTCACACTAACTTCCCTAACAGGATAGGAAAACAAAACCTGAAAATATTCGATTGTAGTGAAGTAAAAAAAAAAAAAATCTTCTGGGACGTGGTTGGTTTTGCTAGTTTCCATAAAATGTTCTCACTCTAAAGGCACTTTCCCCCCCAGACCATTCGATAGTAGTCTCCATTTTTATAGACGAACTCACTTCCAAAGCTATCCAGCTCGTCTTTCATGTGCTCAAGGCTGTACCTGCGAGAACAGGGGGTGTTCCCTGTGGTGTGACTGGAATAGCTGGCAGGCTTTTTGTCCTAGTTTCTGTGCAACAGGACTGATTTTTCCATTTCCTGCTTTGATTTGCAACACAAAGGTATCTGTACCTTGGCCAGATTTTGCTAAGACGCTTAACAGCTACCCTTGAAGCTCTCAGACTTCATCGGCCAAATGTGACTTCAAAACCACAGATCTAAAATACCAGCCAGCATAAATAAAATTTTATATGAGCAATGTTGAACTTTTTAGTCATCCTCACACCCTGCAAATTTACAATACATCTTTCAATAAAATCCAAAGAAAAAAATGAATCTCTTCCTTTGGCGTGGGAGTGCATTATATTGAATCTACCACACAATGCTTAAGAATTAACTAACCATTTGCAAGAGACTTTAGAATGAAATGACTCATCTTTATGACAACTACCCAAGTGTATATTCACGCATGCGTCTTTCTGTGCGGATTATGAGCTGGTTTCAACATCGCATGTCTTTCCCCAAGCGGCCTCTGCTCTGCTCAAAGGCCTGTGTTCTTCCACTGTCCCTGCACAGGACTCGGGCCCATAAAAGGCAAAATATTTTAGTGACAGAATCTGTTAGTCCTCTCACCAAAACTGTCTCTCTGCTTTCTGACAAGCCTAAGTGTACATTCAAGTAATTCATAAACTCCTGCAAACACCATTGAGCTGTTTTATTCTTACCAGAACTGGACACACGCCTGATCCTCTGGGGAGATAAGACTCGATCCGAATTGAGATTTCTACTATCGCTGTTCCGCCTCAAACAGGAAACAGAAGGCCCTACTTTGCCTTTCGGGCCAGGTGTTTTCCTCAAACTGCAGGAGTCAGGCTTGGATATACTCCTACCTGAGGTAGTGGAAGTTTTGGAAGCAGAACCCTGTGGAAACAGTTAAGATTTTAGTTCAGATCACACCTCTCGCAGACTGCGGCGTCAGCTCTGTGAAAGAAACCCTTTGGGTCTAAGTGGCTACGCCCATTAAGCTGCCTTGTCCTGGCAGGCCTTGTATCCCTCTGGGTACTCCCTCTCGGAGCCTTGCTCTCCGCCCTTAAATGCTAGCCTCCACATGGCCCTCCTTTCTGGCCCTACCACGAGCTCTCCCTATGGGGACTGTGTCTGCTCTTTCAACTGTCACCTAGACACGGTGCAGGCAAAGAGATGCAGGCTGTCCAGGCCGATGCTGTCCTGAGTCTCCCAGACCCCTCACTTCTCCCTGCCCCTCTTCATTCCGCACCCACCGGCATCGCTCCTTAGCAGTGACCCCACTCATTGCTACTGTTCTTTAGGGACATACTACTGCTCTGGCGCTATACAAAATATCATCCCAATTTCTAAATACATGTATCAACTCATTTAATCCTCGTAACAGCCTAGGAGGTAGATGTTTTTATCATTTCTCTCTCTCTCTCTCTCTCTCTCTCTCTCTCTCTCTCTCTTTTGTTTTTTTAATTATCCTCCCCGGGAAATAGTCACACTACAACCCCTTCTCCTCCACCTCTCGCTCCTTAGGGACTTAGGCCATGCACGCACATGCACCTGATGTTTTTGAAGTCAAGAGGCCTGGGACCTGAACCACACAGCTGGCCATGTGGAATCCGGCTCCCTTAGCCACCAGGCCATGGGCTGGCCCCATACCTCATTTTTAAGAAGAAAATTAAACTTACTGAGGGTCAGCAGGTGATGTGGAGGTTAAAGAGCTGGACTCCCACATGGCTGACCATGGTTTGCGTCCCTGACCTGGCAACTTGCTTGCTTTCTCGCTGTCTCTCTTTGGTGAGCACATATGCCCTGTGGCAAATATAATAATAATATAAATAATTCTTTTTTAAAAAAGGAAAATTAAACTTACTTTTCCATGCATCTCAAAACTCATCTTTTCCCATATTCACCACAATATAACCAGGCACCCAAGTCAGTAAAAGTCATTTCTGGGTGCTTTCCTATCTTACCTCCATAACCTCTCTTCCAACCCCGCTCAGCAATGTCAGCATTCTCCTCACCAGGACTAAGGAAATCATGTCCTTAGGATCTTTCTGGTCTCACAGGCTTCTAATTCATCCTCCGCTCCCCTGCTTGGGCAATCTCTCCGAAATTCAAACGAGGTTCGACAGCTTCCCCCTGCCTCCCTGAGAAGGTCAACTCTTCTTATTGGGCTCCTCGAGCCCTGTTGGACATGGCAGCCCCTGCGGCCCTCCTCACTTCTTGCTTAATGTCAGGGTTCTGTGCTCCAGCTCCTGGTGGAACCAGTCCCTGGAGCTCCCTGAGACGGTATCCCCCCGATCCTCATCTTTGCACCTGCTTTTGCCTCTACCCAGAATACCTGCCCTTCTGGTTTGGGCTAGTGACTAACGTGACGTCTCCCCAAGAAGCCATCTTTGCACCCTCCCATGGCCACCATCCTGTTCCCCTCCTATGCCAGCATTGCCTGCATCTTCCCCATGGCCACCATCCTGCTCCCCTCCTATGCCTGCACTGCCAACTGGGTTTCGAGCACACTCTGTGGTTTACTGCTGCCCGTTGCACCCGCCAGCACACCTGCCCACCGGCTGTCTTTCCTTTCTACATACTAACAGCCGGCACAGTAATACAGCACATAGTAGGCCCCCAATCAACGCTCCCATTGTACATGCGGTCTTCCTCAAATTACCCCCCAAAGCCCAGGTACGACAGTACTGCCCCTGTGCATAAAGAAAACTCGAGCCTCACGGAGCCTAAGAAGCTTGACCCAGGTTCCTTTCCACCGAACACTGGAGGGACAAATTGAAACTACTCCAAAATCCATTTTCATGACCTCGATGCTGCACACTCCCCTACACCCTTTCCTCTTTTGTCAATAAGTCATCAATGACCATTTCCAATAGAGATACCTGAAGCCCTGCCTCCACGGTAGTTGTATTCACACCCGAGGGGATTTCAACACTAACTAAATAGACCAGTCTCCCAAGGAAACAGCTGAAGGTCATGTTTTGGGCAGAACAACATAGAAGGCGGAGCAAAGCAGCTGATCAGTAGGACACAAACTAACAGATCTTTTCTTTCCTTAAGTGGCAACATTAACCTTCCAGAGAAAACCATTTAAATAGTAAAGCAGAAAGGTGCATCTTCAACAAATGGCGTCTTTTGCTTTTCAGAGTTAACACGTTATAAAATTCTGAAACTATAATGTACAGGCAGGGGAAAGGGGTTGGGACCTTCAAGTTCATGGGGAAAGGTGCACTATGAAAAAAAACCTCTGCATGGATGTTACCTTTTTACACCAAAATAAACTTGCATTAACTTTCTGAAGTCCTCTTGTATATAGCGAAAGGGCCAGAATGCGGGTCAGGGACCTGAGCTTGAACTGCAGTTTTACTACTTGCCAGTTGTGTTTATTATTATTATTATTATTAATTTGCTTTAGGGACGTACACTTAGTGGGGAGAAGGGAGAAAGGGAGAAAGCATCCCCCAGGGGCATGGCCATGTCAGTCCCACCACCACCGTCCTCTTGGGATTTGGGGCATGCACAAGTGCCTGGCAAGCCTCTCAAGACTCCAGGTCCAGATTCGAACCATGTTATCGGCCATGTAGGATCCAGCCATCTTAACCACGATGCCATCAGCTAGCCCCAGCTTTGTGAGTCCTAAGTAACCTTCCTGAGACACTGAAACCATAGGCAACAAGGGCCAGTCCCACAGCCTGAAGGGGCTTGGCTGCATGACCGACAGCTTAAAACCATGCTAGGCACATTTGTGCGCATTGCACATGCCCCAAATCCTGACGGAACGGGGAGATGGAGAAGGGACTGTGGCATGGCCCTTCCCCTCGGTGCGGTGCTCTCTCCCCCTCCCTGGCACACTCCCTCTACCGATTAAAAAAAAAATATATATATATACATATATATATAGATAGAGAGAGAGAGAGAGAGAGAGAATCATGGCTCCATTGTTACTGGAAAGAGTAAATGACAACATGTTTAGATACTTGCCCACTCCCTTTACCTAACGTGATCACAAATACACAACCTCCATCATGGGTAGCTAGCTACTTTACACCCTATATCAAATTAAAGTCAAATCCCTTCTTCTAAGTAAGCACATTTCTAAAATTTCAGGTCAACCTTGATCACGGAGCAGCTATGAAGCCGCAGACAGCCTACGGAACCCGAGGCCTAACTTGGCCGAAGACCAGCGGAGCACGCTCAACATGAGATCTCTCTAGGGCCACGGAGCCGGGGCAGCAGAGCCTTCGGGTCCTGCAGGCTCAGCGGGTGGGCATCGGGGTTGGAGCAGACTGTGCAGCAGACGTCCCTCCTCTCCGCTGGCTACTGTAAGCGGGCCTGTGGGCTGCGACGACCCACTCAGGCTCTCTTCGCCCACTGTCCCCCACACAGGGGGAAAGGTGAGAGAGGGCGCTGTGCTGACGACGGGACTGTGGGAAGCATGGATTCTTGCCAGCTGCTGTGGCGCCGGGGTAAGGCAAGCGCCCGCTGATCCGGATGTGACTATGGACAGCCACAGGTCCGAGTCTCAGGTTGGGCTGAAATCGTACCAGGGCACACACGGGCTCCCCCAATCCCGAGAGGCAGCGTGATGAGACCTGTCAAGGGCGCCTCACTCTCCTTTTCCTCCCTCTTGTGGACTCATAGGAGTCAATGGGGGCATGGGGAGTTCTTTACCCCAGCTGGTAAGTCCAAGGGGCCAAGACTTTAGGACAGCACTTCAGGACTTCTGAAGTGTTTTGTATCTAATTATAAAACCTAACCGTGGGACTCCGAGGTGAAAACTTGATTTTTTAAGCATGCACCGGGGGCTGCTTCAACCTGATGACTGTCTTATCTTACTTCGCTATCACATTATTAGCTTGAAAAAAGGCCATCGTTCTGCACGTAAGAAATATAAGCCTAAGACTAAAAGCTCACATTGGAAAACCTTTGGTTTCAGAATTAGACAACTAATTAATACTTAAGATAAAGTTTTAAAACTTTATACTACTCCAGTGTCTAAGACTCTGGAGCTTGTGGGGTGTCATATAATAAAAATCTCCCATAAATCAAAGAGAAATATATATTTTTTTTAATTTGCCAGAGAGCACATGAGCAGAGAGAAAAAGCGAGAGAGCACCCACCCCAGGGAGGATGGCCAAGCCAGTGCTGTCTTCCATCGCTCCCTCTCCTGGGATTTTGGGCACATATGCCTCAGGTGTTTTTCAACCTCCAGATCTGGGACTCGAACCACTCTGTTGGCCACATGGGATCCAGTCACTTTAACGAACATGCCACTGGCTGGCCCTAAATGTCTTATCTCTAGGTATATCTATAAACACTAAGAATATTGATTACAATTAAGGGGTTATTGCAATTTAATTGAGCAAAATATTAAAATGATACATGATCCAAAATGAGTTTCCTAAGCTTGACTTCCAGGAAACAAAGTCTGACTCCTTCTACCATCCGGGAGTGTGTGGAAGCCTCCTGCATGTAGAACCTGTGGAAGGCCAACCCGTGCGACCAGTTGGTGGCGTAGTGGTTGTCCAGGTGCTGGACTCCCGCGTGGCCAACCACTGAGTCTCAGACCTGTCAGCTTGAAGATCATGTTGGGTGTGTGTGCAAACATGTCTAAGATCCCAAGAAGAGAAGGGACTGTGGTGTGGCCATCAACCCCTGGGGGGTGAGTTATCACTTTCTCTCTGGTGAGCATAGGTACCATACAGCAAAAACTTTTTAAAAAGGGAGGGGGCAAACATGTGGGAGGCTGTGATCCAAGCCATTTATTTACTTATTTACTTACTTACTTACTTTTAGGGAGAGGTTTTTGCTATCAGGGCTTATGTGCTCACCAGACAGACAGAGAGATAGAAAGCAAGAAATCACTCCCCAGGGGCATGGCCATGCCACAATCCCTTCTCCTCCATTCTCCTCTTGAAATTGCGAGCACACACGCACACGCATCCAGTATGAGTTTTAAGCCAGTGTCTAAAACTCAAACCACAATCGACTTACATGGAGTCCAGCAACGGACCCGTTATGCCATCTGCTGGTTCCCAAGGCCACTTTTTAATTTTTAACTTAAACACAGTCTTGCTTGGGTCGGCCCCGTTGCTTAGTGGTGGAGGCGGCTGGATCCCACACGCTGACTGCTCAGTTCAAGCTCTGGACCAGCTGCTGGAGGAACAACAGGCACAGGTGTGTGTGTGCCCAAATCCTGACGTGGCTGTGGCTGGGGCGGAGGAGAGGGGACTGCAGTGTGATGACCCCCTGAGGGGGCACCCCCCTCCCTCTCACATAACAGCAGCAACGACAGAGAAGACGGGGCCGTGCCGTGCCACAATCCTGCCTGTCTCCGTACCGCCAGGACGGGTCAATGGGCACACTCACTACCCCGGCTGTCAGCATGGTGCTCACCAGGGCTGGGCCCCAAGGCCATCACTTCTGGCTATGCACAAGGTGTCCAGAACCATGGGTGCACAGAGCTCCGAGACTGAAGGTGTGCGTGCCCCCAACGAAGCGCCATTCCATTTTGGCAAGAGATGTGCTAACACGTACGAGCCACAGAACAGTGACTCTGGCAGCGAACCACACGGACAGCACAGGGTGAGGTAAGGCGATTTGTGCCCAGAGACAGCGGCACGGCACGCACCAAACTCCACAGCAACCTTCCTGCTAAGGCCACTGGACACGGAATCCACATGATGCTGTCTCTCCTCCCAGGATTTAAACTAGTGAAAAATAAATTTAAAAAGTGAATTTGGGGGCCAGCTGGTGGCACGGTGAAGGCAGACGAATCCTCCATGGCCGGCTGTGGGGTTCAAGTCGGCCGGCACGTGTGCACACATACCCAAAATCCCGAGAGAGAATGGAGAAAGCTGCAGCGAGGCCATCTCCCCTGAGGGAGATATCTCAGTCCTCCATCCCGTCTCTCTCTGGCTAGTGCATGTGCCCTATAGCAAAAAACAATGCAAAAAATGGTGTATTCATACTCTCGTAATCTTGTTAAATGACTTAAAAACTTACTGCCGTAAATGGAGTTGCTATATCCTTTAAAACGTGGAGGACACTGAACATTTTCTGAGTACAAGGACGTCAGAGAGCTACATGGAATAGCGATTACAGCTTACGAAAACATGGGGGTCTGGGCCAGCAGGTGGTATGGTGGTTAAGGCACTGGACTCGCACATGGCTGACCATGGTTCGAGACCTAGACCTGGTGGCTTCCTATCTCACTTTCCTTCTCTCTGTCTCCCTCTGGTAAGCGTATGTGCCCTATGACAAATTAAAAAATAGTAATAGAAACAGTAGCAAACAAAACTAAATAATTCTTTTTTAAAAAACACATAAGAGTTTTAAAGTGAGTATCTTAATACAGGGCCTTATCGTGGGAGCTATGTAAGCTTTGGAGACAGTGGGACACTGACCATCCTCCTCATTACACTGAAAACAAATGAAAAACGCTTAACGGGGTCTCTTGGAGCACCTCGTGACAGTATGCGCACATTCAAACTGCGGTACGTTGGTCGGGAAGCCTAGGAGTGAAAATGGGAACCGGAAATCACTTGAATGGAGGTGATACTGACGGTATCTGGCGGCCCACTGGAGCTACCAGGATGAGACGCCCTAGGATTTGGGACTGGAGAAAGCATTCCAGGAGGTCTCCCTGACTGGGAGTAATGTGTAAGTAATACCTCAGAGAACAATGCCACGTGATCCCACCTCAGGAACGCCACCCGGGGCCACGAGGGCCAGGAGCAGTGCCGTGGTGGGTGGCTCTCCCTCACGTCATGTAGATCTAGTGAAGGTATCTTATCATATTGCAAAGGAATGTAAGCAGGGCTCCAGAATATCTCAATCTCTTGAGGATGTGCTGAAACAAAAACTAGAGCTATAGCAAAAAAGAAAAAAAAAATCAGAATTAATGGACGGTCATTAGTTTAGTACGTGGTGTGGTATATATTCTTCCAAACAAAAACCGAAACACCTCCACACTGACCCAGCTCAAGAGTATCAGGCCAGGACCAGCCAGTGGTGTGGTGGTGAAGGCAGCTGGATCCCATATGGTCATCTGTGAGTTCAAGTCCCAGACCTGCACGTGTGTGTGCACATGCCCAAATCCCGAGAAGTGAATGGAGAAGGGATTGGCAAGGCTATCTCCTCTGGGGGTCATTTCTCACTTTCTTTCTCTGTGTGTGTGTGTGTGTGTGTGTGTGTGTGTGTGTATACATGTATGCACGTGCCCAGCAACCACAGGAGCCCTATGGCAAAAGTTAAGAATATATATATAAAGAATATTGAGCCAGCCAGTGGCGTGGTGGTTAAGGTGGCTGATTCCCAAGTGGCTGGCTGTGAAGTTCAAGTCTCAGATCCAGCGACTTAAGAAGCACACTGAGTGGTGTGTGCCCAAAATCCCAAAAGAAGGAAAGGAAGAGACAGGAGACACCCTCCAATGGAGGGTGCTTTCTCACTGTCTATCTCTCCCACTCCCTCACCAGCAAACATACATACTCCAGCAAGACAAGTTTTATAAACACTATAAAAAAAAACAACAAAGGGACCAGCAGTTAGCGTAACGGCTATGTTGCTGGACACCCATGTAGTCGACCGCGGTTCAAGTCCCGGACCCGGTTGCTTAAGCTCATGCCAGGCACATGTGCGTGCGTGCCCAAGATCCCGAGAGGAGAATGGAGAAGAAGGGATTGCGGCATGCCCATCCCCCCTGGGGGGTGATTTCTCTCTTTCTGTCTCTCTGTCTCTCTCTCTCTGTGTCTGGCAAGTGCACGTGCCCTATAACAAAAACCTCTCCAAAAAAAATAAAATAAAATAAAATCAGTCTCCCCTAAAGAATCCCCAAGAAGCTGCAGTTCCCCTCTGTGTAGTCCCCATGCAGCCTGAGGTCATTCTGGACCCGCTCCTCAGCGCTTGGCCACAGTGTATTTTATTTCTGCCAACATGAACCCTGCATGGACAGGCGTGGGGGTCACATCTGCCTCTCTCCCTGGCACCTAGCTCCACCCCTGGCCCAGAAGACAGGCACCCAAGGACAGGGCGTGTGGGGCTGAAAATACACGGAGGTCCCACTGCCAAAAACAGGGCCGAGGACAAGTGTGTGACACCCGTGACAGCCTGCAGGACGTCTCTCAAACTCCGAAAACTCACGGCTTCATACTGTTGCAAAACCCATCTTTGAACTGCATATGCATTCTTACCTCGTAAAGGGGGAAACCTACGCCCTCCATGTGACAGGTGTTAGGGAAACACACTGCCTTTTCACTAGACGCACACACACACATTTTGTTTAAGTACCAAGAATCAATACACGAGGGCTCTGAGACTTCGGTCATTCACTAGTCCAATCCTTTCACCTTTGGGTCTTCAAATTTACCTGCCCAAAGTCACCTTAGCTGCTCAGAGGCAGAATCCAGAACACGCAAGTTCGAGAGAGCTCTGCTTCCCAGAGCTGCTTCGGCAAGAGCCCAGGGTTATTTTTAAGCTGACGTGTTTACCCACGCTGCCTGGCCATTTCTTCAGTCTGATCCAAGGCATTTTAAAGTGTATAAACAAACACGTTCACCTCCAGAAACATAAAATATGATTTGATTATATAAGGTATTTAGCCTCAAGTAACTATACTAAAATATTAAGATACCCTTTTCTTTTAGCGTATCATGAAAAGGAACATGGGTACTGAAATTGGGGCATGTTTTGATACACATATTGGTTCTCCTGAGCCCTACTGACACTCTACTGTGTCCTGACAAACGAAGACTCAACACCCGAAACAACCTGCAGGCCTAGTTCTGCAACACCATTGACTAGCAGGAGACAGCTCCTCGCTACAACATTCCAGTGTTTCCACTCCCTGAAGCACGCAAACAATCTTCACTTACCAAAAACAGAGACCCGTATTCAAAAGTCTCATTCATAATTTCCTTTTTTGGCTCCTGTTTTTCCACAGGTGCTCCATTTTCTTCTTCATCCTTTTCAGGGCTAATCCTTTCGATGTGGGGAACATACGTCACTTCCAAACACTCGGCGCTTTCCATCTTAACGGGGAGGACGCCTTTGATCTGAACAAGCGCAGCTACAGACCCGGCCTCGCAGGCCGAATTAGCAGAACCTGCCTGGTCAACATCCTCCCGATTCGATTTCATGGCAGCCGTTGCTCTTGGCGCCCGGTGCGGAGCATTTTTAGAATGAGTTGTGACATGCACAGCCTGGCTGGTAATGAGTTTATTCAACTGCTGCTTGTGCGTCTTGTTCATGAGGACTTCGGCTTTCGTGTCTGCGTTCAGGTCGGATCTCAGTGTTTTGCTCAACACTGTCAACTGTCTGGAGGGGAACCCCGGGGAGGGGGAAGAGGGGCCGGTCAGCTGAGGTTTGGGTGGGACCCTCGATGACGCGGGGTCTTTGGATGGCAACCCTGGCCGAGACATGACTTTAGCTTTGACGTTCTTAAAGTTTGGTCTTGGATAACTTATAATTTCGGTTTTCCTAACTTTGCTGCCTACAGAGGTATTCGCTTTGGTGCTCGATTTTCCTAGGCTGGGTTTAGACGTACTCGCAGGTGTCCCCTTGGGGTTCGGTAAACTGTTAAGCTCTCGAGGGCTCTTTCCCACTTTCTGACATCTCTCTGTCCTTCGGATGGGTGAGACAGAAAAGCTGGCACTCGTGGGCTCCAGGACTGGGGTGGACACTAGGACCGTGTTCTCTGCACTAGTGAGCATGTCGTTTGTGTCCCACGTCAGTTCCAACGGTGAAACCACCATCTGTCCCGGCGGGCTGCTTACTATCAACTCTATGGTACGGTCTTGGATTCCTGAATCCTTGTCGGTAGAGGCGACCGGAGTGTCTTCAGTCACAGTGACATTACGCTCTGAGTTCAGCCCTTGGGCTTTACTTTTATCAAAAGCTGGCACCAGAAATGGGCATTCATCATCAAAAAGACAATTAGGCCCTGTTTCTCTTCGATTTTGGCCCGTTTCCTTCCTCCCATATGCGCTCTGTGAATGTGTCTTACTATTCGGCTCATCTTTAGATAAACAAAAGGACTCTTGTAACGCAGACCCCCTGGGGACTTCCACGCCATCAGAACCTGGTGTGAGAGCTGGTGTCTCTTTTTTTCCAACAAGTCTGTGCTGTGACCCATCTGTGTATTCGCTGGTGACCTTCCCTGAAGAACGCGGACACTGATCTCCAGTATCTGGAACAACCACCTCGGTTTGCATGACCACATCGGAAAACGCAGTGTCACTCGTCTCTGGGCCCTCTGATGGCGTGGCTTGAGCAGCCCCAAATCCCCCTCTGTCATAGCTAGTTTCTCTTAAATACGTCTTGTCAGAGTGAGAAGATGCCCAGTTAGAATGGGATAAAGATGCATTTCCCCTTCGCAGACTGGGTGGCTGCAGACTCTCGGTGGGAGACCAAGACTGACTCTCGTCCACGGCCTGATGGGTTGTGAAGGTGCAGTTAGCATCCACTTTCATGTCAAATGTCTGGTTTAGCTCCAAGGCCGGAGGGTGGTCCGGACAGTTGAAATGGTCATTAGACTTCCACGGGCAGGACAGAGGAAGCTCAACGCTCTGGTCCCGGTCTGCTCCCAGGGAAGGACAGCTGCCCTGGAGGTACACAGGCTCCTCTGCATGAACGAGCCCCGGAGATGGACTTGTGGGATCCCCATGCATACCTAACGCCTGCTCACTCACAAAACCACCTGAAGACTTCCGGTGACTGAGTACTCCAACATGCTGATGGTTTAAGGAAATATTCTCACCAGGCTCGGCAGCAGGTTCCGTTTCCAAATCGACCACCATGGCGTCTGGGCTGGCAGAATTCCAATCCCCGTAAGCGGTTGAAGAGTTCGGTATAGCTGGTGATTTTTGGTTGTATGCATATATATTTCCATTTTTATCTCTTATAAATAAGGATTGCAGTTCGTCTTCTTTCTTGTCATCTGAAGTATCATCATTCATCCTGAATGTTAACTTTAAACCTCTGCCATTTTATTTCTTCAGTTCCTTTCAAATGAGAGGAAAGGGGAAAAAAACAATCTTCTGTCTCCTAAGTGTTTCAGCACAGTGGAAAGTTTTCCAGTCTAAGATGCTTTTGAGTTGAAACGATCTGTTGTTCTCTGGAAGAAATAAAATGTATAACTCGGGTAAATATTATAAAAATGAATAGACTTCCCTTGATTTACTTTAATCGCTTCATTTTCACATTAAGAACCCACAGCTATTACTTTGGGTAATTAAGATATTAGCTAACCTACAACCCCCTTGGAAAACCATGTTCTTTTTATTTGAGGGAATGGGGCCGATGGAGGACGCAGACACTGCTGGGTTGTCTCTGTGGCTGACTTCACAACTGGTAGGTCTCCTCCCTACCCCCGGGGCCTCTTACTTGTCCTAAGAGAGAAGTAAGTTACTTGTTTAATTAAAGGAAGTTAAATCTGGCAAGATTTTCCTTCTTATTGGTTGACAGAGCGGCCATTCATCCTGGTTTGCCTAAAATGATCCCACTGTGTGTCTGCTGTCCAGCATAACTAGTACCCGTGTCCCTTTCATTCTCAGAAGGGCGTCCCTGTTGTTTCCAGGAGTCACGACCAGACAGACCAAGCGGGCCCAGCAAATACGCTGAGATCAATGAAGAGTTAGGGAATTAGCATTTCTCCTCCCGTTTTCATCCTTGTCTTACACAGACGCCACTTCCAAAATAAAGGAGGAAAAGTTTATCCTTAAAAATGAAAGTGGTTCTGGGACCAGCAGTCAGCACAATGGCTATATTGCTAGACTCCCATGAAGTCGACCGAAGTTCGAGTCCCAGACCCAGTGGCTTAAACTCACGCCGGGCGTGCGTGTGCATGCCCAATATCCGGAGAGAAGAATGCAGGAGAAGGGATTGTGGTATGGCCATCCCCCCTGAGGGGTGATTTCTCGCTTTCTGTCTCTCTGTCTCTCTCTGCCTTTCTGGTGAGCACACGCGCCCTATAGCAAAAACCTCTCCCAAAAAGAAAGTGGTTCTGTTAGCTGGTCGTCCAAGTGGAAAGCATCGAGCATTATCACAATGTTACAGGGAGAACTACACCACGGACTGAATCATGTCCCTCCAAAACCCCAGTGACTCTACTGGAGATGGGGCCTTTAAGGAGGTGATGACAGTTAAGTGAAGCAGAGGCGGAGTACGGATCCGACAGAACCATTCTCTCACAAGAAGAGACCACACAGACCCGTCCTATCATGGTGGGGCACAGTGAGAAGTAGTTATCAGCAAGGCAGGAAGAGAGCGCTCTCCAAAAACTGCACCTGACAGAACCTTGGTCTTAGACTCCCCAGCCTCCAGAACAGAAAACACATTCGTGTAGTTTAAGTCGCCCAGTCTATGAGACTTTGCTACGGTAGCCTGAACCAAGAAGCCATAAGACCTAGTCATTCTACTTCTAAATTTCTATTAAAGAGATATAAAAACACATGTCCACACAAAAATGTGTACGTAAACGTACCAGGAGTCTTGGTACATTCATAATAGCCAAAAAGCCGAAATAATCAATTAGTGCATACATAACAAAATGTAATATACGCACAGAATATCCTTCTGCAATAGAAAGGAATATTAGATTGATAAATGGTACAACACAGGAAAGTCTTACAACTTGAAAAATATTGTATTAAGTGGAAGAAGCCAGTCACAAGAAATCTACAGGTCATGATACGATTTACATGAATTGTCCAGACAAGGCAAATCTATAAAGATGGAAAACAGACTAGAGCTTCTCTAGGGTGGGAAAGGCTCTGGGGGTGGGGGGGGATGACAAATGGCTGCTAACTGAAGGAAAGTTCCTTTTTTTTTAAAAAAATAATTATTTATTTTATTTTATTCATTTGTTTATTTATTTATTTTTTAGTTTGACCAGAGAGAGACAGAGGGTGAGAATGAGAGAAAGAGGGAGTGAGAAAGCAAGTCACCAGATTCAGGACTCGAACCCTGGTTGGCCATGTGGGAGTGTCCAGCACCTTAACCACCACGCCACCTGCTGGTCCCAAGAATGTTTCTTTTAGAGATGATTAAAATGTTCTAAAATTACATTATGGTGATGGTTGAAAAATGGTCAAAATATTCTGAAAACTACGAATTATACACTTTAAGAAAACCTTTCGAACCCCCATAAAAGGTATTAAATCTAGAGATTTTTGCAAATAACTACTGAGTCATTGAAAAAATCGTGACTTTTTAATGTTTTTCTATGCAAAAATGCATCATGACTTTTCTGGTGACCTCCTAAAATCTCTTTACAGTGTTTGTCAAATAGCAGTGCTTAAGAAAGGCCCAAATGCCCGAGCTGGGCCACAGAGCAGTCACACAGACACGCATTCGGCAGCACGCACCTTCTAATCTTAGTCCACGTCCACCAGATGTCACAGTCCTGTTCTGAAGAAGTACAGTAGCCACCGGGGGGAGTGACACTGTGGGTGACCTACAAATTTCTGAATTCAGAGTGGGTCTCACTTTCCTATTCTGCAGCCTTCTCTCTGTATTCAAACTTGAGTGACCTGAACAAAACTCAGCGTAGGATGCAGGGGAGGGCGGCAGGGATCCGTGTCTGCACCGACAGCTCTGTGTTTCTGGCTGTGCCCACAAAGCAGCCTTTACGGGGCAAGGAAAGACAGCAGTGGTCATCTCGGTTGCCTGCACTTGGTGAGCACGCCCACGCACACGCACACGCGGCTCAGCCCTAAAGTCGGGCAGCGTCAGGTACACACTGACGGAAAGTGCAAATCAGCCAACTCTTTAGCCATACCGCTCTACAGTTAGAAGGAATCAGTTCAGAAATTGTTTATGGGGAACCAGCAGATGGCACAATGGTTACCTCTCTGGACTTCCACATAATCAACCACAGTTCAAGTCCCAGACCCAGCGCTTAAAACTCATGCGGGACACATGTGCGTGCGTGCCCAAAATCCCAAGAGGAGAATGGAGGAGAGGGGATTGTGGTGTGGCCATCCCCTGGAAGGTGATTTCTCACTTTCTGTCTCTCTCATGAGAGGGCATGCACCCTATAGCAAAAACAAAACAAAACAAAACAAAATTCTCTAAAAAAAAAAGAGAGAGAGAAAAGAAATAGTTCATTGGCCATAATTTCAATAAAAGTATCTATGAAATATAAATTAACATTTTTAATCCTCTGATATAAGATACGTTCCAGCATAAGGGTTATACGGCTGGACTCCCACGTAGTTGACCGCAGTCTGAGCCCCAGATCTGGCAGCTTAAAACTCAAGCCAGGCATGCAAGCATGTGTGACCAAAATCCCAAAAGGTAACTAGAGGAGAAGGGATTGTGGTGTGGCCATCCCCCTGGGGGGTGATTTCGTGCTTTCTCTCTTTGTCTCTGTCTCTGTCTCTCCAGTGAGTGCATGTGCCCTATAGCAAGACTCTCTTAAAAAAAAAAAAAAAGTATGTCCAAGCTAAATGGTTAAATCAAGGAGTACATGTATTCATTTTTAGACCCACATATAGAGTATAATTTCCAAGAGCAGTAAACATGTCCACCTCCCTGCACCCATGAAGGTGTGTATCCAGTCAAGAGACTCCGGTGTGAGCATGTCTGAGCTAAGCGCACCGCACACATGCCCACTTAGCGTAATCGCACGTTATCTGTCTTCATTAACAGTCATTTGCTTCCACTAGCAGACCTGTTATTACCTAAGCCCCTTCTTCCAAAGTACACAAGAAATAAATACAATCAAATAAACCTCGGGCTGGCCAGCACAAGCAGGAGGGTGCCCCTGCATGGCAGCTGAGGTCTTGAGACCCACCTAAGCAGGCTGGGGAAGGTGGCCAGTACCCCAGGTCCTAGTCATTATTTCATGACTACTTATAGCGTAATTTTACTCCCCACTTAGGTCATTAAATGGCATGCCGTTTAAAGTGTGAATGCACATAGTTATGATAGATCCAAACCCTCTAATCCCTGCAGTCTCCTCTTAAGTTTTTATGAACTCACACATACAGTAGCAGTGACTCTCTAGGCTCCAAAACCCAAAATGGTCCTGGTCTTCAACTTGCTTTAAATTAAAAAAGAAAAAAAGACATGAGCAGGAACTCAGCTACAAATGACATTTTACTCTACAGTAACAAGGAGAGCAGTGAAGCTGGTGCGACTACACAGGCCTTGCTGCGTGGGGAGACCTGTCGGAGACGCCTCCTACTCTCCTTTCCTCTCGCCCTCCCTTCTCAGAAGAAATAAGTCAACGAACTTTAAAAAGAAAAGGGTAGTTGAACGACAAGAAAAAGCCAAGCCACCAGGCTGGCCCCACGGCACAGCAGTAAAGAGCTGCGTGAGAGAAGCTGGATCCCACGGGGCAGGGCAGCTGGACGCACAGGCGTGTGCCGGAGCGCCAGGGTCCGAGGGGTAGAGGGCCGGAGGGAGGGGTCACAGCCTGACCACATCCCGTGGAGGGTGCTCCCCCATCTCTCACTCTCAGAGAGACCTCTCTCAGTATGCACACGTTTTATAATGAATACAAAATAGTTAAAAAAAAAAAAATCATCATCACGGGACCAGCAGATAGCCTAATGGGTACGTTGCTGGACCCCCAGTCTACTGTGGTTCAAGTCTTACACCCGGCAGTTTAAAAATCACGCTGAGTGCACGCGTGCGAACCCAAGATCCCGAGAGGAGAATGGAGGAGAAGGGACTGCGTCGCAGCCATCTCCTCAGTGGGAGATTTCTCACTTTCTGTCTGTCTCTGTCTCTCTCCTCTCTCTGTCTTTCCAGTGAGCACACAAACCCTGTAACATAAACCTCTCTTTAAAAAAAAATCAGCAGCACATGTTATTAAAATAGATATACTAGAGCCGGCAGGTGGCATGGTGGGTAAGGGAGCTGGACTCTCATATGGCCAACTGCGGTTCAAATCCCACACCTGGTGGCTTGTTTTCTCACTTTCTTCCCTCTCTCCCTCTCTCGCTCTCTCGCTCTATCCCTCTCTGGTCAAATTGTCAAATTAAAATAAATAAATATATAAATAAATAAAATGAAGTAAAAGTAATTCTCTTAATAAAAGGCATACTCATAAATCTCTACTTTCTGTTTGAGCCACCTGTATGTAGAGATGACAGCATATGACTACAGAGAGGGCAGGAATGACAGTCATTAGAGTCGACGACCCTAAGTGCGCTGGTCACAGCGCTCAGGCAGGATCCCGGAGGCTGGCACTGGACGACCCAGACACTGACCCTTCAGCAATTTGATTACAGGGAGCCAAGGACTGGCCCAGGAGGGGCTGCCGGGGCTTTGGGATGTGACCATTCACGAACTGTTACAGAGAGCGGGGTTGGGCGTGGGGCCTGTGTTAAGTCAGCAGCCCCTGGGAGAGCACACAGATACTTGATCACGGATGATGTCGAGTTCACGCACCACCTCCCTTACTCTAAGTGTTTCTCACTGGTCCAGAACCCAGATCTAAAGGGTGGTTACTGGGACCAGCAGTTAGCATAATGGCTATGTCGCTGGACTCCCACGTAGTCGACTGCGATTCGCGTCCCGGACCCGGTGGCTTAAAACTCAAGCCGGGGGCTTGTGCGTGGCCGCCGGGCCTGAGCGGGGCCACCAGGCCTGCGTGTGGCCCCTGGGCCTGAGTGTGGCCGCCAGGCCTGCGCCTGCGCATGGCCCCCGGGACTGCGCATGGCAGCTGGGCTTGAGTGTGGCTGCTGGGCCTGAGCCTGTGCGTGGCCGCCGGGCCTGCACGTGGCCCCTGGGCCTGCGCGTGACCACTGGGCCTGCGCCTGTGTGAGGCCGCCGGCCGCAGGCGGCCAAC
>NW_006159752.1:2941691-2968952 GCF_000334495.1 Tupaia belangeri chinensis | reverse complement strand
GGGATGGGGAATCAGGGATGGCAAAACAAAAGGCAAGGTATGCAGGACATAAGAATTGGAAAATTATTTTGCTGAGAACATGTATGTTGATGTGCTTGATTGAGCCAATGCACAGTGTATTTTGGATGGAAAATTCATTTGTGTGTTGTGATGGTGTATAGTGAATTAATGTAGAGAATGAATAAATTAAAAAAACAAACAAACAAACAAAAAAACTCACGCCAGGTGCATGTGCATGCGTGCCCAAGATCCTGAAAGGAGAATGGAGGAGAAGGGATTGCAAAGTGACCATCGCCCCTGGGGGGTGATTTCTCGCTTTCTGTCTCTCTGTCTCTCTCTCTGTGTCTGGCTAGCACACATGCCCTACAGCAAAAACCTCCCCACACACACACAAAAAAGAGTGGTTACTTACTGAACCTTCAGAGACCCCAATAAATATTACATTGTTTTGCCTCTTTTTAATTCCTAGCTTAAATCTATGACTTCTACAAAGTTCCCTGTATAAGGTTTACCATTTTTACTGTTTTTAAATGTACAGTTTGGGGGCCAGCAGGTGGCATGGTGGTGAACAGCACCGGACTCCCACGAGGCCGACTACGGTTCGAGTCCCAGACCTGGCAGCTTGCTTCCTCACTTTCCCTCTCTCGCCCTCTTACTCTGTCCCTCTCTGGCCAAATTAAAAAGTAAGTAAATAAATAAATAGAAATTAAATAATTCTCAAGTAAATAAGTAAATGGACGGTTCATCGGCCTTAAGTACATGCACACCATTATACGATCATCTTTCACCCCAGAACGTTCCATCTTTCCCAGCTGAATCCCTGAGCTCACTAAACTCCAACCCCCCATTCCTCCCGGCCCCCAGTCCGAGAGCACCATTCTACTGGACCGTTGGGAAAGTCATGCCGTACTTTTTTCACAGAAAAACAGAAAAATACATCACGCTTTCCCGATGACCTGATAATCGGTCTCTATGAACGGCTGATCTGTAACCTCGTATATAAAGAACCATCCAGTCTCTGTCCTTTCGTAACTGGCACGTGTGACTTAGCACAGTCTCTTCAAGGGTCACTTAAGCTATGACACACTGGTGTGAGCGTGCCCCCCGAGCTCACATGCTGGAATTTGGTGGCACTGTGAAGGTATTAAGAGAAAACTTAAGCGGACTAGGGGATCAAGAGGCAAGGCCTCTGGGAGGGAGTTGGGAAGGGGCCCATGAGGACTCCTGGCAGGATGACAAGGAAAGGGAGTGAAAGACACGTGGGCCCACCGCCTGCTCCACCCTCCGCCGCCGTGTGATGCAAGGAGACCCTCACAGAATGCCAGCGCCAAGCTCTGGGCGTCTCGGCTCCAGAACCAGAGGCTGAATAAAGCTCTGTTATCTCTGACACCACCCAGACTGGATTCTGCTAACAGCAACACAACATACGGACACACAGCCCATGCCGAAATGTCCTTCCTTTTCACGGCTGAATTATACTCCGTTTTCTATACATGTGACATTTCTCTGATCCACTCCTGCACCAGCTCCAGGCTATCACAGACCATGCTGTGCCCACGGTGCACACGCACCTGCTCGAGTTCCCTCGTGCACTCCTGTGGGGCATGCACCCAGAGTGGAAGTATGCATCTTACACTCCACAGCGCAGAGGTTCGCGTTTCGCGGTCTCCATGCCAGCGCTCCTTACTGCTGAGGGCTTCCTTAATCCCTCTGTCTTACGGGCCAAGGGCACATGTGAACACAGGAAACAGAACAAGAGAGGGAGCGGACCCACCCGGGGGGCTTCATCAGGTGGCAACTCTTTTTTTCCCTCCATTTATCCATCCTACCAAGATCCTAGGCAGGCATAGGACATGTTTTTCAATACGCTGGGACCAGGACCCACACCGCGGACAGCTTCTGCTTCTGGAGCCGCTTACTGCCCAGCGAGGGGCTGCCCGACACCTTCTGTTTTCCAATCTCCAAGATCCTAGGCAGGCATAGGGCATGTTTTTCAATATGCTGGGCCCAGGACCCATACCGCGGACAGCTTCTGCAGCTGCTTACTGCCCAGCGAGGGGCTGCCCGACACCTTCTGTTTTCCAATCTCCGTGATGGTGTTCCTAGGAGGCAGGGAAGAGGGACCTCGCTGTGGCTCTGGGCTGTTCCTCTGAGGATAAGACATTGTTTCACACGCGTACTGGTCATTCGGACAACTTCTTGGGGTAATGTCTATTCAAGTCCTTTGCCCGTTTGTTAACTGATATTGCTGTTATTTTTCTATTACCCCAGTTTTTTGTTGATTTCGTAGGTTTTTGCCATAGGGTGTATGCGCTCATGGAGGGAGAGAGACAGAGACAGAGAGGGAAGTCAGAAATCACCCCCGGGGGATGGTTTGCCACAGTCCCTTCTCCATTCTCCTCTGGTGATTTTGGGGACACATGCACACGTGCCCGGCATGAGTTTAAGCCACCAGGTCCGGGGCTCGAACCATAGTCGACTACATGGGAGTCTAGTGACATAGCCATTGCACCATCTGCTGGTCCCACTTCAGACTTTCTGCCCTTCAGAGCTGTGAGAGCTTAAATTTCTGCTGTTCGAAGCCACCCAGCTAGTGGGTGGTGCTGTGGTGGTCCCGGGAAACCAGTTAACGCTTACCACAGAAGACAGTGAATTCCTGGGAGTCCTTTACGAATTGGCTGTCTGGAATCCAGAACAGTTTGATCAGAAAGTACAAATACTCGTGACATTCTCCGACAGCCCAGGGACGGTATTTCTACCCGTAAATGTACCATAACGACCGGCTAGCAGCTTCGCCATTTCCGCCAGAATGATGGAAAGGGGCCTCCGTCAGAACACAGAGCCTTGGCCGCAGAACAGACGTAAATTACAAACTATTTTTTCTACCCTCTCTAGGGGGCACAATGGAGACAGGAGCCATTCTTCCCAACCACTCAGAGACAGTCCTCTGTACTTTGCTGCCCAGGTGGTGAGAGGTCGCTAACCTTGTCCCCCACTCACACCCGGCTCCAGATGGACAGCTGCTAACGAGATTAGCCTCACTCCAGATGACGCTCCCTATTTATAATGGCAGCGAGAGTTAAAATAGCCCTTCCTTTTGCGTAACTGCTGGTATAAATCCAAAAGGATCCTTACCTTGAGAGCAGCCGGAGCAGACAGCAACCAACCATTTAAAGGCTTAGCAGTATTGGAAGCAACAGAGACTTAGTTTCTTATTTAAAATATTATTCTAGTTGGGAAACATAAGCCCTAAAGGGGTAAAGACCTAGGCCTAAGCACTTGCTGTATTCCCCTCAGAACAGGCGTGGTCGGCCGCAATAATAATCCAAGCCACTTCAATGATTTAACGCAACTGTCTAGGGAGCTCTGCTCATATTCCCGGTCACCCAGGGGCTTCATCTCAAAGAAAGCTTCCGTAATTGGAGTGAGCAGGTGGCGTGGTGGTTAAGGCACTGGACTCCCACATGTCCATCTGCGACTCGAGTCCCGGACCTGGTGGCTTGCTTTCTCCCTTTCTCTCTCTGTGTCTCTCTCTGGTAAGCACACATGCCCTTAACAAAATTCAAAATAGTAAGTAAAATGAAATATTTCTTAAAAAAATAAAAAGCTTCAATAATCATCAGACACTTGGAAAGGTCCTCAGAAAATCATGCACTCATCCTGTGTGTGTGTGTGTGTGTGTGTGTGTGTGTGTGCACGCGCGTGCTATTGTAGCCAGGGGCTCACTGCATTCTAATCCACCCACCTCAGCCTCTTGAATTGCTGGGACTACACAGGTATGCAGCACCACATCCAGCTTTTAGGGTGGGCTGCAAACAAAACCCAGACCTCCCACGTGGCTTCGGCAAACCAAGCAGCAGCGTGCGGCCACGCTCCACGGCTAGGCCCACAGACCTCTTCCTGCCTAGAAGTGGCAAGCCTTGTGCTCACACCATACCACACAAAGCAGGCCAGAGGACAACGGCCAGCCTCAGGGAGCCTGGGAGTGCAATCTTACCCCTGCCCAGGAGTGAAGAGTGGAAAACAGGTGTGCAGAACAGTAAGGTAGTAAGGGAAGAATTTATTTTTGCTCAAAATTAATTATATAAGGGCCAGCAGGTGACACGGTGGTTAAGGCATTGGATTCTGACATGGCTGATCACAGTTCAAGTCCCAGACCTGGCAGCTTGAAAATCACACTCGGCATGTGTGTGTGCATGCCCAAAATCCCGAGAGGAAAGTGGAGAAGGGACTGCAGTGTGGCCATCCCCCCGTCCCCGCCCCATAGGCGATGTCTCACTTTCCCTCCCTCCTTCTCTCTCTCTCTCTCTCTCTCTCCCTCTCTCTCTCTCTCTCTCTCTCTCTAGCCAGTGTGTGCACCCTGTGGTAAAAACCAAGGCAAGGGGCAGGGGAATTAATTCTGTCAACATTTCGTAAATAGCACATCATCCCAAATTAAGATCTTTATTAAATCTGCCATGAGTGACACTGATTCATCTGCCTAAAAGATTCTATTCTGCCAAGAACTCCATAATTGGTCCACAGCCTTCAGGTAAGAAAAGGGGGGAAAGAGGAGAACGAAGTGAAGAACGAAGTGAAGGCTTCATTTGTCAGCAATATCTGACTTTTCTCAAAATGCAGTGCGGTTTTTACAACTCGGAACAGGCCGCCTGGCCACCTAACTCATGTCCTCTGCTTTCTGGCACACAGACGGTGTGTTCTACGCCTCTTGCAGGTAAATGTTATGTCCTTCGGTCAGTAAAATGTGCACAGACATAACTGGCAACTCTTCCAGGCCTAGGCTGTATGTCCCTTCTCCATGTGACCTGAGCAGGATGACAAAGCCAGGCAAGGGAGGTGTGTGCTAGATGGCAGGAAGACAGGATGGAAGCTGCCTGATCCCTGAACTGCTGCTCGAGGGTCCCTGCCGCCAGTCACAAACAGGCGTCCTGGACCTCAGAGAGCGGGAGAGAAACTAGTACGGTGTTGGATCTGACACGTGGGGGCTTTGTTTGCGAGGGAGGGGTGCACGGGGGGGTCAGTGGGTAAACCTTACTACTGTGACTACTTTGAAAGAAGGGATAACGGTTATAGTGATGATCATCTTAGTCATCTTTTGTTTTGCCATAATGAAATCAGCACGTGCTTAATGTGGAAAAAAAAATCTAAAATTTCTTGGGGACACATACAATCAAGGCAGCTGGTCCCATTTGACCTACGTGTCACAGATAAGGTTGAGACATTCAAGCTCATAGATTCTAAAAGAGCATAAAAATAAAAAGCGTTACTTGGGGCCAGCAGCTAGCGTGGTGGTTAAGGGCGCTGGACTCCCACATGGCCGACTGTGGTTTGAGTCCTGCATCTGGTGGCTTGCTTTTTCACTTTCTCTTTCTCTTGCTCTGATCAAATTAAAATAAAGGAAGTTAAATAAAATAATTCTTTAAAAAGGAAAAAAATGGAGGGGGCACTTTCTCTGTTCTAGTGTATTATGGAAGAAAACTGGGCTCATCCAACAGTTCATAATAATGACTCCCTGGCACACACAACAATCTCCCTGCTCTTTGCCTACAAACCTCCCCAGATGAAGTCTTCACACATAAATGTAGCCGAGTGGCTGGCAAACTATCTGCAAAGGGCCAGACGTGAAACATGTAGGGCTTTCGGGGCGGACGGGCTGGCTGCCTTCATTCAGTGCCCCTGTTCAGCATGAGCGCGGCCCTCCACGATACAGAAATGAGCAAGCAGGACGGTGCCCCAGTACTGTGAGGTACAGAACACGGGCAGCGGGCCAGGCTGGGTCCTTGGACTGCAGTCTGCGGCCCTGAACCAGCCTGCTCTGCAAGGCACCAGCTCCCTGTCTGTGCATTTCACCGCCGTGAGAATGCAGCCAGCCCTCGTACCAGCAGCTGCCACATCTGCAGATTCCAGCAACGGGGCACTGAAAATGTTGGGGGGGGGGGTTGCACCTGTACTTATCACACACGGCTCTCTTCTTGTCATTGAACAATGAAGTATAGCAACTATTTACATAACATTACACTGTAAGTAATCTGGAGATGCTGTGAAGAACATGGATACATGCAGGTCACATGCAAACAGCCATTTTATCTAAGGGGTTTAAGCAGAGCTCGTTATCCACACGGGGTCCTGGAACCAGTCCCTAGTGACACTAAAGGACAACTGTGTACATATTTCCGTTTTTACCCCAGTATACATTATATATTGGCTCGATCAAGGATATTACCCTACATGTTATCATCAACAAGTAATTTTCTATTTCTTTTTATTTTTTGGAGAGATTTTTGCTACAGGGTGCGTGTGTGTGCTCACCAGAAAGAGAGAGAGAGACAGAAAGTGAGAAATCACCCCCGAGAAGGGATGGCCACCCCACAATCCCTTCTCCTCCATTCTCTTCTTGGGATCTTGGGCACGCACGCACACACGTACCTGGCGTGAGTTTTAAGTCACTGGGTCCAGGACTCGAACCACAGTCGACTACATGGGAGTCCAGAGACAGCCAGTATGCCATCTGCTGGTCCCTGTCTTGTCTCTTACATATTTTACTTTATTTTTCCCCCTTGATTCCCTACCTCTCACCCTTTGCCAACTTCCCCCCTTCTCCCACACTGTTTCTGGTATGTACAGTTGTTTTCCATACCTTTTTTTTAAGGTTTTATTGATTCACTGAAAATATTAATGAAAGACTTTCTCTATCAGGCACCGCTGATATATACATATCTGTGCATGCATGTCTGACTTCAGGTGTAAACCTCAGTGAGTAAAATGAACACACTATAAAGTAGCACCTCGCTGGGGCTATACAGCTGACTGCAGTCATTAAGTAGGCATTAATAGGTATTTTTAATGCATTTTTTTCATTCAAAAAAGTTTTAGTTTTAATAGATAAAAATCAAAAAATGCAAAGAGAAATTTGCTTAAAACTTAAAGCCAAGAAAAAGGTTAAGATTCACTTCAAATAGTAGGTAGATGAAACCATCAATGGTTCAGGAGAAGACAAAGACTCTTAAATATGGAAATCAAGGTGTTGAAAAAAATGAGTAATGTTTTAGTCTAAAGCAAAAAAAATTCTCTCTCACTAGTTCAGACTCACATAATTACTCTCTCTTCTACTGAATTTGCGGTGTTCCTGTGGTCTGATCTTTCCATTTAAACTCTGGAATTAACATTCAACTCTGGACTTTCCCTCCCATTAGGCTGGCCCTTCTCTTGGTTGTTTCTTGTACTCTTATTTCTGTGTCCGACTTTAGTTGTCCTGGCATAGCGCTCCCTTCAGCACTTCTTGGAGAGCTGGTCTGACGTTGGTAAATTCTTTCAGGTTTTATTTAACTGAGAATGTTTCTGTCCTTTTTTTCCCATATGAAAGATAACCTTGCTGGGTACAGTATTCTTGGTTGAAATTGTTTTTCACTTAACACTTTGAATATATTTTCCCTTTCTTTCCCTGCTTGCATCATTTCCAACGAGAGGTCTGACATTAGCCTGATGTGGATATCCTTTGAAAGTAACTTGACGTTTCTCTCTTGCCAATTTTAGTATCATGTCTGTCTGTGGTTTTGGTCAATCTGGTTATGATGTGCCTTGGAGAAGATCTTCTTGGCCTGATTCTATGTGATGTCCTTTATATTTCTTGGGTCTGGATATTTGAGTTCTTCTCTAGGTTTAGAAAGTTTTCTTCCAGGATTTCATGGAATAGAATAGCAATACCCTTATTAGACTCTTCACTATCTGGGATACCGATGATCCAGATGTTTGAGTGTTTAATGGTATCTAATATTACTCGTATATTATTCTCATTTTGGAGGGTTATTTTCTCAGTCTTTTTGGTGAATTTTTCTAGGTCAGAGGTTCTGTCTTCTACATTTGAGATTCAATCTGCTGCAGGATCTAATCTGCTTTTGATATTTTCAAGGGAAGTTTTGATTTCCTGTATTACGGCCTACATCTCTAACAATTCTGTTTCCTTTTTTTATGATGTATATCTCCTCTTTCAGATCGTGCAAGAACTTCCTCACCTCTTGGAACTCAGTGTCTCTTTTCTCCTGCATCTTCTGGAGTTTGTTGTCTCTCTTCTCTTGCATCTCTGTTAGCTTTATCACTATGAATATTTTTAAATCGTTACCTGACATTTCCATGAGTTCCCTTGTATTCTTTGTGGAGGAAGAGGAGTTATTCTTTTCCATTAGGGGAGAGAGATTTTCTTGGTTTCTCATATTTGTTGTGCCTCTGCAGTGGTTTCTAGTCATCTGATGGATTATGTTTCTTCGTATTTCTGGAGTAAAATCTGAGCAATCAGAGGAATGCAGAAGGAGGTGACCTGCGGTCTGTAAACAGTACCATTTTTCTCCCTTTGCACAACTGATTCAATGAGAATTGAGGATTAATCTAACTCTAAAGGTAGTCAGATATCTGGCTGCTGAGCCTGTCTTGAAAATCAGTGTATGGAGGCTGAGTAGAAAAGTGAGAAACTTAAAAACGAAAGGAAAAGGAATAGGGGAAAAAAAAGAAGAAGAAGAAAATAAAAAACAAGAACAAGAGAAAAACAATTAAGAAAAAGAGAAGAAAAAACATTTTGTGAAAACTGTGTGGTGCACTAGCAGCCCAGAATGGGGCCGCTTGAAATTCAGACATAGATGACGGCTGACTGGCTTAACCTGTGGGGGCAGGTGGAAAGGGAAGATCTGGAAAGACAAAAGAGCAGCAGAGAGCTCAGTTTAAAAGTTAAAAAAATAAAATTAAAAAGAGAGAGATAGGAAGAGCCCGAGAGAATAAGCAGGGTGCTCTAACCTGAGTCCTGGCTAGACTGCAGAGCAGCAGGGTGAAGTCTGGGCAGAGGGTCTTCGGTGGTCGCACTCTCTGAACGGGGACTCAGATACACATGGCTGCTGATTGGCTTATCCTGGCTCCTGGCTAGACTGGGAAGCAGGCGGGTGAAGTGTGGGCAGAGGGTCTTCAGAGGTTGAAATACCTCTTGATTGCATTTGTATTTCTTGACGCTTTGAGAGAAGTTAACTCAGGACAAGAACAGTACAGTCTCAATTGTCTGGTTCAGCTGATCACCGCTTATCTTCATGAGAACGCCCATTCGCAACATCAGGTAACACGGGGTTCTGCAGTTGTCTACTGTCAGTATCGAAAACTGGCTCCTTTTCACCAATCTTTCACATCAATTATCATAGAAATGATCACCTCAAAAGGGGATACACTTACTAGTTTACCTTCATTTTAAAAATAAATAAATAAAAGCCTAATTAGGGGCCAGTGGTGGTACAGTAGTAAAAACATGAGGCTCTCTGCAGCAGACCACCTGGGAAGGTTCGAGGCTTGTGTCTGTGGTGTACGCAGGTGCCCAAGATCCCAGGCTGGCTGGGGCGAAGGGCAGAGAGAGACATCGAGAGAGACAGTTGGAATAACTGTCTCTCTGTCTCTGTGTCTCTTCAAAGAAAGGAACTTTTTAAAAAAAAAAAAAAAGCTTCCTTGTAATTTCAGAGCCATTATAAAAATAGTGGACAATAAATGGGAGCTACTTAGTGAATTTTTATCGGCGAGATTAAATTCGGTATAGCTGTTGGAGATCATAAAGCTGCAATTTGAAGACAAGAACAGAAACCTGGGAACGACTGGTACGGACGACCCGCAGGGTGCCACGTGCCAGCACGCCCCACACACAGTGGTGGCCATCCGTGGTGAGACACACCCCGGGAATGAGAAGTGCATCATGCCAGCCCGTCTCGGGGGCCACCACAGGTCCCATCCCGCCGTGAGGGCTTCCCTGCTGTTCCAGCACTACGAGCTCGTCAGCCTCCAGAGCTCCGTGACTCCGAGTCCCACAGCAGACACGGCAGGTGCTCACTCACGACTCCTCTCACCTCTTCGCAGAGACCAGCGTTTGCACAGGGACCCACCCTCTGCCATGTCATTCAGGAAGAGATGTCATCTCCTTAGGGGCCAATTCTGATTAATACAAGCCGATCATCGGGTCTTGATTTTCCATGGAGCCTAGAAAACTCAGGAGAAGACCTGCAGATTTAAGACTCTATGTGGGACCAGTAGATGGTGTAGTGGTTAAAGCCCTAGACTCCCATGTGGTTTAACCACTGACCGTGGTTCAAGTCATGGACCTGGTAGCTTGAAATTCATCAGTTCAAGTACCTGCATGCCCATAATTCTGAGAGGATCGCAGAGAAGGGACTGTGGCATGGCCGTCCACCCTGGACAGTGAGGTCTCACTTTCTGTCTCTCTGCCTCTCTCCAACAAGCAAAAGTGCCCTATATCAAAAATCTCTCAAAAAAACAATATTACATTGTGAAAACAAGTTTTAATACTCTAGTTTAAAAACTTACTGTGTATAAATCTAAGAGTATGAGGCAGCAGGTGGGGTAGACTCCCACATGGTTGACTGCGAATTCAAATCCCAGACGCTACGGCTTGAAATTCACGCCAGAAGCTTGTGCATGCATGCCCGAAATCTCAAGAGGAGAATGGAGGAGAAGGGACTGCAGTGTGGCCACCTCTCTTGGAGGGTGATTTCTCATTTTCTGCCTCTCTGTCTCTGTCTGTCTCTCTGGTGAGCGCACATACCCTAATAGCAAAATTCTCTCTCAGAAAAAAAAAGAACAGTAAGAACGAAAGTCAAAAGATCAGATTTCTATTTTGACTACAATTTCAACAAAGTCTATTCTTTTCATTAGAAATTCATAAAGACCACTATAAAGCACTGAAATACATCTCCTTGTGAATTTTTGTTTTGCTTCGTTTTTGCCACAGGGCACGTGTTCTCACCAAAAAGAGACAGAAAGAGGAGAAGTGAGAAATCAGCCCCGGGGTTTGGCCATGCCGCAGTCCCTTCTCCTGCAATCTTTTCTCAGGACTCAAATGCCCAGCGTCATTCGCAAGCTACTGGGTCCAGGACTCAAGCCACGCCAGCCACGCGGGAACCCAGTGCCTTAACCGCTCCGCCACCCGTTGGCCCCTGTGATGTGTTGTAGAAGAACAGAAAACAAAACAAAACATTGAAAGAACTCATAACAACTAACAGAAGCCAATATATGAGTGTTTCGCATGAATTCTCGCAGAATCCATGGACTGCAGTGTGGCCACCTCTCTTGGAGGGTGATTTCTCATTTTCTGCCTCTCTGTCTCTGTCTGTCTCTCTGGTGAGCGCACATACCCTAATAGCAAAATTCTCTCTCAGAAAAAAAAAGAACAGTAAGAACGAAAGTCAAAAGATCAGATTTCTATTTTGACTACAATTTCAACAAAGTCTATTCTTTTCATTAGAAATTCATAAAGACCACTATAAAGCACTGAAATACATCTCCTTGTGAATTTTTGTTTTGCTTCGTTTTTGCCACAGGGCACGTGTTCTCACCAAAAAGAGACAGAAAGAGGAGAAGTGAGAAATCAGCCCCGGGGTTTGGCCATGCCGCAGTCCCTTCTCCTGCAATCTTTTCTCAGGACTCAAATGCCCAGCGTCATTCGCAAGCTACTGGGTCCAGGACTCAAGCCACGCCAGCCACGCGGGAACCCAGTGCCTTAACCGCTCCGCCACCCGTTGGCCCCTGTGATGTGTTGTAGAAGAACAGAAAACAAAACAAAACATTGAAAGAACTCATAACAACTAACAGAAGCCAATATATGAGTGTTTCGCATGAATTCTCGCAGAATCCATAAAGAACTCTGGAGGTCTAAGGTGCGATGTCGTTGGAAAAGCCTGGAGCGTTTTTGCATAAGACCCAGGAACACACCACGACTTTCCCGAGGACCCTGCAGCATCTCCGACTCCGCTGACACGAGGCGCTGATTACCTGCCACGGCCAGGAGCCCGTCCGCTAAGTGGCCTGCTTTCATGCCCATCTTTCACTCCCACGCTACGTGAACTCCCGTGGCAAAACGAGGTCACGCGAGGACCAAACACCAGGACGACACGCTTCGCCACACGCTGGAAACCGGACAAACGAAAGCTTTATCTTCGAGTTTCTGAGAGAGAGGCGCTTCCAGACTAGACGTCTCTATGCGCTTACCCATCGCTCCACCGTGAGCACACCCCGAGGGCTGCCCGGCCCAGAAGGTCTCAGACTTCCTTCCTTACGTGTTTTCTCAGGAAACTGAAAAACGGAGGACGGGCTCCTCCAAAACGAGGGAGTAAACCAAGTAAAACGGTCACCCAGAGAACAGGGAATCCAAAAAGGAGAAGGGAAAGACCTCTCGCAAGCTCCAGGGCCCGCCGTGTCCAGCGCCAGCCCACTGGCAGCAGGACGGCCCACGGCGGTGTCTCCGGAACACACGGGCTGGTACATGCTCGGAAGCCCTATAAACGGAGCAGAAACCGAGGCTGGCCCTGTCACCCGGGGGGAACCACAGTTTGCATCCAGCCCTGAGGCCTGGAACACGTGTGGATGTGTGCCCCAAATGCCACGGGATGCAGACATGGAGAAGGAGCCGTGGCGTGGCCATGCCCCTCTGGCGGGCGCTTTCTCCTTCTCGCTGCCTGGCAAGTGCACACCCTCTGGCAATTGAAAAAAATAAATCGAAAAATTGAACAGTAAGAAATCACAGAAAACCATGGGAATATGGGAGATATTTGAGCGAGATGCTCAAAGAAAACAAAATAAACTGGCGGGTGGTGAGGTGAGGAGGAGAACAACTGTTAACCTTAAGAAAAATAAGTAATTATGAGCCAGAGCAGGTGGCAAGGAGGTTAAGGCACTGGATCCCACGTGCCCCCTGCGTGGTTCAAGTCCTGGACCTAGTGGCTTAAAAACCATGCAGGGTGCACCACCATGAAAATGGAATCAGGAGCTACAAGGGGCATTTTTACCTATCTTTTTTTGTCATCTTTTTTTATTATATTTAATCACTGTACACCTTTGCGGCATTCACAACGGTCCTCACCAGCGTGAATACAACGTGCTTAGCCAAGTCAGAGATATCACCATACACATTACCATCATGGATGCGCTTCATTTCTGGGTCTGGTAAGTCATTTTTTGTCCTGATCTTTCTCCCACTCCCGATGACCCATCCCCTCCTATACCATCTCTAATATGAAGCTGTGATCATCAAAACTGCATGGCACTCGCACAAAAACAGACAACGCAGATAATGGAACAGAACAGAAAACCGAGAAACAAACCCCGAAACGTACAGTCAAATCATTTTTTACAAGGGGAACAAGGCGATCCAGTACGGGGGAAAAAAAAAATATCCTTGGCAAACGGTGTTGGAAAACCTGCATATCCACTTGCAGAAAAATAAAACTAGACCTATATCTCTCACCAGTAACAAAAATCAACTCAAAATGGATCAAAGACCTACGCTTGTTAAGTTTATTTATCCTACCAGAGAAAAAGACAGAAAGGCACTCTCCAATGGGGTCTTCATGCCCCAATCCACGTTCACCCTCAGCCAGTCCAGGCCACAGACATGCATGCACCCCCGGCATGTACAGGGAGACGTGGGGACACGAACCTGGGTCATTCAACATGGTTCAGCACCGTGGAACACTGGGTTACCTCTGCGCCCTCATGGCCAGCCAAGCGGCAATTTTCTGAATCTAATACCAGCGACTCTTTCAGCTCCTGTTCTACCATTAGTCCAAGTTTAAGTACTATTCAGAATGCTTCTACTGCCAACTCCGGTAGCTCTAGATAGTCCCTACAGACCATCAAGGTCGAATGTCAGAATCTGTGTACTTATTTGTTAAAGCTAAGAGCTGGGCCAACAGGTGGTAAAGTGGTTAAGGCGCTGGACTCTTACGTGGTTGGCCACGGTTCAAGTCCTGAATCCTGTGGCTCAAAACTCACACTGGGCGCATGTGTGTGCACACCCAAATCCCAAGAGGAGAATGGAAGAGAACGAATTGTGGCATGGCCTTCCCCCTTGGGTGGTAATTTCTCACTTTCTCTCTCTCTCTCTGTCTCTCCCTGGCTTAAAAATAGCTAAGAGGCTGACTTAAAAAACACACTCTAATTTCGGAGACAGTAAGATGTGAAAACATTCATCTTAGAAATAATGAAATACAATGATTCCTTCAAATAAAACTCAACATTTCAAAGTCATCAACTCTCAGAGTCAGAAGAGATCTTAAAAATTATCTGTGGAATCTGGGCCAGCCTACGCCCTGGTGATTAAGACAGAAACTACATGGCCAATCACATGGTTCAAGTCCCAGACACGGAGGCTTGAAAAATATATTGCGTGCATGCACATGGGTGCCCAAAACCCAGAAGGGAGGGAAGAGAAGCTGTTGGAGAGTGACCATGCCCCATGGCGGTGCCTTTCTGCATTCTCACTCTCTGGCAAATGACATGCACTCCAGCAAATTAAAAAATAATTAAATAAATAAATACGGAATCTTAAAATCCCATTAGACTAACCATGAAAATCCAACACTACAATATCATTAGACTGGGGGCCAGCAGGCGGTGTGATGATTAAAGTGCTGGACCCCATATGGCTGACTATGATTCAAGCCCCAGACCAGGTGACTTAAAAATCATGCCAAGTGTGGGGACCAGCAGTTAGCGGAATGGCTATATTGCTGGACTCCTATGCAATCAACTGCGGTTTGAGTCCCGGACCCAGTGGCTTAAACTCACATCAGGCGTGAGTGCGTGCGCTCCCAAGATCCCGAGAGGAGAATGGAGGAGAAGGGATTGCGGCGTGGCCATCCCCCCTGGGGGGTGATTTCTCGCTTTCTGTCTCTCTGTCTCTCTCTGTCTTTCTGGTGAGCACATGTGCCCTATAGCAAAAACTTCTCTAAATAAATAAATAAATAAATCATGCCAAGTGCATGTGCGCCCAAAATCCTGAGAAGAAAAGGAATTCAAAATCCCTGACAGGAAAACTTATTTAAGTGGCAAAAGGCAAGACAAAAGCTAAATTCTGTCTCTTGTGACATCTGCATTGGTTACTCAGGGCTAAGGCACCCAGTTACCAAGGACCCGGGCTCCACCGGCCTCATCTCTCTGTATGTGACCTTAATCTATGGGTGTCACGGGACAGGGTAGAGGACGAAGAGGCCACCCCCTCGGAAGCTGCCCCCGCACATTCCGCTCAGTGGTCGCAGCTAAACCACAGGCCACACTTGCCTGGAGGCGAGGTGGGGAATGGGTGCCAGGAACCTGTACCCAGCTAAAACTTCTCTAAGCACAAAGAGAGGGAAATGCGTGGACTGGGGCCGGCACGTGGTGTGGTGATTAAGGCCCTGGGCTCCCATGTGGCTAACCACGGTTTGAGTCCCGGACCAGGCAGCTGGCTTTCTCACTTTCCTTCTCCTCACCCCCCCTACTCTGGTCAAATTAAAATAATGATAATAATAAATAAAATTAAATAATTTTCTTATATGTAGACTGGTAATATCATCTAACATACAATCGGGGATACTATTTTTTGTTTTTGCTATAGGAAAGTGTGATTGTTAGAGACAGAGAGAAAGAAAAAGTAGAATGAGACATTCCCCAGGGGAAAACGGCCACACCACAGTTCCTTCTCCTCCATTCCCCTCTCAGGATTTTGGGCATGCACACACACACACCTGGTGTGATTGTCAGGCTGCTGGGTCCAGACCGTAGGCAGCTACGTGGCACCCAGCTGCCCTGACCTTGGCGCCACCTGCTGGCCACCAGGGGTACTACAGGAAGCATGTACTTGCTACCTGCCACCTGCCAGGCAAGGCTAGGTTCTGGGGCTGCTGGGGACCGCCCTAGGTGCACTTGTGCAGTGAGAGACGACAGCCACGGAGCTAAGAGTCTTCCTAGAGGGAAGAGCAACAGAACAAGAGTGACAAGAGAAGCCACAGACAGACCACACGCTTGAGGGGAGACTGACATTTGTCTGGGGAAGTCAGGGCAGATCTAGGGCTTTGTCAAGCGGAAATGGAGACAGGTGATGCCCCAGCGGGAACCACGCAGGCTCCGCAGTGCAAAAGGGACCGGCACACCTGGAAACCATGCCGCTCCAAGCAGCAGGGCTCCCTGGGGACAGAGGTGGCAGCCTGTCAGCTGGAGGGTTCAGGTTCTATTCTTGGGTGATGGGTGTCTGCCAAAGCTGTAAAGACTGATGCTGACACCCCAAGTGTCGAAGATGACCTGGAGAGGAGAGATTGAGCAGGAAATGGTCAGGATGACCTTAGCTTAGGCGAGAGGGGCAGGATGAGAGGGCAGACGGCACTGAGCAGCAGAGGGCGCTAGTGAGTGCCGGCGTCTGCTGAATTAAACAGTATTTTAAAAACAATTTCACTTATATTTATATTTAAAGGAGGGAACCACAATGCATAGTATAGGAAAGTCACACAAATAATCCATTAGAAGTAGAAACAAGGAGTAGATAAGCTTTTACTATAAATTACAAGAGTTCTATAGCATTTTTTTTTAATAAATAAATACGTGAGTTTAGGATATATTAATTCTGTATCCCCTAGAGGGTAAAGGGCTTTTTAGCCATTCTATACAATAACACAAAGCTTGTTCAAAGGCAAAATGAGAGATCTGGATTAAAAAAATAAATATTTTATTAAGCATAGAGACAAATACCATTTAGTTTAATTATCCAGAGAAAAGTCATTGACTTCTGAAAGTCGAAAATTTAAGAATTTTTGGAGAGGTTTTTGCTATAGGGCGCGTGCGCTCGCCAGACAGACAGAGAGAGACAGAGAGATAGAAAGCAGGAAATCACCCCCCAGGGGGGATGGCCACGCCGCAATCCCTTCTCCTCCATTCTCCTCTCGGGATCTTGGGCACGCACGCACACGCGCCCGGCGTGAGTTTAAGCCACTGGGTCCGGGACTTGAACCGCGGTCGACTACGTGGGAGTCCAGCGACATAGCCATTACACTAACTGCTGGTCCCCGAAAATTTAAGAATTTTTAAGAGAAAATACTACTCAACAAAGAAAGCTATCAGAGGAATTCTGCTTATAACATGGTTAAAAACAACAACAAAATTAAAGCTAGGGGACCAGTAGGAGGCATGGTGGTTAAAGTGCTGGACACTCCCACATGGCTAACCACAGTTCAAGTCCCAGACCTGGTGGCTTGCTTTCTCACCTTATCTCTCTCTCTCTCGTATCTCTCTCTCTCTCTGGTCAAATTAAAATAAGCAAATAAATTAATTAATTAAATTAAATTAATCTTTTTTTAAGAAATTAAAATTGCTTCGACAAAAACACATCACCCCCTTTCCCTAGCCCCCTCAGAAGCACATAATGGGGTCTGTACTTAGGATATTTTCAAAATCCTACATTTTACTAATTAGGATATTTTTACAACAGTAACTAAGTATAACAAAGTACCTTAAAAGCAAATAGAACCCCTAACATAAAATAAAAATGTAAAAGCTTGCCATATTACAAGATTCTATTAGAAAAGAGAGCGAGGTGGGCCGCCCGTGTCATGGTGGCTCAGAGAGCTAGATCCCACACGGCCAATCGTGCAGTTCAAGGCCCAGACCCGGCAGCCTGAAAACACGGTGGGCACCTGTGTGTGCCAAAAAATCCCAAGAGGAGAAGGACTGCAGCGTGGTCACCCCCCCTTAAAAAAAGATAGAGGAACCAGCAGATGGCATAATGGTTGCATCACTAGACTCCCCTGCAGTTGACTGTGGTTTGAGTCCTGGACCCGGTGATTTAAAACTTACAGCAGGTGTGTATGCGCATGTGCCCAAGATCCCGCGAGGAGAGGGGCCTGCAGCATGGCCATACCCCCGGGGTGGATTTCTCCCTCTGTCTGTCTAGCGCACACAGCCCATAGCAAAAACTTCTCTCTTTTTTTTGTTTTTCTGGGGTTTTTTTGGAGAGGTTTTTTTTGCTATAGGGTGTGTGTGCTCACCAGACTGACAGAGACAGAGAAACAGAAAGTGAGAAATCACCCCCCGGGGGGGATGGCCACGCCGCAATCCCTTCTCCTCCATTCTCCTCTCGGGATCTTGGGCATGCACGCACACGTGCCTGGCATGAGTTTTATGCCACCGGGTCCGGGACACGAACCACAGTCGACTATGTGGGAGTCCAGCGACATAGCCAATATGCTAACTGCAGGTCCCAAAAACCTCTCTTTAAAAAAAAACAAAACCTGGTAGCTAAGCCTGGGGCACCTCCACACAGGCCCAGCCAGTAATGGAGCCACAGGAGAGCCCTGGGTTCAGACCTGGATAAACCCACACACGCTGGGCGTCAGTGATTGAGGCTAGCTGGAAGACTAGGGAAGGAGTTCAGCTTGGTGAGACTGTCAACGGTGTCTGGCTGTCTCTCTCTCTCATGAAAGAAAGAAAACAATAAACTCAGAAGAAATTTCAGCACAAACCCAATTCTCTGACATTCTGAGGTCAAAGAATTCCAATTCCTGCAGTTTATTCTAAAAATATGCATTTATTCCAAAACCTTCTGGCCCAAGAACTTCTAAAACCTGCAAACCAGCATGAGGACCCCACACAGTCGCCAGCTCTGAAAACTGCATTCCTGAAAGCTTAGTCAGTACTCTGGCTAAGTAAAACGTTTTAACATGTTGCTTCCCCAAATAACTATACTTTGGGTCATCCGGTATTCATTACACATTTCATAAATTGCAGCATAAGTAACAAGACTGTTTCCCTAAATCATCTTTTAGTGCTCAAATAATGGAAGAGCCAAATTGCCAAATTACACACGCTCAGGACATTTTAAGCCGTAAATATTCAAGGAGCTCTAGCTTTCTTCCACGGCCCCTCCCGCTCTGCCTGGCCCACTCGCCCTGAGTTTACGGGAACACGCGAAGGGCTCTAAGCAAATCCATCCTGCAAAGTTAACCACATAGCCCGGGTTCCAGACGCTTCGGATGCCATAGCTGAAGTATGTGTGCGGTAACTTCCTATCAAACTTCAGGGTGCTGTCAGTTGTAACTATTCATACAATTTTCACATGCTGCTTAATGGGAATTTTTTTTTTAATTTGATGACTTACATCCCATGCAGAGCATCGCATGTATTTTCCTTTCCAAAAAGTAGGAAGGAGTGCGCACACACGTTGGTTCATGTCTTTGCATGTGTACACATTCAAGGATTTATTCTAAAGTAGGGTAACAGCATGTGATAACAACCACAAATAAAATATAAGGAGGTAGAAAGTATGAGAGATTCAAAAAGCAGCCTATTTTTTAAAGCATCACTTCTCAATTTAATCAACTATGGTGTTTTTGCTTGCTTTAAATGCCTAAAAATCAGGACAGGCAAGTAGCATGGCAGCTAAAGGCGCTAGACTCCCACATGGCCGACCATGGTTCAAGCCCTGGACCTGGAGACTTGCTTTCTCATTTTCCCTCTCTCTCTTTCTCTGTCTTTCTCTGATCAAACTAGAAAATAATAATAAATAAAGTTAAATAATCCTTTTTTAAAAATACCTAAAATCAACTATATTCATTTCTGTACATTCCTCAGATTATCAAAATTGATCACGGTGAAGGTAAGCAAAAGCTATCTTACTCATTTGCCCAAAAACAAGAAACAAAAACATGCTCTGGTGCCCCCGCGAAGCTGTCCTCTTCACACAGCAATGCAGAAACGACAGGCCAGGGGACATCTCAGCACCGGTCACGCTGCGTGCAAGCCCTCTCTGGACACGATGGTTCGTCCAAGACCAGCCTGGCCTGACACAGCAACCGGGCTGAGCAATCAGCGTGCTTCCCTCGCACACTCAAGAATTCTCCTCACACTCTCTGCCAGGGACATGTCGCCATGGTTCAAGCCCTGGACCTGGAGACTTGCTTTCTCATTTTCCCTCTCTCTCTTTCTCTGTCTTTCTCTGATCAAACTAGAAAATAATAATAAATAAAGTTAAATAATCCTTTTTTAAAAATACCTAAAATCAACTATATTCATTTCTGTACATTCCTCAGATTATCAAAATTGATCACGGTGAAGGTAAGCAAAAGCTATCTTACTCATTTGCCCAAAAACAAGAAACAAAAACATGCTCTGGTGCCCCCGCGAAGCTGTCCTCTTCACACAGCAATGCAGAAACGACAGGCCAGGGGACATCTCAGCACCGGTCACGCTGCGTGCAAGCCCTCTCTGGACACGATGGTTCGTCCAAGACCAGCCTGGCCTGACACAGCAACCGGGCTGAGCAATCAGCGTGCTTCCCTCGCACACTCAAGAATTCTCCTCACACTCTCTGCCAGGGACATGTCGCAGACTTCACTGAGCCTTTATGCGCAGAAACTGGCGTGCAGACATTTCCCGGTTATGCTTACCGTGTTTCGCTCACCGTCAAACTCAAACCACCACCAGAACAACAAACTCTGTAAAGCAAGCAACTTACTGGTCTACCCAGACCGTCGCTGAAAACAGGAAGGCCTTGTGCGTGTCAGATGAAATCAGCACGCACGCTTGCTAAGTGATTGCCTCTTGATTAAAGAAAGCAGAGGAACCAGCAGTTAGCGTATTGGCTATGTTGCTGGCCTCCCACGTAGTCAACTGCGGTTCGAGGCCCAGACCCGATGGCTTAAACTCATGCCGAGCGTGTGTGCGTGCGTGCCCAGGATCCCGAGAGGAGAATGGAGAAGGGACTGCGGGGTGGCCCTCCCCTCTCGGGGGTGACTTCTCACTTCCTGTCTCTCTGTCTCTGTCTCTGGCAAGCACATGCACCCTATAGCAAAAACCTCTCAAAAAAAAAAAAGAAATAAAAAAAAAACGTGAGTTTAAGAAAGCAGAATATTCCAGTGACTCAGTTAATAAAGAGGAAAGAAGGCTGTTAAGTACACATTAATACTACCACTGGCATTTGGATTTAAGGCATAATCTTGATGGAACTGCCTAGGATTTTCCTTCTCATTTCCTATACTTACATGAACAAATTCCTAGGCATTTCATATCCCTTTACATGTTGGAAGTTCTCATTGCTCAGAAATTCTCAAGTTCACAAATAATATAACATGAGTTAGAGAAAGTTTTTTCTTTTTTTTTTTTTGAGGTTTTTGCTATAGGGCGCGTGCGCTCACCAGAGATAGAGAGAGACAGAGACAGAAAGCGAGAAATCACGACCAGGGGGGATGGCAACTCTGCATTCTCCGCTCGGGATTTTGGGCACATACACACACACACCCGGCGTGAGTTTAAGCCACCAGGTCCGGGACTCGACCCACAGCTGACTACGTGGGAGTCCAGCGACATAGCCATTACGCCAACTGCTGGTCCCAAAAGTTTTTGAAAGCTACAAGCCAAACGACTAGCGGTGCCTGGCCATCTCCAAGTCAGTTGGGGGACAGGGAGCAGGCAGAAGAATCCCTCCCATCATAAATGTGTTTTATACGTTTCTATTATTGTTGAAATACATATCACTTCTGAAATTCTATTTAAATATCAAAATATTAAAAATATATTTATGCTCCAATGGAATAAAACCTATTTATGAATAACGTTTTTTAAAAGCTATTTCTAGTTTTTTCCTTGAAAGAGATGGAGGGACAGGTATTCTCCCCCCAGTAGCATCCTCACGTCATGACCCACCCCAGTGTCACCACTCCAGCGTGTGTGTCCACGTCACTGTGCAGCAGCAGCTGGCCCCCGGGGGGACTTTCCTGATCGGCCTTTCTTTCACAGAAACTGAAGTGGAAAATCTGGAAATCATTTCTTCAGCGTCTCGGGCCAGCCTGTCTGCTCTGAGCAGCATGAATGACGGGTGTCCCCAAAGCCGTTCCTTTATAAAACAGCCCGTGTAGCTCCTACATGAACGGCTCAGATTCCACCCACAGGCTGTCTGGTCTAGACACCCAGAACACACACCAGGACGTCTATGCGTGCACGGCAAGAGGCGACACGTGCGAACCGTGTGTGTGCACACTGCAACAGGGGGCTTCTCCTGGAACCAGGGACACTCCTCCCAGCAGCCAGCCTCCTGCTCGCCTGTGAGCGGCCCGTTCACGGGACAGAGGCTGGCTGACCTTCTGGTGGTCAGAGGTCATCGAATCCGACCTGTTTATTCCACGAGAGGACGAGTCCCAGTCTAGCGGTGCCTCCTTTGTTGTGTAACTCCTGGAGTCACCAGCCACATCCCCCCGGAGGAGAAAGCGCAGGGCTGCAATTTTCAGTGGAGGTGGTGGTGCCGCTCGGTGCCCTGGAACCGTGCGGGGTAGCAGCCGTCACAACGTTGATGTTCACAGGATAACGGAGACAGAACCAGGATAAGGATTATCTCCCCGACGGGGGGAAGGCAGAGGTGCAATGGTGACACAGCCGGACCCACACACGAGCGTCCTGGGTTCGCATCCGGAGAGCTCCCCGAGGCGGCCAAGGACGTGTGTGCCAGAGATCTGAGCTGACTGCGGCGGCCTGCAGACTACCTGTCTCTCCTTCATTCTCTCCCTCTCTCTCACTCTCTCTCTCTCTCACTCTCTCTTGCTGAGAAGATAAATAAACTTTAAAACTTTGTTTTCCCCATCTTCTTTAACTCATCATCATCTTGTGTCACAAGAGCTCGAAATAAAACAAATGGAAACGGTGCATTAAGATCAACTCTGAGGCCAGGCAGCCAGGTGGCCTGGGGGTTAAGGCCGCTGAATCCCACATGGCTGACTGCCTGATTCGCGCCCCGACTGGCAGCTTGAAAAACACGCAGGGCAGGTGCACCTGAGTGCCCTAAGTCCCGAAAAGAGAAGGGAGGAGAAGGGATTTCGGGGTGGCCGCCACCCCACTGGCAGTGGGAGGAGAAGAAGGATGATTTCTCACTTCCTCTCTCCGTGCCCAGCACACGTGCCCTACAGCAAAAACTTTTTTTAAAAAAATTTGTTTTGAACTCAAATTTGTATGCTTCACTCTATAAATCTCCTCTAAACACTATGTGAAATGACATGAACACTGTAGACTAGTTCCACATAAAGAGCTTCACACATATTTAAAGAAAAGCCTACAGACATTAGAGACAAGCTTGGAAAACAAAACCATTGTGAAAAAAATGAAAAAGAAAGAAACTAAAGGTGGCCCACATCAATGCAATGTATCAAATACTCTGTATCCCGAAGTTACAGGTGAAAACAAAAGTAAATATTTCATTGACATCGTCCAAACTTATCTTTTGTTTTTAATTTGCCAGAAGACATGTGTCCTTGCCAGAGAGAAAGAGAGGGAGACGGGGAAAGCACCTCCCGGTGGGGTGTGGTCATGCCACAATTCCTTCTCCACTCTCCACCCAGTCAGGCACTGGGGCATGCACATACCCATGCCCGGCAGGTTTCTAAGCCACTGGGGCTGGGATTTGAACTGGTAGTCAGCCAAGTGCGCTCCCTTAACCACTAGGCCACAGTCAGCCTGATCCTGATTTCGATACCCCCACTGGCTGTCTCACTGCAGAGATGAAGATGCAGAGATTCCCAAGTGTGTACATCATGTTGCATCGACTCAAAGTTACGCGGCCCTGCTCCCTAACGGCGAGGGGTTCCACCAAGGAAGCACTCTGGCTCCCATCGCTGAAGCTGATGAAGACAAGAAACCAGTCCATTCACCTCAGAGCTGGGCTGTAAAGCCGAGGAAACTTTTTAAATTTTTGTCTTTTTGTTCTAATTTATTTTATACATTTGATCACTATACTTTTTAAATTTTTCATTTGTTTTAATTTAATTAAACTCTTTACAAAGAAAAGCTAGACCAAAACATGACACGGTATGCTTATAATCTTCTTTTTTTTTTTTTTTGGGAGAGATTTTCACTGTAGGGCGCGTGCGCTCGCCAGACAGACAGAGAGAGACATAGAGACAGAAAGCGAGAAATCACCCCCCAGGGGGGATGGTCACGCCGCAATCCCTTCTCCTCCATTCTCCTCTCGGGATCTTGGGCACGCATGCACACGCGCCCGGCATGAGTTTTAAGCCACCAGGTCGGGGACGAGAACCGTGGTCGACTACGTGGGAGTCCAGCGACATAGCCATTACGCTAACTGCTGGTTCCCTATAACCTTCTTTATAACCCAGTCTCATGCAATGACATGCTATGGGTTTTTCGTAGATAGCTTTTATTGTGTTGAGAAACGTCCCTTCTGTGCCGATTTTGCTGAGAGTCTTAGTCAAGAAGGGATGATGTATTTTATTGAATATTTTCTCTGCATCAGTTGATCTGGAGGGCCGTGGGCAGGGCAAGCCCAGGCTCCCGGAGTGGTGGCAACGGCGTGCCGAAAGTCCCAAAATTGCTCCCAATCCCCCAGCCGAGCTCACTCCCAAACTCTTGGATCCTATGATAGCTGCTCAGGGAATACGAACTTTGGAGGACAGAAAGACAGAGAGAGACACAGCAAATTGCAGGACTTCTCTTCTAGGACCTGAAGCAGCGGCTGATCCCTGGGTGCAAGGTCAAATGCAGAGAAAGCTTACGTTAGAGATGCCAGAGAGATAATGCTGGTTTTGAATTCAGTGGGGCAGAAATCTCAGGAAACTGCACTAAACGTGGACCAGATTGTTCAAACCTTGAGAATTCACCTCTTCTTTTTTTTTTTTTTTTCTTTCTCTGCATTTCTTGGATCCTAGCAGAAGTTACCGGCTTACTCAGAGGAACAGATATGTGGTGGAAGAGAAATGTAGGCGCCTTTAGTTAACCAATTGCAGAATATATTTAAACGTGGTTCTAAACATCATATTCGAGCATGATTTACATGGGACACGTGTCCTGTGGGTGCCATTCTCTGGATACGTGGCTACCTTTTTTGGACTTATTTTTGCTCAGCATTTAGTTTTATATGCTGTTTTACTCATTTCCTATTTAATCATACTTTTGACACAAAATATATAAGACTACAGATTGTGTGAAATGAAAGGGTGCCTTCAGGGAAAATGAAATTTTTCTTTTGATAAATGTGATGTGGGAATAATGTTCAATAAATGTTTCCAAATAGGAAAAAGAAAAAGAAGAAAAAGAACCCATATTATATAGCCCCATTTACGTGCAGTGCCCTGAGAAGTCAGAGACACAGCGACAGGAGGCAGAGCCCAGGTGAGCAGGGAGGGAAGAGGTTCAGCTGGAGATGATGAAGGAGGTTCTGGAGTGTGTGTGCTGACGATGAAGTAACACCGTGTGTACTCGATACCACCGAGTTACACACTTAAAAGCAGTCACAAGGGTAAACGCTATGTGTATTTTCCACAATTTTCTTATAAAGGCAATACTACGAGCAGGAGCTAAAGGCTTCACTTGACGATTCCTTAATTTCCGCACTCTGCAGAACAGGAGTAAAACATCACCTATCTTCGAATGACAGGCTACTTCAGAATTTTTTTTGGAGGGAGGGAGTTGGCCATAGGGCATGTGCCAAAGAGAGAGAGAGATAGAGAGGGGGGAAAGTGAGAAATCGCCCCCCAGGGCAGAAGAGCCACTCCACAACCCCTTCTTGTCCACCCTCCTCTCAGGATTCTAGGCACGTGCATATACCCACCCGGCATCATTTTCAAGCCATTGGGTCCGGGACTCAAACCATGGTTGGCCATGTGGTAGTGCAGCACCTTATCCACCACACTACCCACATCATGAACATCGGCGACCTCAACTGTCAAATCCACAATGGAAAGGGCTGCACTACAGACTCACCATCGTTACCTTCTGCTGGGCGTAGAAGTTCTTCTGAGCCAGATGGTCTCCTGGAGTCCATCTGCACATAGGAACACGTCCCTCATGTCTGCAAGTTCTGCTGCTCACTGAAATGCTCTCCAACTTAAGATTCATGAACCAGACAAATGATTCCAGAAAAGAGTAAAATCACATAGTAATCAGGGCATGCTTAATGACAAAGATTTTTAGGTGACTGTCTATAATTCAGAAGTTACTAGGTAGACCATCCAGACCCACCACGATAGACACTAGGCCAGGTCCAGTAGAGCACAGGTGCAAATTTCAGGCAAAGCAGATGGGCCAACCTCAGCAACCCCAGTTGGAGCCAAAAATCAGTGACCACAAGACGCACAAGCAAATTCTGAGTTACACAACTTAGGAACAGACTTCTGAGCAGGAACCCCAAAGTTAAATCCAGGTGCTTGGGTGGCCAACCATTCAGCACGAGGGTTGACACTTCCAGACAATGGTTTTTCTGTGTGGAAAAACCCATTCAAAGCTCACTTACTACGGAACTTCTCCAGGGTTAAATAAACCTCAACTGGGATGCACAGTTCGGAGAAGAAAATTCTTAGAGACAGGCTTATATTTGCAAATTTGGGGCACATTGCTCACATAAAGTATTACAAGTATTCAATTAATATTGACTGTAAATTAGGTTTTCAACATCCTTTTTTTTTTTTTTAAGTTTAATTCTTTCATGAGTGAGACAGCACTCCCAATACGGTTTTGATGCTGTGACCTGCTCCCAGCCTCAGACAGCCACAAATCATGGGCACACAGGTACCCAACATACTCAGAGAGATCCCAAGGTGTGAACGCAGGACCCTGCCACGGGGGTCGATCTCGCTGAGCTCGTTTGACTGCTATGCCACCATCCAGCTCTTAGCTATCCATTACATGTCACTCATAGGTGATGGATCAAAATTAAGAAGAGTGGGACCAGCAGATGGGGTAATGGTTGTGTCATTGGACTCCCACCTAGCCGACTGCAGTTCAAGTCCTGGACCCAGTGGCTTAAACCTCATGTTGGGCATGTGTGTGTGTGCATGCCCAAGATCCCAAAAGGAGACTGGCAGAGAAGGGACTGCAGCATGGCCATCCCCTCTCCCCGTCCCCCAGGATGATTTCTTGCTTTCTGTCTCTCTGGCAAGTGCACACACCCTATAGCAAAAATCTCTCATTAAAAAAAAAAAAAAATTAATAAGGGTAAACTATTTTTAATAATTAAATACAAATAGATACCCAACCTGTTCCTATTTTAAAACCTTATAGTAGCTGCCCCTTAGAAAGCCATTGCAACATTCCTAAACGTGGATTTATTTCCGCTTACTTTAAATGGCAAACTGTAAGTGTGGGACCAATTCACGACTCCTGTCTCTGAATCCCTCTACTCACAGAGGCGGGCTCCACCACTGAGCTAGTGAGTCAGCCCCGGGGGAGACGCTGCTGCCAATGGGGTCAGATGCTCCTCCGCAGTGTTTGGATTCGAAACAGCTGGCCATTCCCTGTGCCCTGGAACTGCCTGGACAGAAGGGCATACAAATCCAGGTCCTGCACACCAGCCGCCTTCCTCCCTGCACCCAGAGGCAGAGAACACAAGTGTTCTTGTCCACAGCCTCCCCTGGAGAGTGACTTTTCACTTTCTCTCTCTGTCTCTCTGGCAAGCACACATGACCTATAACAAAATCTCTTTCTTAAAAA
>NW_006159752.1:2932289-2940726 GCF_000334495.1 Tupaia belangeri chinensis | reverse complement strand
GACCTAAAAAAAAAACTCTTTCTTAAAAAAAAAAAAAAAAAAAAAAAAGGAAAGGAAAGAAAGAAAGAAAACAGGAAGAAAAAGCTAATTGCCAATGGCTAGAAATAACCCAGACATCATCACTGCTCGATGAGTAGACACACACCCGGCAGGGCCAGGCACGGGTACGCTGCTGTGAGGTGTGAGGATCACTTGGGAGCTCAGACTCACACTCAGAGCCGGCCTCAGCACACGGGGTGCGCCTGGAGGCTTGTGGCATGAAGACCCTGCGTAGGGTACCTGTCTCCCTATCGCTCTCAAAAGTAAACTTTTCTTGGGGCCAGCAGTTAGCGTAATGGCTATGTCGCTGGACTCCCATGTAGTCGACCACGGGTTCACATCCCGGACCCGGTGGCTTAAACTCACGCCGGGCGCGTGTGCGTGCATGCCCAAGATCCCGAGAGGAGAATGGAGGAGAAGGGATTGCGGCGTGGCCATCCCCCCTGGGGGGTGATTTCTTGCTTTCTGTCTCTATGTATCTCTCTGTCTGTCTGGCGAGCACACGTGCCCTATAGCAAAAACCTCTCAGAAAAAAAAAAAAAAAACTTTTCTTCAACCCATCTGAAAACGCAATTTGCAGTAAATCCACACAATGAAATGCCATTCCGCAATAAAAAGGTAAACAATGAATGTACAGACCACAGCTCTGTCGTAAATACAGACGCCATGGGAACGCAGCCAAGTACAGAAGGCCACCTCTGTGTACCTCATGTACGTAACGCTCTAGAACAGCCAATCTAAAGGAACAGGATTAGGGACTGCCCAGCAGTAGGTGAGGAGAACTGAACGGGGGCACAGGAAAACTTCCTGGAATGATGAAACTTCTGTTTTTCCACTGTGGTTAGAAGTTACAGGACTATGGGTGTTTGTCAAAATTCAATGAACCGTATACCTGAAAAGAGGGAATTTTGTTACACATACATTCTACCTCCATAAAAACTTAAAGATGGCACTGAGCTAGTAACCCAAATCAAAGCTACTTAGGCACCTCTGAAGCATCTGTTTGCAAATATCACATGCCGTTCATTCATTCATGAAATGTACTGAGTACCCGTCAGTTAAAGGTTACGAACACTCAGTTAAGGATTAGTGAGTACAGAGTGAACATAATAGGAAATGATACAACCACATAAACCAAGGGTAGAAAAGCATGGGGACTGAGCCAGCAGATGGCGTGGTAGTGAAGGCACTGGACTCCCACATGGCTGATGGCAGTTCGAGTCCCAGACCTGGTACCTTGAAATCACAACAGGTGCAAGTGCATATTTGCCAAGATTCCCAAGAAGAGAATAAAGGAGAAGGGATTAGGGTGTGGACAACCCCCCCTCCCCAGGCATGTTTCACTTTCCCTCTCTCTGTTTCTCTCTGACAAGTGCATGTGCCCTAGGGCAAATAAATAAATAGATCTTTTTTTTTAAAAAAAGGCATGGGGCCTCAGATGGCTATTATGAGAGTGGGCGTCAGGGAAGGTTGCTGGCAAGTCCCATGTGTAGCTTAGACCTGAGTGAAGAGGCAAAGGTCAGAAGGGTTTCTGACACGTACCATCGTAACAAGAGCCGAGAGCAACTCAGCTGCTGAAAACTGGGAAGTGTGGCTGTTTTGATCGGAGGAGGAACGGGTCCTACACAGAGTCCTGGTGAGTGAATGAGGAGCTTAGCACGGCTCTGCAGGAATTACTCAGATACACACAGAAGCACTGGATGTTAGGGACCCCTCAAAGAGTACCGAGTCCTTGTCATTGTCAAGTGTTTTTAAAAACTAACTGAATGGGGACCAGCAAGTGGCATAATGGCTACAGCACTGGACTCCCACATAGTGGGCCGCAGTTCAAGTCCCTGACCCAGCACCTTAAAACTCATTCTGGACATGTGTGTGCATGTGTCCAAGATCCCAAAAGGAGAATAGAGGAGAAGGGATTGCGGCGTAGCCACCCTCTGGGGGAGTGATTTCTCGCTTTCTGTCTCTCTGCCTCTCTGTCTCTCTCTGTACAGCAAGCACATGTGCCCTATAGCAAAACTTCTCCAAAAACGGCCCTAAAAAAAACCTCTCCAAAAAAAAAAAAAAAAAAAGAACAGAATGTATGGATTTCCCTGAAGTTAGGTTGCCTAAGGATAACTAAATCACTCTGGTGTTTAAAAATCTGTTGTACTTGCTTTTATTTTTGGCTGAATTTACCTTGACGTTTTAGTCTCTGCAGCTAGCGAGAGAAAGGACCTGAGTCCGGACAGTCTAAGAGAACAGAGGAGCATCTGGCTCAGGGCTCGGAGGCCAAGGTCCAGAGACCGCAGGTGGCAAGGGCATTTCTGTGGGGGCCCCGGGGCCATGCAGAGTGCCATATCATAAGAGAACAGGGGCACATATCTCTGAGTCTGTCCTTGTGCCTGTCTGTGTCCCCCAAATGCTCAGGTGTTGGGGTTCACTTGTGAAGGTATTAAGAGGACGCTTCACAGGCATGATGGAGGCTGCAGTTCAGCCCGCTGAAGCCACGGGGAGGCCTGGGTTCTATTCCCTGCCCACTATAATCACCCATTCATGTTCGTGCTGTTGAAAAATGAGTCCTTTTGGAAGAAATTAAGGTGAAGTTTAGGAGGGTGGAGTCCTCTCTTCATGCCTTTTTCTTTGAGAGGTTTTTGCTACAGGACATGTTTGCTCACCAGAAAGGCAGAGAGAGACAGAAAGCGAGAAGTCATCCTCCAGGGAGGATGGCCATGCCACAATCCCTTCTGCCCCATTCTCCTCTTGGGACCTTGGTGAGTTTTAAGCTGCTGGGTCCGAGACTCGAACCGCAGTTGACTATGGGGAAGTCCAGCGACATAGCCATTACACTACCTGCTGGTCCTGATTTAGCAGGTTCTAAATGAGGATCACACACACACATATCCAAAAGAGTGAACACAAACATTCCCGGTTTGGTAAACAAACTTCACACTACGGGCTCAGGCTCAAGGCTCCCTCCCTACGCGACCTCAGAGAACTCACAGGTTCCTCTTGGCAAATCCTCCTGCTGGACCCTTCCCTAACCACCCTCAGCATTCTGAGAGCAGGGCAGGGTGCGGCCCCTCGCTCACTCCTCTTCCTGCACTTACAACCTGCTTTAAACACCTTCTGTTTTACAGTAACTCCTGCAAGTGTCTAACCCGGGCCCATCTTTTCCCACTGAGTGAACATTCAACATCTCTATTTACATATTTAACAGGCACCTCACTCTCATGTCGGAAAGACAACTCCAGGCTGCTAGACCCCTGCCAATTTCTGCCGCATTCTCAGTAAAGACCCCACTATGCACCCAAGCTGTCGGGCCAGCCAGAAAAGCTAGGAGTCACCTGACATCGCCCTCTCCCTCTCACCCCAATAGGCAGGTATTGTCTTCAAAATACACCCACAGGCCCCATTTGTCTTGGTCCACGGAGTCACTGACCCTCCCTGTCCCTGACGGGCAAGTCATCAGCCCCTCCTTCCCCCTCACACGGCGCTCTCCGCGGGGCAGCCAGAAGGGCCCCTCTGAACTGTAACTTGGCTCATACCACTCCCCACTCCACGCCTTGCAATGACCTCCTCTCATGCTTAACAAGAAAGGGGCCCACTGGCCCAGCTGCATGGGGCATGACAGAGGCTACAGCTTGGCAAGCTGAGGCCATGTGGGAGGCCCAGGTTCGATTCCCTGCCCATGCTGAACACCTACAGAGACATGCACTGTAGTCCCAGCTACTCAGAGGAGATGAGACAGGAGGATCGGGGGATAGCAAACACTGTTTTTAAAAGGGGAATGGGGGGTGCTGGCACAATAATTTATTAGCAACAAATTATCCTTTGTGTTCAAGGTGACAAGCAACCTCTTCAAAAGCAAGAGTCCTCTATGCCACCCCAAATGAGATGTCATTGTTCACACTCAGCCGTCAGCCTTGAGGTGATGTGGAAGAATTCCTGAAAAGCAAGGGCCACCCTGTGAGACAGAGCACTGCCCCTCCAATTTAATCCACTTCTGCCATTAGCCTGAAGACTTCGGGTGAAAAGGGTGCTCCTGGCCTTTTGAGCAGATAGTTTAATTACATGATTTCTGTCCTGATCTGGTATCACCTAAAATATCAATAGAACAAAGAATTATCTAAAAGAGGGAACCAGCAGTTAGCGTAATGGCTATGTCGCTGGACTCCCACGTAGTCGACCGCGGTTCGCGTCCCGGACCCGGTGACTTAAAACTCACGCCAGGCGCGTGTGCGTGCGTGCCCAAGATCCCGAGAGGAGAATGGAGGAGAAGGGACTGCGGCGTGGCCATCCCCCCTGGGGGATGATTTCTCGCTTTCTGTCTCTCTGTCTGTCTGGCGAGCGCACGCGCCCTATAGCGAAAAAAACCTCTCCAAAAAAAAAAAAAAAAAGAATTATCTAAAAGAAATACTAAGCTTTGAATGTGTTACACCTAACAGGAGACAGCCACCATTCTGAAAAGATGATTTTGGGTCTCAATCTCCAGCTGAAATTTCATCCTCGAAGCCTACCGGACTTCAACAGAGAATGTACACCATGTCATAGCCAGAGTTACTACTAAGAATGTTGAGCAATCTCCCTCTAAATTTTAAATTGCAATCTATAGGTCTTTGTTTAAATGTCCTATTGTCTGCAAGTTGTCAAACAATGCTTCGCTCTGTGTTCCCAGTAGAGGAAACAAGACATGTTACTGTTTGGATTTCTCGGTCATTCTGTGATTAACATTAACTACAAAAGAGCTTCTTGCAAGCTGGAATCATCTAGAAATATATCCCAGTCAGCCTAGTCTAAAAATAACCTCGATAAGTTACTTTTCTGTTTCCCCAAAATTTTAAGATCAGGTTCTAAAACTCTTACCTCTGCTTACACAAGCCAGGAAGAAAGCTCCCTCCTGCTCAAGCTTCGCACCTGTCTCCAGACAACACACCCTCCTCGCACGACCTCCTCTCCACCTCCGAATGTGGTCAGCCTCTGGCAGCAAGGAGGCAGTGGTGGCTCCGTGCCACTCAGGGCTTCTTCTAAGTGACAACTATTTTTAGGCCAGCGGCCCCTCTGATTCCTGACTTGGCCTGGATGACCACAGGGCAGGCTAGCTTTAGCCAGAACCCCTCCAGAAGCCAGGCGAGTCCCAGGAGTCGCAGTAACTGCTCTGCTAACTCAGCAAGAGTCTCCCGACGGCTGCAGCAGAGAACACCCTCCAAGGACAGCCCTCGGCCAGCCAAACCCAGGGCTGGGCTCTCGGTCCGACATGTGACTCGCAGTGTTATGACCTGACCACATTAAATCGAGGGTGGAAGAGACCGGCCACGCCTGCAGGGATTCTAACCCGTGTGGCAGTAAATGTGAAACGACTCACAGGTGAGCTTATCTTTTTGAAATGGCATACCCTTTAGCGAAACGGAGATTCCACGTTTGTGTAACCGACCTTGGAAAGTATCGATAAATGATTCAAACAAAGTTTTAATCACCCTTTAAATAAAGAATAGCATACCAGGGCGAGCAGCTGGCATGGTGGTTAAGGCGGCTGTACTCCCACATGACTGAAGGTGGTTCGAGTCCCAGACCTGGCAGCTTGCTTTCTCACTTTCCTTCTCTCTGTTCAACTTCAATAAAAAAGACAATGAATAAAATTAGTCTTAAAAATGAAAAAATTACCAAGATAACGTAGCAGTCCCCTCGTGCAATTTACGTGAAGAACCATGTATCATTTCTAACTGGAAGAGGACAACCAGAAACAGCACATACATCTGATGATGAAACTATACACACCTACTATGATACCTCTATAAAAGACAAGCGTAGGGACCAGCAGGTGGCGTAGTGGTTAAGGCACTAGATTCCCACATGGCTGACCATGGTTCAACACGATTCAAGTCCCAGATGCGGCAGCTTAAAAACCATGACGCGCATATGTGTGTGCATGACCAAAACCCCGAGGAGAGAATGGCAGGGAAGGGACTGCAGCATGGCCATTCCCCGAGGGTGGTTTCTCACCTCCTCTCTGCCTGTTTCTCTCCCGTGAGCAAATGTGTCACATGGCAAATATCTGAGGGGGAAAAAACGGAGTGACATGAATTCTAACAGTTGTGACTTCAAGATAGATGTTTGGCTGGATTTTACCCTCCACCAGTAAAATGAAGCCTAAGGACCTAAAGCTAGGCGTAAAAGCTTTAACAATGGTGAGTTGAGGGGCGAGCACACCGAAAACTACAGAGGAAAACGCCGTTATGTATCTCCACTCCACCTTCCTCCCAGGAAATGCCTCATGACCTCCCAAAGCTACTCTCGTTCCTTTCACCCCAACTTGGGATCTTTGAAGAACTGTAATACATGTTCTGAACCCACAAATCTACAGTGTCAAAAATATTTGGGACCAGCAATTAGCATAATGGCTATGTGGCTAGACTCCCATGTAGTCGACCTCAGTTCGTGTCCTGGACCCAGTGGCTTAAACTCACACAGGGCGCGTGTGCGTGCATGCCCAAGATCCCGAGAGGAGAATGGAGGAGAAAGGATTGCGGTATGGCCATCCCCCCTGGGGGGGTGATTTCTCACTTTCTGTCTCTCTGTCTCCGTCTGTCTGGTGAGTGCACATGCTCTATAGCAAAACAAACAAACAAACAAAAAAAAAAGTGCTCTCTGTGAATACCATTAACGGAAGATGTGAAAACAATGAGAACACACAGGACTGCAGGACTTGAGAACCCGCCTGTCTGATTGGGGCTGAAGGGCCCACAGATACAGGCTCCGGGGGCCGGCACCTGCCTGGCGGAAGCTCTGGCCTGAGGATGAGTATGCCTCTCCCAGGCAGGTGTCCTCACCTCCATCCCCTCTGGAGGAGGCGCTCTTACTGTGGGAGTGTGGCAGGAAAACAACGTGGATCTCGGGAAGCAGGGAGGCCTGCCAAATTCCCTCCCATCCCTTACAAACAGAACAGATTCTCGCCGCTCCACGGCTGGCAACATCTCGTACTTCTTAGATGGGAGTGCAGGAAGGAGGAACCTCCAGGGTCTCCGAATCTGTCCTCAACTGACATGGATGAACAGATGGTGGGGTTTATTTATTTATTAAAGAAAAATGACCAAGCTGGCCCTCCAATGCAGCCTCTAAGCTGTACAAGGGAAGCCAGGTCCCACATGGCCAACCAGGGTTTGAGTCCTAACCCTGGAGGCTTGCAAAACAAGCCAGGCAAGCACAGGCCCAGGACCCTGAGGGGATGAAGAACTAGAGAAGAAGGGACTGCAGCATGAAGGGGGCTCACTCTCCCCACTCTCTCACATATATGCATTTGAATAAAAAAAAAAATAAGAGAAATTTGTTGACAAAATTAAAGTGGCAATTTAAAAAACAAGAAAAAGAAAAAAGATATCCATATGTATGTTACTGTGCTCTGAGAAGAATTTGCAAATTCCCTGATGGGTCTTTGTTTAGCATTTTAGGCTAATATGTTTAACTCAAAGCCTTCAGCTCCCTGAAAACAGCCCCGGAGTCTGGCTGCCAACACGACAGCTAACAGGACAGCCTTTAAGATCGTTGGTATGGAGGTCAATCAACACAAAATGTTTAACAGCAGCCCTCAGCAGTAAATTCTCAACAGCAGCAACTCGATTATATGCTGACTCTACGCTTGAAGGCAACCTGAGGTCCAGGTAGGACCAGCACACCCTGCACTGGCTACAGCCAGGACCCTGGCTACCAGTGGGCATGACAGCTCAGCGCAGAGCTGAATGCAGCGCCGACCTCCACCTCCTGTGGGAGAAGTGTCCCACCCATGCTCACTCAACGAGTCTCCAGAAAGCAACAGCTCAAAGGTTGTTTCCAAGTGAATAACTCCAGTTTTCATTCATTCTTCTCCAAATGATTTCAACCCTGTATAAAGTATTTAGATCAGAACTAACACCCTCTTCTGGATTCTAACTTAGCAACCTGGCTGTTACGGGCAAGATGGCAGTGTGATTCCACTTATCCCGCATTTACGGCTGAGAAATACACTATTCCCTGCCAGTCACAAAAATGAAGGTGTTTTAGTTGCCAACCTAAACAACCGTTTTCTTAATATTAGAAACTTTCAAGAATGAAGTAATCCTGGGACCAACAGGTGGCATGGTGGTTAAGGCACTGGATTTCCACGTGGCCAACTGTGGTTCAAGTCCCAGACCCAAGAGCTTGAAACTCATGCTGGGTGCGTGCCCAGGTGCATGCGTGCCCAAAATCCTGAGAGGAGAATGGAGGAGAAGGGACTGTGGTGTGGCATCCCTTCTGGGGGTGATTTCTCACTTCCCCTGTCTCTGTCAATCTCTGTCTCTCTCCAGTCAGCACACACACCCGATGGCAAAAACTTAGAAAGAAAAGACAAAGAATGAAGTCATATTTAGCTTCATCATATGAGGAGCTTCAAAAAGTTACCAAAGGA
>NW_006159752.1:2924130-2932279 GCF_000334495.1 Tupaia belangeri chinensis | reverse complement strand
AGCGTCGGAGAAGGAACGTGGCTGCAGAACGTGTCGGCCGTCCCACTCGGCCCGCCTGCAGTTAGCTGGTCCCTGCTGGAGAGACCTTCTCACAGCAGCTGTCACAGTCCCCACACACATCCATGCTGCCAGGGAATGGAAACACCAGTGAACAAGACACCCCGCCGCCCTGGAGCCTTCGGTGAAAGACGAGGCGGAGCCCAGTGAGCAGGAAATGCACAGGGGAAGCAGGCGGAGCCCACGGAGCAGAGCCCTGAGCGCTGCGAGAAGGGCCTCGTTAGCTCCCCGAACACAGTGACGCCTGAAGGAGATGAGGGAACAGGCGGGGAGCTTCTCGGCCTTGCAGGCTGTGTGCACCAACAGAGCTTCCCCTAAGCCCAGAGAACCACCCGCTGGGAACACCGCACCTATTGCAGGGCTTCAGACAGAGCTTACTGCCCACACCGCTGGAGCCGGAGGGAGGACTTGATCCCAGGGCGGGGCCTTCCTGCAGCCGCACAGGTCTAAGGAGCCTCCTGAAAGCCCTCAGTGTCTCCCAGCCCACTGCAGCCACCCACACCTGTCACCCAGCGCCCGGCTCCCACTCACGTCCACACTGGCACACCCGAGCTCGCCCAAGGGAAGCCCTGCAGTGACGACGGTGGGTTCCCACCCAGGGAGAGCTAAGAAGCCCGCCAGACGGGAAGCCAGTGCAGGGGCAGCACAGAGCCACATCGGGGCAGGGACCAGCAGGTGGCGCAGTGGTCGCGCCAGGCTCCCACATAGTCCACCATGGCCGGCGGAGTCCTGGATCAGGCGCTCAAAACTCACATGGGGAGGTAAGGAGAGGGGAGAAGGTGGCTGGTGGTTAAGGTGCTGGACACTCCCACGAGGCTAACCATGGTTCAAGTCCTGGACCGGCGGCTTGCTTTCTCACTTTCCCACTCTGTCTCTGTGTCTCTCTCAGGTCAAATTAAAATGAATGAATGAATAAACAAATTTTTCAAAAATAAATCATGAACAAAAAAAAAAAAAAAAAATCCTCACACCGGGCGTGTGTTCATGTGTCCCCAAGATCCCAAGAGGAAAAGGGAGAAGGGACTACAGTGTGGCCATCCCCCAGGGGAGTGATTTCTCACTTTCTGTCTCTCTGTCTCTGTCTCTCCAGCAAGCTCATGGGCCCTGTAACAAAAAATAAAAAAAGAAAGGCAAGGACATTCTGAGGAAGGGGTGGTGTGTGTGGACCCTCACACTGGAGGCCTGGGGACACACGGGGACAGAAATCCAAGGCCACAGAGTCCTGGAAGGTGGCAGCTGGGCCAGGTGACACTCACCCTCACCCTCTGCCAAGATGACCGGGGCACGGCAGGCCGAGCTCAGGAAGAGGTGCACTGTGGATGGAGCAGAATCCCAGCTGGGAAGTCTGAGCAGACGGTTCAACCCTGAAGTGCACGTTTACCAGACAGTGACCACTTCAAACCCAAGAGACCAAGTTATCTTTTTTTAACTTTATTTATTGCTATTATTATTTTTCAGTTTAATCAGAGAGAGAGGGAAACCAAGAAAGCAAGCCACTGGGTCTAGGACTTGAACCGCCGTCACCCATATGGGAGTTCAATGCCTCTAACCACCATGCCACCTGCTGGCCCCGGGGACAAGTTGTCTTGCGGGTGCTCTTTTATGTGTTCCACCCGAGTCAGAGGAACCGGGACGTGGGGCGTCCCACGTCTGAGCCACGGTGTGGAGTGTCCCCAGCTTCTGCAGTCGCTGGCAACAGGGGCAGGAGGAGAAGCGGCATGAAGCGGCCAGCTTCTTCCACAGTGAGCTCGCGGCCAGAGCCAGCAGCCCAACGGGGCAGCGGTGGGGCACAAGGCTTGCCAAGGCTGGGCAGTCCAGGACGTGCTCGGTCCAGGGACCTCGCTGGCTCCTCGGGTTGCGCATGACGGGGAGCCGGCTGAGGCCTGGGGTGGATCGTGGCAGTAAGACCCTGTGGGGGGTGCTGTCTCTCTATCTCTGTCTCTAACACTCATGGAATAAATAAATAAAATTAAAACTTAAAAAAAAAAAAAAGTTAAGATAAGGGTCTAGCCGCAGTGGTCCAGGCAGTGGGGTGCTACTGTGAGGTGTAGACACATGGAAGGCCCAAGTTCAGATCCCAGATTGACCCGAACATGCCCCTGGGCCTAGCTGGCCAGGGAGGCTTGTGGGAGGATCACGGTGTGATGACACCCCTCAGGAGTAACCGTCTTGGGGCCGACAGGTGGCGGTGTGGTGGTTAAAGGCACTGGACTTCTGCCTAGCTGACTGCAGTTCAAGTCCTGGACCTCGTTGCTTGCTTTCTCACTTTCCTGCTGTCTCTCTCTCATTCTTCTGTCCCTCTCTAGTCAAATTAAAATAATGAATAAATAAATAGTTAAAGAAAATAATTCTTGAAATAAAGAGTACCTGTCTCCTTCCCTCTCTCCTTCTCTGCCTCTCTCTCCTTCCCTCCCTTCCTCATGAAGGAAATGAAAAGGGTGTGATGTTCAATAACCAGCATTAAACACGCTGCAGGAGCAGCTCGTTTGGGAACGAGAGGGAAGCACACGATAACTCAGCTCGGGCCCAGGACACATCACACTGTTCTTCGAGTCACTGACCAACTCCCCCCTCAAACCAGCACACAGCCAGGGTGTACTTTTCAGAAAGAAAAGCACGGAATTTGAAAATAATGACGCTCCCTTCCTAATGCAGTTGTCACGTGCTGTGGAATGAGGTTGTCGGAACCCCAGGAGGACCTGCGAGAGAGAGAGCTACGTGAACGGGCGGGCCCTCAGCACAGCAAGGGGCTGACGCCGGGCCCCCTCCAGACACACCCTCAGCCGCGCCATGCGCCGTGTCAGCGAGGGTGGGTGAGGACGGGGAGTGGCCACTGCTCTGCCATGGACACACAGTCTCCGTGCACAGCTCTTCAAGGCCCGCAGCATGTTCTCATAGTCCTCCCGGTGACAGTCCCGCGGGATGGACAGGTCACATGACAGCCACCTTCCCTCGCCCCTTGTCTCCTTTTAGATATTAAACCTGGTGTTTCCAGGAGTTTAATACCTTGCCCAAGAAACAGAGTTAATGAGTAGCAGCGATGAACTAAACCCAGTCTGAACGTGTCCTTTGTTCTTTGTTCTTGGGTTTATTCACTTATTTCTTCCATGAGGGAGGGAGGAACTGCACCTCCAACAGGGTCCCAGTGACACGATTCATGCCCTCGGCCAGTCCCAGACCGTGGGCAAGTGCATGCCTGGGTATTTGGGAGGTCTCCGGATTTGAACCAGGGAACCTCCCGTGTGGGACTGCCTCAGCACCTCCCTGCACCCAGATGTGCACTCCTGATCTCGTTCCACCCGCCCTCCCACAACGAGCACACGCACTTGGTCTCTCTGCAGCAGGTCACTGGATGTGGGGGCATGCATTCCCGGGACCCCCAAGCTCAGCAACTGTGTTCCCTTGGGCAAGCCGAAAATAATCATGGCCTCTTTAGTTTCATCTACAAGAGCTGATACTACAGGACCAGCAGGTGGCATAACGGCTATGCCACTGGACTCCCAGACCCAGCAGGTTGAAACTCATGCCGGGTGCCTGTGCGTGTGTGCCCAAAATCCTGAGAGGGTATTGGCGGAGAAGGGATTGTGGCATAGCCATTGCCCTGGGGGAAGGGGAGGATTTCTCACTTTCTGTCTCTCTCTGACGAGCACACGAGCCCTATAGCACTGTCTATATATATAAAAAAAAAAGATTTAACAATAAAAATTCATCACACAGCTCTGTCTTAGACTTAAGCGAAATGTTTGGGGCTCTCTAACTCACACACCGTTGTTGGTTGCTACTATTAAAACATCGACAATCAGATAAGACAAGCTTTATCATCCTCCTCCTTACTTTACTGATAGCCGAAGCTCAACAACTTGTTCACGCGGCCAGGGAACTCCCTAGGGTGACAGACATGCTCCTGTATTCATTGTTGGTTACAGATGTTTATTTGCCGAAACTCATTTCACTGGGGCCTGCGGGTGGTGTGGTGGACTGGACTCTGACATGGCGAACCATGGTTCGAGTCCTGGACCTGGCAGCTTGCGCTCGCTCGCTCGGTCTCTCTCTCTCGCTGTCCCTCTCCAGTCAAATTAAAAATAAAATCAAGTTAAATAATTCTTTCCAAAAAAATCTCATTTACTTGTACACTTTAGCTAGGTAATGTTTCATGACACTTAATTTTATCAGTTAAAATATTGTTTTCAGTGGCCAGCATACTGGCTAAGGCACTGGACTCCCACATGGCTGACAGCAGTTCAAGTCCCAGACCCAGGGGTTAGAAAATCATGTCGGGCATATATGCATGCGTGCGGACATGCGTGCCCCAAAATCCCAAGAGCAGAATGGAGAAAGCACTGTGGCATGGCCATCCCCACTCGGGGCTGATTGCTCACTTTCCCTCTGTCTCTGTCTCTTTCTCTCTCTTTCTCTCTCTCTCTAGTGAGTGTACATGCCCTATGCAGAAACACGCAAAACATTTTTTTTTTTCAAAGCCAGTCTGTGTCAAGGTGGTTAAGTGGTTGGATCCCACATGGCTGACAGCACAGTTTAAATCCCGGATTTAGAATCTTGAAAACACAACAGGTGTGCCCAAATCCTGAGAGAATGGGCAAAGGGCTGCAGAATGGCCAGGCCCCAGGGGTGTCTCTCTCTCTCTCTCTCTCTCTCTCTCTCTCTCTCTCTCTCTCTCCCTCTCTCTCCCTCCCTCAAAAAAAAAAAAAAAAAAAAAAAAACTTTATCGAAGATCATGCGGCCAGTAAACAGCAGCATGTATTCTGGAACATGGGACATACCCACTAATTCATGTTGAAACCTAGAGGTTTTCCTGGTACCTGTTCTGCAATTTCCAACTGAGCCTCACCCGGTTAAAAGCCCTGGTACGCACCACCATCTGGGCCTGTCCTACTTAGAACTGTGCGCGTTACCGTCCCATCCTGAACATGTTCACCTAGACCTGCCAACAGCGGGAGACTCGGGCAGCACCCCAAGGATCACCACAGCAGACTGAGCAGGCACCTTGACGTGAGCACACGCGACATCAGGCGGTGACTTCACGTCTGTGCCAGCGAGGCATACTGGTTTCTTCCCCTGCTCCCCTCCCTCTCCTCCCACCCCCACAGACCCCTATCCTTACTATCTCTATCCACGCTGCCCTCCCTGCTACTTAATCCTGTCCAACCTCTCAGTTTCAGCTATGGAGCGCAGACATTTGGTATATCCTGCTGGGGACACATGGTCTGTCTTTTTTTGGAGAGGTTTTTGCTATCGGGCACATGTGCTCACCAGAAAGACAGAGACAGAGAGATAGAAAGCAAGAAATCACCCCCCAGGGGGGATGGCCAAGCCGCAATCTCTTCTCCTCCATTCTCCTCTCAGGATCTTGGGTATGCACGCACACGTGCCCAGAGTGAGTTTAAGCCACCAGGTCCGGGACTCGAACCATGGTTGACTACCTGGGAGTTCAGTGACGCAGTTCTTACACTAACTGCTTGCTGGTCCCCACAGTCTGTCTTTCACAGCCAGTCAGGAGTGGCTGTCTGCACTCCGAGGCCAATAGACCTCTAAGAACCTGAAACACATTTCCCGATCTAAGTCAGCATTCCTTTTAACAATTTATTGAACAACCAAATAGAAAACACTACTCTAAATACTCCCAAAAGGTGAGTGATTATGGTAGATAATTTTCAGAATTCCACCAAAAAAGTAAACCCTTGGGACCAGCAGATGGCATAATGGTTGTGATGTGGCACTCTCCCGTACTCGACCGTGGTTCGAGTCCCAGACCTGGAGGCTTAAACTCACACCGGGCGCATGTACGTGCATGCCCAAGATCCTGAGAGGAGAATGGAGGAGAAGGGATTGTGGTGTGGCCATCCCCCATGGGGGTGATTTCTCGCTTTCTCTCTCTCTGCCTTTCTGGGAACTATACACACCCTATAGCATAAACCTCTCAAAAAAAAGTAAACCGGACAGTGGTAAGTCAGCACTCCGACATACTGAACACAATTTGGAAGATCAGGGTTTGGCTCCTGGGTCACGCTGTATGTACCCGGGGACGTGTGTGCATGAATGCCCGATCCTGGCTGGCTGGAACGGGCTGGAGAGAACATCGCAGCGTGGACCCTGCTGACAGTATTTATCTGTTAGTCTCCATCTCATGAAATCAGTCAATAAATCTTTTTTCGAAAGAAATAAAATAAAACTAAGTTCCAGGAAAGTGCTGAGCTAAAACAGAACACATCGTTTCCATAAAAGTCAATGCCTAAAATCAAATCACCACTTGCACCCACGCCCACCGAGTGGCAGTATCAGGGACTGGACAACTGAACTAAGAGAAAAGATGTGAAGTAAAGACTTCGTGTGCTGGGACCAGCAGTTAGTGTAATGGCTATGTCACTGGACTCCCATGTAGTCGACTGCGGTTAGAGTCCTGGACCTGGTGGCTTAAACTCAACGCAGGGCGTGTGTGCGTGCGTGCCCAAGATCCCGAGAGGAGAATGGAGGAGAAGGGATTGCGGCATGGCCATCCCCCCTGGGGAGTGATTTCTCGCTTTCTATCTCTCTGTCTCTCTCTGTCTTTCTGGTGAGCACATGCACCCTATAGCAAAAACCTCTCCAAAAACAAAAAGAAAAAAAAAAAAGACTTAGTGTGCTTTTTGTTTCTAATTTTTTTTTTTTTTGGTTAATGTTTTCTTAAGTGTACCTCCTTCTTTCACAAGCAAGAGAAAAAGAGAGAGAGAGACAATAGCCCCAGTGGAGCCTGACACCACGATTCCCCCCCAGCCAGCCCAAACCATGAGCACACGTACGCCCAGCATGTCTAGGGAAGTCTCCAGACCCAGACCCAGGCCCTCCCACACAGAGAAGCCTCGCAGTGCCCGTCTGTTTCAGAGCTAGGATCTTACTACGTTGCCTGGGCTAGCCTTGAACTCATGACCCTCCTGCCCCAGCCTTCCGAGAGGCTGGGGTTATAGGCGTGAGTTACGAGTGCCTGCCTCGTTTCTAAATTATACCCGCCTAGTTTCAGAAGCCACGTAAAAGGTAGCACAGGTTGTTCTAGGGAGATGGGGTAGAAAAGCGGGCAGGGCAGCGTAAAGCCAAAACAAAGCTGTTAGATGAGCGCAAGCAGCTCCTTGTTGAGAACCCCAGACACTGCCTTATCTCTTCAAAGTCCACTTGGCTAAAAGGAAATAATTTTCCATTTGAATCATGCCAAGACCAACCGAGAAATGGCATTGTGTGTGTTCTGACGCAAACTGGCACTGCACCTCCCAACCTTCATTAAACATCAGCTTCCTGCACCTTCTGCTCGAAAATGATTACCCACTGGAGGCTTTCTCCAGGCCAGTCAGGGTCCTTGAGCAGAAGGTCAACACCGGCACACACCTAACTCACCCAGAGAGGGCGGGCCTGCTGTTAAAGCCCTAACACCTCACCTCTCGGAAGACAATGACAGGGAGGGGCCGGCAGGCGGCACGGTGGTCAAGGGCGCTGGACTCCCACATGGCCGACCGTGGTTTGAGTCTTTTCTCACTTTCCTTCTCTCTCTCTCTCTCTCTCTCTGTTTGACCAGAAGATAGAGAAACCCTATAGCAAAAAAGAAGAGAAGAGAAGAGAAGAGAAGAGAAGAGAAGAGAAGAGAAGAGAAGAGAAAAAAATATAATTCTTTAAAAAAAAAAAAGAAGACAACAGTGGCAAGGAGAACTGATGACCCTTAGGGCGGAAACTGTGACTGCTGCTCAGATGCAGCTGTGGTCTCCTGGGCCATTCATCTCTTTCCAGTTCTAATTAGCACCAGGCCTCACCTCCCAGTTAAATTCCCACCTGAGATTATCCCCCTGGCCCCAGTAATTACCTGCCTCTGTGTAGCTTTAAACAGGGAAGAGGGTGGGGCCAGCAGGTGGCGTGGTGGTTAAGGCACTGAATTCCCACACGGCCAGACCCGGCGACTTGAAAAAGTACACTGTGCATGTGTGCCCAAAATTCCAGGAGGAGACCCAGAAGGGATTGCATCTCATCTCCTCCAGCTGGGGAAGGGCTGATTTCTCGCCTTCCCCGTCTCTCCCAATGAGCACACACGCCCTAAGGCAAAAACAAACCAAACCCA
>NW_006159752.1:2922917-2924116 GCF_000334495.1 Tupaia belangeri chinensis | reverse complement strand
AGTATCCAAGATGTCTACAGAAATAAGTGTCAGGAAAATACTAGTCTCCATTCAACAGACACAACTTCGGCTTGCTCATCTGTGAAACAATACAATCAAATGATTGTTCTTACAGAATTTTATTAAGGATTTGGGAAAAAACAGTCTGAAACTATAAAGTCCTACAGACATGGAATACATCACTGTAATCATCTGTAACTGTCAATTTTCCATTTGTGCTCCTAATCTAAGGGGCTTACAACACTTAACACACAGTTTTATGTTCTGTGGTTAGAAATTGGAAAAGTAATGAACCGTAATCCTGAGCTACATCATCTCAAATGGTACATGTCCAGACTACTGTGGGACTCTGATTCCATTTCAACAGCAGCGTGCCACTTCTGCTGGTGTTAAACTAGACCAGGAACAGTGTCATCCTGGCCCAGCCTGCTGGTGCAGACCGGAAGGATGAGACTGCCACGCTGGAGGCCAGGGAGCTCAGTGGGTTTCAGACGCCTGAGCTGGATGAGGATCCACTGAGCACTTGCGCAGGGTCCTGGCAGGCTGTAGAAGGGGGACCGTGCTGTTGGCGACACCCTGTAGTGGGGGCTTCTCTCTTGCATACGTGCAATCTATCATAAATTAATTTTTAAAATATATTTTTTGATTTTAAGAAAGGCAGTTTTAGCTTTAATAAATCAAAATTTTACAATGTTCAGAGAACTTTGCTTAAGACTTAAAGCCAGGAACTAGATTAGCATTCTGTTCAAAGAGTAGGCACATGGACCTGTCGACAGCTCAAGAGAAGACAAAAATCTTTAACTCTGGAAAGCAAAGCATAGAAGATCAGTAGTGTGTTAGTCAAAAGTCATAAAATTCTGTTTCACCAGTTCAGTCTCATGTACTTAATCTATCTTCTGCTGTGGTCCGATCTTTCCGTTTTAAGTTCTGGAACTTAACACTCAACTCCGGACTTGCCCCTACCATGAAGCCGGCCATTTTCTTAGTTGTTTTTGAACTCTTGTTTCTGTGTGTCTGACTTTAATGTTCCTGGTATAGCATTCCCTTCAGAACTTCTTGGAGAGCTGGTCTGGTATTGGTAAATTCTTTCAGGTAATTAAATTAATTCTTTAAATAACAGTGCCAGGGGACCAGCAGTTAGCGTAATGGCTATGTCACTGGAATCCCATGTAGTTGACCGCGGTTCGAGTCCCGGACCC
>NW_006159752.1:2909420-2922812 GCF_000334495.1 Tupaia belangeri chinensis | reverse complement strand
TCTGGCGAGTGCATTGGCCCTATAGCAAAAACCTCCCCAAAAAAAAAAAAAAAAAAAGAAATAAATAACATTAATCCAAGGAATTCTAAACCCCAATTTTTCTCATGCTTAACACATAAACTCACAACCTGCTCAATCCAACTCACAGGGCTGATATAACTGAATGAAAACATTCTCGATGTCATATTTACAAAGCAGTTTCCAAAACCATGTAGAATTATTGGGACCAGCAGATGGTATAATGGTTATATCGCGGGACTCCCACATAGTGGACCACATTTCGAGTCCCAGACCCAGCTGCTTAAAACTCACTCTGGGTGTATGTGCATGTGAGCCCAAAATCCCGAGAGAACGGAAGAGAAGGGACTGTGGCACGGCCATCCCCTCTACTGGGTGGTTTCTTGCTTTCTATCTCTGTCTCTCTGGCAAGCGCACATACCCTGTAAAGAAAATCTCTCTTAAAAAAAAAAAAAAAAAAAAACCTACATGGGATTATTATTTCACTTTGCTTGAAAGATGGGAATTCAGAATTGCTTTACTATTTAAGTGTATTAATAATAAGTAACATTTTACAATTGCAACTCTCAAATATGAATGTTCTGGACTAACTTACAGGCTAAAAATTAGAACAGGCCTATTGGTCCTCTAAAACCTATAAGCACAGTATTAGTGAAGTGATGATTCAACTCTGCATGCTTTTAGAATGAGCTCATAGCAAACTGGCAACATAACTTAGGGCTGTGAAAGATGAAAGTATCAGTTTTGGGTCTAAAAAAAAAAATTATAGCTGAAGTATAACAAAATATCAGCAGCTCCCTCAACTCTAAAGCAAGCAAGAGGTAACAAAGCCAGAGTCCAAGAACTGATCCCAGACCTTGCACGGGTACAAACTAACATTCCTAAGGAAGAGGGAGAGTTACCGATCTCCTACGCCTAGAATTTAACTCCCCACAGAGAACACACCCACAGGTCCGAGCAGTACCCCCACCAGAGCGGGGTCACAGAAGGTAAATGGAACACCTTTCTATGAGTCACAAGACCTTTAAAACAAGAGCCGAGGGAAGGTTACTAGCACCCAGGCGTCTCCTCTGCACGCCTGGCACTGCAGCAGAAAGGCCCCAGGAGACAGTGGGCTCAAGGTCCTAAGGAAGCCACGACACCAGGGTAATGAAGTCACTGACCCAGGGTCACCCTAAACAGACCTCAGACGCCCGTCCAGTGCTGCCACGGGCTCAGTCTGTGCACTCTTCACGACATTCATGGACGGACGTCCGGGCCCATAATGATAAATACGGTGTTGTAACAAAGCATGTCCCTGGGCTTTCATGGTGAACATCGGGCCAAGCACAATCACCCTAAAGGCTGAAATGCCCCCATCTGTTTTCTATTCCAAATCCAATAAAACAAGGAAGAAGGAAAGAGAAGCAAACGCCAGCACTGGCGGTTAGGAAAGAAACTAAAGCATTCAAGGTGAAAACAGCTTATGTAAATAGAAAATAATTCTCAATTGATTATGTATCTCCAAGGCTGTAAGTGGTAAGTGGTAAGTTTAAGTAAACTGTAACTAGTATTTTCCACAACACAGTTATATCTGCAACATAAAATGGCTTCGATTTCTTCATAGGAAAAAAAGGAGCAGTTTTCCTACTTTTATGCTCTTGTCATGGACTGAAACTCCTTTTTGCACGTCAGGATTAAGTAAGTAAATCCCTTTGCATAGTTGCCATTAATATCTCAAAGCAGTATCAGGCAACAAAACAAAAATTTTTAAACATTAAATAATTCAATATTTTGGGACCAGCAGATGGCATAATGGTTATGTCACTGGACTCCCACATAGTTGACCATGGTTCAAATCCCAGACCTGGAGGCTTAAAACTCATGTTGGCCAAGTGAGTGCCCAAAATCCAGAGAGGAGACTGGAGGAGAAGGGACTGTGGTGTGGCCATCGCCCAAGAAGGGTGATTTCTCGCATTCTGTCTCTCTGTCTGTCTCTCCAGCAAGCATATTGCCCTATAGCAAAAATCTCTCTAAAAAAACAATAAATAATTCAACATTTCTTGACAGCATTTAGCCACAATCAGTAACAAATCTGGTAAATTACCAAAAAAAAATTTAGGGAGCCAGATGGTGATGCATTGGTAATACATTCGGACCCGCACGGGCAAGGTCCTGGGGTCATGTCTCAGGATCTCTCTGAGCACACAGAGGGTACATGGCATGCCCGTGATCTGGGCCAGCTGAGACCCGGGGTACGTGGCAGTGTGGAGACCTACTGGGTACGCCTGTTTCTCTCTGTCTCTCTGTGACTCTGACTCTTTCTGACGCCATAAACTTTTTTAAAATTTACATTTCATCATTGTACATCTTTTAAAATTATTTTATTTAACTTTATGTATTTTAAATTTGATCCGAAAGGGACAGAGTGAAAGTGAGAGCGAGAGAGAACGTGAAAAAGCAAGCCACCAGGTCTAGGACTCAAACCACGGTCGGCCATGTGGGAGTCCGGCATCCTTGACCACCTGCCGGCCCCCATCACTCACATCCTTACAGTGTACCATAGGGTTTTCGAAGCATGCATGCAGTCCCTGTCAATCAAGTCAAAGACATGACCACATAATCATCCTCAGCAGATGGCTTTCCATTCTCGTGTCTGTTAAGTGTTTTTATCCTGATTTAAAAAAAAAAAGTTTTACAGAAATGGGAAACCAGTCTGAAACACACATCTTATGAAATAAACGAAAAATCCTAGACGGAGAAGTCATCTGAGTGCCTCTGTAAGCTGTAAATACTTTTCTCAATAGAAAACAGCCCATGTCTCTGTTCAAGACAAACTGGATTCGTGATTGTCAACCCGAATGGGGACGGTCATAAATGATCACGCGTGGCATTCATCCTGCAGTGGTATTCGCACATGGGTGTGCCAGATGTTCTGGGACAGAAGACCGTAACTCAGAAGGAACGGGAGTCTTCCAGCACCTTCCAGCTCTGTGGACTCTGTTCCTACTAACGTGGCCTTTCGGGGAGACACAGACCAGGCAGAGCAGCCTCTGCAGAGCAGTCACCGGGCCAGCAGAGGAGCAGAGAAAAGCAGTGAAGGGGTTCGCATCTCCAGGTTCAGACTTCTTAGTAGCTGTGACTAACTGAGAAAAGAACTTTAAATCCCACGCCAGTAGAGCTTAACATGATTTATTCCGGCCTACAACTAGTATAAATAATTACAAAAGGCACAAACGGCCCCAGCATCAGGAAGGTCAGACCCTATCCTCAAGATGCAACCAAAGATCTAAACGGTAGTATTCAGAAAAACCGAGGGAAGCCGCAGAGTGCACTGCTGAGTGTGCCATTGCTCCACTCCTCCCGGGAGAGGGCAGGGTATTAGTGGCTTAGGGTTAGGATGCTTTAAACAAGAATGTCACTAGGGCCTGACCGCTGGGAAATCCAATGGCAACAGCAGGAGAACTTACATTTACCGTGGGTGGCACGATGTCAACAACCCAGGAGGGTTGTTGCTGGTCACACACACCCAACACTTCAAAAACGCACTTTACCCACGGGTGGGGGTTATTCTAACTCATCCCTCTGGGAAAGGGGGTCAAATGTCTGCCTTACCTGCGCCCTTCTACCATACTAAGTGTTTGGCCCTTAGAAAGCACTCCACAGGGATTAAGGCCGGTGGAAAAAATGCAGCCCTCTGAGGGCAGGGACTGTCACGTAGCCAGTAATGTGCCGCACAGCCCTGACTGCTGCTGCTCACAAAGCCGTGGTTCTCCTCGTGGGGTCTACACTGAGAACCAAGGACAGAAAACAATGCCCAAAAGGGGCATTTCATTGATTACTTTATTCCCTCACAAAAAGACCAACTGTAATCAAATGAGGTGAACATTCGCCTCAAGATTTTGTCATCTTCCTAATAGAAAGGATGAGGCTTAGAACTGGGTCCCTTGACCCTTTCTCTCCTTGTCCCCCCAGTTCACAAGGCTCCCACCTCTAATAGCCAGCGTCCCCTTCGATCTGCAGCTGGGCTCACACATTCATCCTCAGCACGATCTTCTTTGTCGTTTTTGCCTTTTTCCGGAAAATAGGCTTAGTCTGTCCACCACAGCCACGCTGCTTCCTGTCATGACGCTGCAGTCCCTGAGCTATTAATCCATTTATTCCCGTCTTTCTTTATTATCAATGAGTAGGACTTCCACAATCCTCACTGCAATTAGTCTGCTCAGTTAGGTTAGCAGTAATGGGCAAATACGGCTCAAATCTGTGTGTTAGACGAGTACAGAACAGGAATTTACTATATAACAAAAAAGTACACGGATTTTTTTTTTTCTTTTCTTTTTTTTTTTTGGCCAGAGGGCACATGCACCCAACAGAGATGCAGGAGAGGCAGTGAGAAAACGCTCCCAGGGACATTTAGGCCTACCCATTCCTCCTCCTCCTCCACTTCTCCCTCCCTTCAGATTCTAGACAAGCAGGTAACACACCACACACACCCCTCAAGCCTCCGGGTCCAGGACTCAAACTGTGCAGCCAGCCATGTGGGACCTAACCACGTTAATCACCAGGCCACCGGCCAATCCCCCAAAGTGAGATTTTTTTATAGCACACGGTGATTTAATCGGCATTTGGTAAACGCAATGACCGACTGGACCCGGAGGTCTGGGAAAGGAGGCCGGTCTGAGTTTGAGTGTCATTTCTTAGATTGCTTAGCTCTGTCTGTTCCAGCTTCTGGTTTTATTCCATGAATCTTGCCATAGGAGCAATGTTTTAAAAAAAAAAAAAATAGAGTTTCAACTTAATATCATTAATTGTTAACAATCATCACAAAATCTACAAGATAAACATAAGAAAAAGGATTTTCCCTGGTCATGGAACACTGCCGAAGACCTCACAGGAACTGCTTATCGGAGGTGGGTGAAGCAATGTTGACTTTCCTTGGGGACCAGCGTATATATAAGTAACGCCTGAGTTAACAGTTACAAGTTCCCAATGGACAATGGACAAAAGTCTAAAATTGAACAACTCAATAGCTAAGGCTTACCGAATAGCCACACACAATACTTAAGCCACGTTCAGTTAACACAAACACTGTGTGTGTTGGGAACCAGCAGTTAGCGTAATGGCTATGTCGCTGGACTCCCACGTAGTCGACCGCGGTTCGCGTCCCGGAACCGGTGGCTTAAAACTCACGCCGGGCGCATGTGCGTGCGTGCCCATGATCCCGAGAGGAGAATGGAGGAGAAGGGATTGCAGCGTGACCATCCCCCCTGGGGGGTGATTTCTCGCTTTCTGTCTCTATGTCTCTCTCTGTCTGTCTGGCAAGCGCACGCGCCCTATAGCGAAAATCTCTCTCAAAAAAAAAAAAAAAAAACAACACTGTGTGTGATGTTTCACAAGAATCTTTCTACTTCTCCTTCCTGCCCCTCTCATAAGTATGATTCTTTCCCAGGAGTTCATTTCTTCTTTTTAGAGAGAGATTTTTGCTATAGGGCCTGTGTGCTAGCTAGAGAGATAGAAAGACACAAAGCAAGAAATCACTCCCCAGGGGGATGGCCACGCCACAATCCCTTCTCCTCCATTCTCCTCTCAGGACCTTGGGCACGCACGCACACGCGCCCACCGTGAGTTTTAAGCCACCGGGTCCGGGACTCGAACCACGATCTACTACATGGGAGTCCAGCGATGAAACCATTATGCCATCTGCTGGTCCCTCCCAGGGTTTCTTTCTCAATGCCCAATTTAGGACATGAAAGTTCCTGAAATGTTTAGTTGATTATGAAGGATGGGTCCTCAAACACAGATTTTCTTCACTTCTGCACTGATCTTACGAGCGTAGGCCCCACATACTGGGCTCTCCTCCCTCCTTACCCTACGTCCTAGACCCGGCTGTGGCCCCGCTGGGCCTCATGACCATCCCCTCACCTCATGGATATCAGCTCGTGGCTACAGCCAGGCTGGAAGTATGCACCCCTCTCCACATCAACACCCCCAGATCAGAGGCGCTTATTTTACCTTTTTTTGGTTTTGCCATAGAGCTCATGCACTCGCCAGAGAAAGAGAGAAACACTGAGAGAGGGAAAGTGAGAAATCACCCGCCAGGAGGATGGCCACGCCACAATCCCTTCCCCTTCATGTTCCTCTTGGGATTTGGGCTATGCATATACCCAGGTGTGGTTTTCAAACTGCTGCGTCCAGGACTCAAACCTTGGCCGGCCATGTGGGAACCCAGCACCTTAACCACCACACCACCTGCTGGCTCTAGCACTAAATTAATGCACAACTCCAGCAACTCTACTAATCGATCACTTGACCACTGTCCTCCTTAATGTCGTAGAAACCAGATCCCTGCTTGGGAGACAGGAGTCTGTGTGGCTCTCACAGGTGACCCATGCACGCTCTGACCTGTAGCATGTAATATGAGCTTACTTTCTGACGGCATGGACCGTTCTCTGCCTGGCCAGCAGTGCGGCTGCCCCGCAAGCTTCCTCAAGTCTTCCCCTACTGGACCTTCAGGTGTGTTCTCTGGGATTGGCAAACATCGTGGGGAATTCCTCTCAGACCTGGGGCTCCCCAGGACACTTTAAAATTTAATTTACAAAATATAAGTATTTGTATTCCAAAGAATGATAATAAGGTCTTTTGATGACTTTTTTAAAAAAAATGTTATTTATTATCACCATTCTTCAGTTTTGACCAGAGAGAGGCAGAGAGAAAGGAGAGTGAGAAAACAAGCCACCAGGTCCAGGACATGAACCGTGGTCAGCCATGTGGGAGCCCAGTGCCTCAACCACCACGCTACCTGCCAGCCCCTTTCGATGCCTTTAAAACCTCTTTCCCAGGCGCCTTGCCTAGAAGGCTAATGTGTTCCAGCACACCCTTCCCTGGGGCCTTGTGTGCCCCGGGGAGCTCCTGAGGTCTGCCCTTCACTCGGCACAACCCACTGAAACACGCAATCAGTACAATGTCAGCAAAACGGCGCCACCTGCCACTCATCTCCGTGCAGCCTCCTCGCCTTTCCCAGCTTGCTGACAGTGTATGGCTAGCAGTCGTCTTCGCTCACGGCCTAAAAGCATTCTAGTCGGGACCAGCAGACAGCATAGCAGCTACAGCACTGGGCTCCCACGTGGCCCACTGCAGTTCCAGTCCTGGACCTGGTGGCTTAAAATTCACACCCGCATGGCATGATGCCCCAGATCCCGGGACAAGAATGGAGAAGGGACTGCTGCACGGCCATTCCCTCAGGGGGCAATTTCTCATTTGCCCACTCACTGTCTCTCTCTCTAGCTCCCAGCAAGAGCACCTGCCCTAAGGCAAAAACTTGAATAAATTTTTTTTTAAAAAAGTAAACATCACAAGAGAAATGTGAAATTTTAAGAACTTTAAAATTGTCTTTACTTAGTTTCACAACCTCAAAATGAAATATTTTCTAGGTTGGAATGAAAATGCGTGACCAGCTGCAGCAGCACAGGGGTTAGGGCACCATGGAGCATGACACTGGGGCCACAAGGTGGGCCCAGGCTCAGAGTCCACGCTGACCAGAAGACAGGGAAGACGACGGTATAGCAAGGGTCTGTCAAGAATCTCCCTCTCTCATAAAATATATATTAAAAAAAGAAAATTAAAGGGAAAACTTGTGGGTTTTCCATTTTATTCATGTAGCTAATGTGTACACGGAACATTTTTAGTTTAGGTATCAGACTCTGAGCCAGACTTAAATACGCATTACCTTCAATAATTACTTTTTTATTCTAAGATTTTTGACTTAGGGCTTGTGCACTCACCAAAGAGAGACAAAGAGAGATGGTGAGAGTGAAAGTGAGAAAACTCCCCCAGGGGTTGGCCATGCCACAGTCCCTTCTCCTCCTGTGATTCTGGTCATGCACACACATGTGGTCAGCGTGATTTTCAAGCCGCTGGGTCTGGGACTCAAACCCGCATTGGCCACGTGGGACTCAAGTGCCATAACCACTAGAGCACCTGCTGGCCCCAGTAACTGCATTTCACTGCTCTCCAATATGCAGCTTAAATTAAATCTAAACAAAATCTACTAGCTCTAGCAAACAAAGCTGTTTTGTAATCAGAGATTTACATGCAAGCTCCTGCTTCTCAGTGCCTGAAGGCTGTTGACCGAAGTGGAGGGCCTATCTGTGCTCAGCCTCGTTTACACTGTAAACTTGCTGAGCAAACCCTCAACTGCCCTGGTATGCTGTATGAAAAGGAACCTCTACTGTGTCTGTCCACATACTAAAGATCAGCCTCCGATCTATCATCCCTGAAGTGGAAATGTCTTTTTTTCCCTGACATCAAGTGAGCAATAAAAAGTCATACCTTAATGTCATCATGGCAAACGCCAACACTAGAGTAACAACTTCTGACTTGAAGAAGTTTACAGAAAGAAAGAATGCATGAGTTTATTTTGGTGCAAAACATTTTTTTGAAATCCATGTTGTTTTTTCATAATATGTACTTTCCAAAAACCTCTGAAGATGCCCTTCTTGCACTATGGTTTTCTTTTCTTTTCTTTTGTGGAGAGATTTTTTGCTATAGGGTTCATATGCTCGCCAGAGAGACAAAGCAAGAAATAACCCCCCAGGGGATGGCCACGCTGCAATCCCTTCTCTTCCATTCTCCTGTAGGGATTTTGGGCACGCACACACACACATGCCTGGTATGAGTTTCAAGTCGCCAGGTCCAAGACTTGAACTGCAGTCGACTATATGGAAGTCCAGCGATGTAACCGCTATGTCATCTGCTGGTCCGAGTTTTGTTTTAATCAGTATCATCAAAGCAGCCTTTTATAAAACTTGGTTTAGAAATAAAATTTGGGGGGACCAGCAGTTGGCGTAATGGCTGTGTCGCTGGACTCTCATGTAGTTGACCATGGTTTGTGTCCTGGATCTGGTGGCTTAAACTCACGCCAGGCGCATGTGCGTGCACACCCAAGATCCCAAGAGGAGAATGGAGGAGAAGGGACGGTGGCGAGGCCATCCCCCCTGAAGGGTGATTTCTCACTTTCGGTCTCTCTGTCTCTCTCTGTCTTTCTTATGAGCGCGGGTACACTATAGCAAAACCTCTCAAAAAAAAAAAAAAAAAAGAAAGAAAATTTTTGGAAATGTCTTTAGTCAAGCTCAGTCTTGGTTATACTAGACTTTGATGGGGCAAGAATGGAGCCCCCTGGTCAAAGCAGAACCAGTATCAGCTGCTAAGGTCACACCGTCCTGTCTTATTCCTCCCTGCCTATGGGATAGGACAAGGTCACTCATTCTTGGTCACTGGGGCTAACCTCCTCTGCAGGCCATGGTCCCCAATGTCCAGTCACCTGCCTCTAAGTGGTTGCCTGCTCTTGGGCCACCTGCTCCAAGAAAGGCTGGGGCCATTTCTTTCCTTTTTTTTTTTTTTTTAAGTTTAGTTTTTGCTATAGGGCACATACACTTGCCAGAGAGAGAGAGAGAAGGAAAGCAAACTTTATCCCCCAGGGGTTCAGGTCATACCATAGTCCCTTCTCCTCTCAGGATTTTGGGTAAGTGCGCACGCGCACACGCGCACACACACACACACACACACACACCCTCAAACCAGAGAGTCAGCCACACAGGATCCATCTGCCTTAACCCCCATGCCACCTGCTGGCCCATCTGTAGCCATCTAAGTGTCCCCAGTGCATACCTGCGGAACACCAGCCCCATCTTCACAGCTCAAATATGACCCTGGGGCTAAGTAAGCTTTTAAGGCCAGCGAGGAGGGACTGAGGCTCCAAGGGAAAAGAATGCCCTCCCCAGTGGCCTTTAAAAGTCCTCAGGGTATGTTTAAGCTTCCAAGGGAAGGCATTTTTTTCACCTTTTGAATAAACAGTTTAACCTATGAGTAGAGCTGGAAAATCATTTGGACATAAAGCTTTAATTTACATACACATCTGCCTGAACAGGAAGAAAAGATCCATACCAACAATTCAGTAATGAAACTATAATAATAAATTGAAAAGAGTGGCAAAATAGTAATATTACAAATGGACTACTAAAAAAAAGAACCATTTGCTGTAGGCCTAGTTTGCATAACCACTAAATAAGTCCTGAAAGACTTCCTTTTTTTCCCCTCACTTGACAGAGAGCTCTCATCAGAGAGAGACGAGGGAGAAAGCACTCTCCCAGTGGGGCAGGGTCACAAGCACCTTTGTTTTTTTTCAAGCAGCTCGGACCAGGGTTTCAACCTTGGCTGGCCACGTGGAATCCCATCCCCTTAACCACTAGGACACAGGGCTACCCGTGAAAGGCTTTCCATCCTTGGGATTTAAAACTTACCGCTGAGCTTTCAGAGAAGGTGGCCCCTGATGACATATTCCACACATGCTTCTTTCTCAGCACGGGTAACAGATTTTGCAAGAGTTCCTCCTCCAGGGCATAGACATTCTAGTACTGGTTTTGCAAAGAATCTAATTCCATAATTCTGTTTTGGGCCAACTAGTGGGTGGTGGTGGAAGCAGCTGATCCCACGTGGCCAACCCCGCAGCTCCCGACCCAGCAGCTCTGAAAACATGGGGGAAAGAGGGTGGGGACACATATGTATGCCCCAAATCCTGAGACGACTGGAGGAGAAGGGATTACAGCCTGACCAGCCCCTGGGAGTGACTTCTCACTCTCTCTCTTTCTTGCTCCCCTGTGTCCTACAGCACACATGCCCTGTAGCAAAAACTGAAATAAAAATTAATAACTGTTTCGATAGTCAACGGATTTCGCAATATTAAAATACAGAACTTCTGTATGTCAAAACCACTACCAACATATTTATAAGGCAAAGACAAAACATCTGTCATCTGAAATGTATGTAAGCCAAAGCTTCCTATCAATCCATAAAGGGCTCTTAGGAGTTAACAGGAAAATACTAATATCCCAGGAGGAGAAAAACAAATGCACTGCATTCAATTAAAAGGGAATCACCACACACTCTATGGTAGAGACGGAAAGTGTGGAGGACATAAAAGCAGTAAAAATTGTTATGGACGCTAGAGACAGAGTGGAGAGTGTGTGGGAGGGGAAGAGCGCAGGAAGGAAATTTGGGGGAAAGAGAGAGGTAAGACGTCTGTGGACACAGATATAGTTTATTAGCGGTTGATGAGGACGTGCACAGTATGCTCAGGTGGGCTGGACTGAGGTGTGGATCATGCTGAGTAAAGTCTCTATAATCTAAATCACGCATAGCAATTAAATGTATAAATATAAATAAATAAAATGTAAAGAAATAAATAAAAAGAAATCAAAATGGAAAATAACTAGATTTTTGGAGAGGTTCAACATCATGTGTAAAATCAAAGGCAGTAAATCTAAATACTGAGATAGCACATTCCCCTATAAAGCTGGCAAGACTCATTCTTCCTGCGGAGAATCATCCTCCAAGTAGACCATATTCTTGGAGAGTGCTGACAGGAACATACTTTGGGTAAACCGTGTTCTGAAAAGCAAATGATCAGTATGTACAGAAAGACCTTTGGGGACCAGCAGTTGGTGTCATGGCTATGTCGCTGGACTCCCAAGTAGTTGACCGCGGTTTGAGTCCTGGACCTGGTAGCTTAAACTCACACCAGGCGCATGTGCAAATGTGCCCAAGATCCCAAGGGGAGAATGGAGGAGAAGGGATTGCAGCGTGGCCATCCACCTTAGGGGGTGATTTCTCACTTTCTGTCTGTCTTTCTCTGTCACATGCCCTATAGCAAAAACCCCTCCAAAAAAAAAAAAAAAAAAAAGACCTTTGAATTATCAATTGCAGTCCAAGAACTCCATCCTACAGAAATCCATCCTGTACATAAAGTTTTAAAAAGGATAGGGACCAGCAGTTGGCATAATGGCTATATCACTGGACTCCCATGTAGTCAACCGTGGTTCAAGTCCCGGACCCGGTGGCTTAAATTCACGCCGGGCGCATGTGCATGCGTGCCCAAGATCCCGAGGGGAGAATGGAGAAGGGATTGCTGTGTGGCCATCCCCCCGGGGGTGATTTCTCACTTTCTGTCTCTCTGTCTCTGTGTTTCTGGTGAGTGAACACGCCCTATAGTAAAAACCTCTTTAAAAAAGATAACTGTTGCAACAATATATTTAGTAATAGAAACTGGAAGAGTTCAGCTATAAGAAAATGATTAAATAAGCCGATACATCTGTCTAATGTAATATTATGTAGCCACTTAAATATGATTTTTGGTAACAATGGCATGGGAAATGCTCCACATGTTAAGCAGGAATAAAACTAGCATGCAACAATATATACGTATACCCTATTTCATTATAAAGATAAATCTACTTACATTACATGTATACCAATATAGAGAATAATTATTTTGGGTGAGATGAACTCTTACACTTCTCTGAATCTACTAGTTTTTACACAGCAAGTACCTATTATTTCTGAAATCACAACAGTTATTAAGTGTCACCTTTTAAATGCTTAGGCCTAATAGCTGCAGTTTAGTTTCCAAGAAATACCATAAGAAATTTATTTAGGACTTCAAAACCATATTAAATACACCAAAATATCCCCTTTAAGTACTGACATGTAATTAAAAGGTGCAGATCTTCTACAAGACATGATTTTCTGCAGATGAACCCAGTTTTATGAAGAAAAGCTGGCGCAAGTTACATAAATAACCACACATTATTTTAAACTAAATTCCATCCCTAGGGTCCTTTTCTCTCTTTTTTAAATAAGCAATTCGCTTTAATCTTTTTTTTTTTTTTTTGCATAACTCTCCGTATGGAATGCAGCACACAAGGAAAAAAAAAATCTATCAAAGGTGCAGATGGGCATCATCATTTTACACGGGCCACTGTTCCCTGCACGCCTGTGCCAGGCAGAGCCTCTGTCCGCAGATCTGCCACTTCTGTAATGCGATCCCTTTTACAGCCCTCTGTACAGGGCTCGCCTGGAGCACCTCGGCTGCTCTGGTTCCCCGAGAGCACAGACTCGCACCTTCCATCCCCCCAGAAACCCACTCCCACCCTACTGACTCCCCGCGAGGCCTGAATTCCATCACCGACAAGGCACGAAGGCTTTCATCCTCCCGCCCCCCCCTTTCCCTAAGACTTTGATTTTATCCAAACCCCGCCGGCGTCCCTTTCTCAGGGCACTGCTTAGCCAGTGCGGAGCAGGCACGCGCACCCACGCGGGCGGCGCGGAGCAGGAACCTTCCTGCCCCGGGATTCCGAGCCCACACCAACAAATACGTGCCACCGGGAGGTCTAGAAAAGCCGCGGAGAGTGCCTACGGCTCAGCCAGCAGCTAAATCCACTAATTACCACCAAGAGGCGACCGGAGATGGGAGTGCATTTTTCTAAAGTGCTTGCAAAGTACACGCGACCCACAGGAAGTACTCGGCCGGGCGGAGGACCTCTCCCCCTGCGCCCCCGACGG
>NW_006159752.1:2877761-2908905 GCF_000334495.1 Tupaia belangeri chinensis | reverse complement strand
CGAGAGGAGAATGGAGGAGAAGGGATTGCGGCGTGGACATCCCCCCTGGGGGGTGATTTCTTGCTTTCTGTCTCTCTGTCTCTGTCTGACGAGCACCGCCCGCCCGCTCCCTCCGCTCGCGCTCCCGCGTCCCAATCCTGAAGCCCCGCGCGCTCCCGGGCTAAGAGCGGGCGCGCCCCACGCCCGGCGTCCGCCCGGGGCCGCGCTGCACCTGTTGCCACGTGCGGTGCGGTGCCCGGGGCTGTGGCGCTCACCTAGCTGAGCGCGTCCCGCCACCACAGGGAGCCAGGCGGTGGCCGCAGAGCTGCAGGCCACCCCAGCAGCTCCCTCCTGTTCCTGTCTGGCCTCTGGGTTCTCCCACCTCAGCCCTGGGGCCTCTGGCGAGCCCTGGGGCCCTTGCAGCCTGGGGGTCGGGTGGGAAGGTCGCAGAAAAATCCGGGCTAGGCTGGCAGGGAAACAGTAACTACCTGTAAGAGGACCCTGCTAAGCAGGCGGGGTTATCTTCTTGCTACTAGCTGACGTCTACTAAAGGTTGAAGAAACGAATGTTCCAGCTGTTCGGTCTTCAGGTAAAAAAGTGGGAAGCAAAAACTAGTCGGAAAGAACGCCAGGGGGAGGAACTAGGCCCAGCCCACTTTTCTCTAAACACAAACGAAGTCCTTGCTCTTTGCTAACCCGAGAATATTTTATTCATAGCTATCTTTAAGGACCACAGAGTATTTTCTTTTATAATGCATTTTTTAAAAAAATGTTAAATTACATTCCTTTAACTTTGTTTAATTCTATTTGATCAGGGAGAATGAGAAAAAGGGAAAGTGAAAAAGCAAGCGGCCAGCTCCAAGACTGGAACCGCTGTCGGCTATGTGGGAGTCCAGTGCCCTTAACCACCACAGAACCTATAATGTATTTTTAAGAGACATTTTTGCTATAGAGCACATGGGCTTACTAGAAATACAGAGACAGAAAGAGAGAAAGTGAGAAATCACTCTCCCTGGGGGGATGGCTATACCGCAATTCCTCCTCCAATCTCCTCTCCAGGTCTTGGGCACGCACGCACACCATGAGTTTAAGCCACCGGGTCCGGGACTCGAACTGTGGTTGACTACATGGGAGTCCAGCGACATAGCGATTGTGCTAGCTGCTGGTCCCTAATTTATTATTTTTTAGTTTGATCAATGAGAGAAAGTGAGAAAGCAAGCAGCCAGGTCTGGGACTTGAACCGCGGTCAATTATGTGGGAGTCCAGTGCCCTAACCACCATGCCACCTGAGACCAGCAGATGGTATATAGCTACATTGCTGGACTCCCACATAGTTGACCACGGTTCAAATCTCAGACCCGGCGGCTTAAAACATGCTAGGCATGTGTGCATGTGAGCCCAAAATCACAAGAGGAGACTGAAAGAGAAGGTATTGCAGCGCGGCCATCCTCCCCAAGAGGTGATTTCTCGCTTTCTGTCTTTGTTTCTCCTTGTATCCCCAGGAGTGCACACGCCCAATAGAGAAAACATCTGTTCTTTTTTTTATTTTGGAGAGGTTTTTTGCTGTAGGGCATGTGCACTCCCAGAGAGACAGAGACAGAGAGATAGAAAGCGAGAAATCACCTCTTGGGGAGGATGGCTACACTGCAGTCGACTACATGGGAGTCCAGGGACATAGCCATTACGCTAACTGCTGGTCCCAATACAAAGCTTTCTCAAAAATAATATAGAATAATAATAAAAAAGATTATATAGATAAATTCTGCCTGTGGGAGATGTCACATAACTGAGTGTCAGATTACCTTAGTACAAAAACATTTCATTTCATTTTATTTATTATTATTATTTTTTAGTTCACTGGAGAGAGAAAGACAAGGAAAGTAAGAAAGCAAGCCATCAGGTCTAGGACTCGAACCACAGTTGACCATGTGGATGTCCAGCACCCTAACCACCATGCCACCTACCAGCCTCTTTTTTTTTTTTTTTTTTGAGACGTTTTTTATTTAAGGCTCTGTGCTCTTCGCCAGACAGACAGAGAGAGACAGAAAGCAGGAAATCGCCCCCCAGGGAGGGTCGCTACGCCGCAATCCCTTCTCCTCCATTCTCCTCTCGGGATCTTGGGCACGCACGCACACGCACCCGGCGTGAGTTTAAGCCACCGGGTCCGGGATTCAAACCACGGTCGACTACGTGGGAGTCCAGCTACATAGCCATTACGCCAACTGCTGGTCCCTACCAGCCTCTTTTTAAAAATATTTTAGTTACCTGTTTCGGGTGTGCTGAACGCTTTCTAAGAGAAGTTTCCCCTATTCCTTGTATAATTACAAAGTTTTGACATGTACAGTGACCCATTCTTTCCTCACAAGACCAACCCTGTGTACGTCAGATTACCGCCATGACTCAAGTGAGGAAATCAAAGCCCAGAGAGGCCAAGTGACATGCACAAGGTCACACAGCTAGCGAGGGGCAACTCAGGGCTAACTCTTCTCTTTTTAGTCCCTTCCAGAATGACACCTGGCACTTGCTTTTGAAGTCCTTGTCGTCAAGACAGACACACAACTAACGTGCTCTTTGACTTTAGGAAAAGGCATGTGCCGAATGTCAGAGGCCCAGCCCTCAACGCCTCTGGCTGACCTCCCTTCTCAAGCGCACACATAAACAAAGCCAGACGAAAAGAGCCTTGGCCTCCACCTGGGCCTCGTGTTCCTGCCAGTCAGGAGGCAGTTATGCTAATTAGCACCGTGCCTCTTCCCCATGCAGAATGGCTGGTGTTCAACGCATCATTTCATCTTTATAACCCTCGCATGACCCAGATGCTCAGGCTCCCCACAGTTGCATTGTGAGGCTTGGTTCTATCTATAGAGAACCTGTTTTCCTTCATTTTTCTATGAGGTGGATTGAAGGAAATAATAAAAAAAAAAAAAAACACCTTAAGCTAAGTAATCAGAGCTCCTTTTGTGGGCCCCAGGAAATCTGAAACGGAGCTTCTAATCCTGTCCCGTAAAAACAGAGGTTATCTTCGAGATGTTCTAGGGACACTGTCAAGCAAATATGCATGAAGCGGGGCCTGCTGGCTTTTTTTTCAGTCTCGGTTCCGGGCATATTGCCACGTTCCTGATCTCTGAACTCAAGGCTGACTGGCTGCATACTCCCGAAACAATATTAAGAATCAGTTAATAATGCTACATAACTTGTGATTCTTTGTCCTACCAAAAAAAGAAAAAAAAAAGGCATAATTATTTTCCACTATGAAAAAATGCAAGTCAAAACTACACTGAGAAACTAGTTTTCTATTTATCAGGTTGTCAGAGATTACAAAATGTGGTGAAAGTGTGAACAGGCAAGCAGTCACAGTGCTAATGGAAACGCAGTTAAAATGACCTCCACGAAGGGTAATTCACAATATCTCACGAAGTTACAAATACACATACTTTTGAAACTAAGTCACATTGGAGTCTCTTGCACACCTTACAAGTGGCATGTATGCAAAAGCTTGTTCATTTCAGCATTGTTTATAATAAACTTGAAAAATAAATGATACATGTTTGTTAATAAAGGATTGTTAAATCACAATATAGCCATAAAATGATATCCGAGATGGCTTAATGATTATATCGCTGGACTCACACGTAGGCAACCACGGTTCGAGTCCCAAACCTGGTGTCTTGAAACTCACACCGGGCGTGTGTGCCTGTGTAGCCAAGATCCCGCGAGCAGAATGGAGGAGAAGGGATTGTGGCGTGGCCATCTCCCCTTTCTCACTTTCTGTCTCTCTGTCTCTCCAGGGAGAGTATACACCCTTGTCGCAAAAATCCCACTAAAAAAATTTTTTTAATGAAATTAAGAATAGTGATGTGGGAAGTTGGGGTGACCAGGCCCAACTCCGGGTCAATCTCGGGCACAAGTTGGCCAGGTTCTTCTCTCACGCTCACGAAGAATTAGAGACTCAGACAAGGAGAAGGGGGCTGGCGAGTGGTGTTTATTGAGAGAAGGGGGAAGGAGAAAGATAGACCGCCCCTGCGGGAGGGGTCTCAGAATGAGCCCACCATTTGGTGGTCTAGGTCTCAGGTTGATATGCTAGTTGAGAGACCTCTGCGTTTGGTTTTTTTCTCAGGGTCACCGGGCTGTTAATTTGGGAAAAACTGTTATCTCAGTTCACTTTGAAGGCTCAGAAACGATCAATTTGGAATTTTATTGTCCCAGGGCTCAAATGTCTTATCTCCGCCAGGTTTCTGTGACAACAACTCCTACATTATCTGTGTACTCTGGCCCATGACAATTGGTCTCTGGTTTTTGCCTAGTTAAGTCTCATCTCAAGGAGTCATAAATTCTTTTTTTTTCTTTTCTTTTTTTTTTGGGGGGGGGAGATCTTCGCTATAGGGCGCGTGCGCTCGCCGGAAAGACAGAGCGAGACAGAGAGATAGAAAGCGAGAAATCACCCCCCAGGGGGGATGGTCACACTGCAATCCCTTCTCCTCCATTCTCCTCTCGGGATCTTGGGCACGCACGCACACATGCCCGGCGTGAGTTTAAGCTGCCGGGTCCGGGACTTGAACCGCGGTCAACTACATGGGAGTCCAGCAACATAGCCATTATGCTAACTGCTGGTCCCAAGGAGTCATAAATTCTTTAAGAATAAGATCTACATATCTATAGGTAAAAAAAAATAATAATGACTTTATAAAAAAGAAAGAAGAAAGGTAAGAGAGCATGGCTATCCAGCATGGCGGACAGTGGCTCTCCTCTGAGGTCCCGGCCTACCCACCCACTCTCTGGATCTAACTCCTGTCTCGATAGTATTCTGCAATCTCTACTAAAGGGCAAGAAATCACGTGCACTCGTGGGTATGCATATACATACATGTATTTGTGTACACGTAAAACATCCAAACTGATAGACTAGACTATCTCAACCATTTACCAGAAACTGGTAAGGATGGTTGCTTCTCCGAAGGGAGTTAGACAGCTGGAGGGCAGGGTTTAAAGAGCAACTTTTTTTTTTTTTGATTTTTGCTATAGGGCATGTGCACTCCCCTTAAACACAGAGAGAAACAGAAAGTAATAAATCTCCCAGGGGGGATGGCCACCCACAATCCCTTTTCCTCTCGGGATCTTGGGCGTGCTCGCACACGCACCTGGACTCGTACCGTGGTCGACTACGGGGAAGTCCAACGATGTGATCGTTACCCCATCTGCTGGTCCCAAGAGCAACATTTTACTAGATATGATTTGGTACTTCAGGGATTACGAAGCATATAAATAATGGCGCTCATTCTAACAGGTAGAAATGTTTTACCTCGCGAGGTTTCACCATCAGAAATGACTTCAGTTTCTATGGGGCCCACAGGTGGCATGGTGGTTAAGGATGCTGGACTCCCACATGGCTGACCTCCAGTTCCTGTCTCAGACCTGGTGGCTGGCTTTCTCACTTTTTCTCTCTCTCTGTGTCTCGCTGTCTCTCAAATAAATAAATAACAATTTTTTTAAAAAAAATGACTGGTGTGTCTGTCAACTTATTTCACTTAGAAATAAAATTAATGATCAACCTCGTCACGCATGAAAGGGTGGGGGCGAAATCCTCAGTAGGTACTTAAACCCTGTTTTCCTCTAGTTTTCTAATAAAAGTAAGAAGACTTTATTATATAAAACCAACAAACATGCCGTGAGTGTGGTGAAAATGACGAGTTAGCAAATTCCTTAGAATTTTATTAGCACCGACATTTCCCTGGGGTAGAGCTTCCAGATAACTTTCCCAAAATCACATTCAATCAGAAATGAGAGCACTGGGAACCAGCACTTAGCATAATGGCTATGTCGCAGGACTCCCACATAGTCGACCGCGGTTCGCGTCCTGGACCCGGTGGCTTAAAACTCACGCCGGGCGCGTGTGCGTGCGTACCCAAGATCCCGAGAGGAGAATGGAGGAGAAGGGATTGCGGCGTGACCATCCCCCCTGGGGGGTGATTTCTCGCTTTCTGTCTCTATGTCTCTGTCTGTCTGGCGAGCGCACGTGCCCTATAGCAAAAAACCTCTCCAAAAAAAAAAAAGAAATGAGAGGATTTGAGGCTTAATTCTCAAGGAGGAACCCCTGGTAAGTCACTCGAGTGGTGAGGAAGACACACCATTGAAATCCTATGGAGAGAGTTTAGTTGGTTCCCAAAGAGGCTTCTTTTTTATTTTCTAACTATGATATGGTGAAATAAATGTTTGGTCTTTGTTCCCGTTTCTTATCCTACAACCTTAAGAATCCTTGGAATCTTTAAAGTGATAAGTGCTTTTGTTTGCTTGTCATTATAATTCTTCCTATAGGGTGCATGCACTTGCTGGAGAGAGAGAGGAAGTGACAAGCAGTCCACAGGGAGATGGCCATGCTCCCGGGACGTGGGGCACTCATGCACACACACCTGTCATGTTTCTCAAGCTGCTGGGTCCGAGATTTGAACCACATAATTAGTCATGTGGGATCCAGCTGCCTTAACCACCACACCATGGGCTGGCCCAGGTAAGTGTTTTCTTGTACCCTAATGAGTTGACTGATGGGTGACAGCTCCTAGGAAGCCTCAGGTTGGGGCTGGTCGTTAGAAAGGCCAAGGTAGGATCAGAGGGTCTGGACTTCCTCACATCCCAACCTCACATTATCAACAACGTGTGTGATGTCTGCTTGGCGCTGTGTATGTGACAGAGCCCCATGTCTTATTACATGCATGGGGAGAGAAGTTGACGGTGAGGTCGATAACCAAGGCCAATGATTTAACTGATCAGGCCTAAGATAAAGCCTCCATGAAAACCTAAAAGGACAGGTTCGGAGAGCTTCCAGATAGCCAGACCCATGACACTGAGGGTGGCAAGCCCAGAGAGGGCAGGGAGGCTCTGCACCCCTCCCCACTCGCCGTATCCCAGCCACCTCCCATGGGTATCTTTGTAATATCCTCTACAGTAAGCTGGAAGCCTAAGTACGTATCCCCTGAGTGTGGTGAGCTGCTCTGGCAGACTAATGGCACCTAAGGCTGGAGGGGGTCACGGGAATTCCATGTATAGCTCATCAGTCAGAGCCACAGGTGCAGCCACTGGGTCTTGTAACTGGCCTCTCAGGTGGAGTGCAGTCTTATGAGACTAGACCTCCACCTGTGGGATCTGCTATCTCCAGGCAGACAGAGTCAGAATTCAACTGGAGGACACCCACTGGGGCCCATTGCTACGGGACTATTTGCCCAGTGTGTGTGGAACCCCCATACACACAGACACATACATCTGAGCTCACAAAAGTGTTCTGTGTTGTGAGGGTATAGAAGCGGAGTTTGTTTTCCCTCTATCTTCAGAGTTACTTATTTACTGATAACACCACTGCATTCAGTAGGGATTTAAACAACTCTAGAAGACAGGCACGGTAAATTTTAAAGAATAAATATTTGGGACCAGTGGATGGTGTAATGGTTACGTCGCTGGACTCCCACATAGTCGACCACAGTTTGAGTCCCGGACGCGGTGTCTTAAAACTCACACTGGGTTCATGTGCGTATGTGCCCAAAATCCCAAGAGAAGAATGGAGAAAGGATTGTGGCGTGGCCATCCCCCGTGGAGGGGGACTTCTCACTTTCTGTCTCTCTGTCTCCCTCTGTCTCTCTGGCAAGCACATGCACCCTATAGCAAAAGTCTCTCTCAAATTAAAAAAAAAAAAAGAAAAAGAAAATAAAGGATAAATATTTATTTATAAGTCCTGTTAAATCTCTTACATAAATAGGATCCCGGGCAAGTCACATGGGTAAGAGTAAATGGATTGTCAAGCAACCAATTGAAACACTGAGCTCTCTGGTAGCTAAGGGTCCCAACCAGGTACATAACTGGTTGACTTTTCTTCAAGGGAAGCAATATTTTTCCTAGAAACTGAATTCCATGAGAAATTTTTGTCATTCATTTTCCAGATCAAGACAACTGTATGGAAAACAATATACGAAAGTACTACTGGAACCAGCAGGTGGTGTGTGGTTAGGGCGCTGGACTCCCACATGGCAGACCACGGTTCAAATCTCAGACCTCGTGCCCTATTCTCTCACTTTCCCTCTGTTTCTCTCTTAAATTTAAAATTAATTCATTAATTCTTTAAAAATAAAAATGTACCACTAGGTTGTCAGAAAAGTCATAACCTTTTTTTCCCTATGTATTTCTATGCAAAAATGTGTCATGACTTTTCCAACAACCCAATAGAAGGAACCGTATTAGTCAGGGCTCTCTAAGGAGACAGAACTGGTAGGATATATATAGACACGTAAGAGAGGATTTATTGGAGGAATCGGCTCACACGATTACGGCCACTGAGAAGTTCCACCACAGGCGTCTGCCAGCCCGGGCCTCCGAGGTGCTGGTCGTGTGGCTAGTCCAAGTCCAGAGGCCTTGGAGGCAGGGAAGATGATGATGTAACTCGGAGTCTGAGGCCAAAAGCCTGAAAATCTAGGGCTACCAGGGGTAAGTCCTGGAGCCCAACAGTAAGTGAGCTTTGACTTCTGTGCACAAGGTACCGGAAATCTATCCTCCGCTCTCAGGAGACCGTCCATCTCCTCTGTTTGTCCTCCCCTGGCCCTCGTTCATTGGATCTTGCCCGCCCACGTTGAAGGCAGATCTTCCCCACCTGGTCCACTTGGAGTCTCATGTTAATCTCTTCTGAAACATCCCCAGGGAGGCACCAAAGTAATGCTTTATCAGCTTTCTGGGTTATTCTTAGTCCAGTCAACTTAACACCCAAGACTAAGTATCACCAGAACCTTATGTGGTTATTTTACAGAGTGGCTTTGAATAAAAACCTGAAGGATTCAAATAAAACAACTCGAGGAAAGTATGTACTCAGCCATGGACCAGCCTAGTCAAGGAGTGTCTGTAAATAGAGGCGTATAAGAACAGCTCCTTCCAGTATATTTCCGGAAGGCAAATATGCTCCCGGTGAACTGTTAACAAATCACAAAGCCCTTGCCTCCAAGGTAGACACAGTTGCTTTATACAACATTCCAGAAATTTCCCGGTCAGCCAGCCATTTGACAGATGCTAAAGAACTATTAGAAATTGGAGTAAACGCTGCCAAAATCCCAGAATACTGAAGTTTTTGTTTTGATGACTTTTCTCCCTAAGACAGGGTCCCATCATGTTCCAGGTGTACAACTAGACCTGGCTTTTAGGGCAGACAAGGAGCTGAGCCCTGGCCTCCCATGTGGCTTCAGCATGCAGAACAGCAGTGTCAACCAGCACTCACTACCAGAGAGCGCCCCTTGCTGCAGTTATTGTAGGGATAAAAGTGTCTATTACATATAGCCACATGACTTAATTCTTCTGTCCCAAGGTCAGGTGAGACACATGTGATCCGATACGTAAACTGACCCGTTGCCATAACACTGTACAGCAAGCAAAAGAGCATGAGAACAGCGAATGGTCCCCATTTATTTACAAAGGACTCTTGAGTTCCTGAGGATCTAGTCTTCTTTTTCTTTTCTTTTTTGGGAGAGGTTTTTGCTATAGAGCATGTGTGCTCACCAGAGAGATGAGATCCCTTCTCCTCCATTCTCCTCTTAGGACCCTGAGCACATGCGCCCGGCACGAGTTTAAGCCACCGGATCCAGGACTCGAACCACGGTCGACTACATGGGAGTCCGGCGACCTAGCCATTACGCCAACTGCTGGTCTCAAGCTAGTCTTCTCCTTAGTGGGCTTGAAGACTCAGTCAGACTCTCCTGTCAGTGTTCCAGAAGGCTGACTGATGATTGGAATAAGGGTGTTCTTTTGCTGGCGTTGACAGATTTGTAAGTACCGTTTCTCAAGAAAAGCTCAGAGCTCTTTTCCTCCCCAGCTGCTTGAGTATACACCGCCATCATGAATGACACAGTAGCTATCGGAACCAGGAAATTCATGGCCAACCGACTACTTCAGAGGAAACCAATGGTCACTGATGTCCTTCACCCCGGGAAGGCAACAGTACCTAAGACAGACACTCGGGAAAAACTAGTGAAGATGTACAAGACCACACCAGATGGCATCTTTGTGTTTGGGTTCAGACCCCATTTTGGTGGTAGCAAGACAACTGGCTTTGGCGTGATTTATGATTCTTTGGATTATGCGAAGCAAAATGAACCCAAACATAGACTTGTAAGACATGGCCTTTAGGAGAAGAAAAAGACGTCGAGAAAACAGCGAAAGGAATGCAAGAATAGAATGAAGAAAGTCAGGGGGACTGCAAAGGCCAGTATTGGTGCTGGCAAAAAGTCGAAGGAGTAAAGATTCTGCAATGACTACCTGCGGTGATTGTGCGGGTTTTTCATGAGAGGATTAATAAACTAAAAAGTTAAATTAAAATAAAAAAAGAAAGAAAGGCTCAGAGAAGTGGCAAGACTGAAGAAATACAGCTCCTTATCAAAATGACCTGCGAACATGTGTCGAACTCTTATCTCCCCGGACTGTGGAAGGCATCTTCAATGTCCTTCGGGTCCATTTATAGACTCTGTAGAAGGAATGGTTCTTATGGCATGGTGCCAAAATTATTTCGGCTCATGCACAAACAAGTTGTTCTGTCATTCTGCCTGTGGACTTCCTCATATTAGGAAGAAATTAAGAAAAATAGAGCACTAGGAGTTTGTTAGGCAACCTCTTTGAAAATGTTTACTTTGGGAGCTTAAAATGTCCTGAGTAAAGAAACCACTGCTCTGCGTCATCCACTCTTGACAGTGAATCATGACTGTGTCACACTCGGACTCAGCCAGGCTTTGCTCCAATCAGACAGAGGCTTCCCTTAAAAAGGGGAGGTATTTTTCCATTTCAAAGTTTTTCTTGCTTCATGACAAATATTAATAACAAGTCTGTGACTTTGAGTCTCATGCCTTTGAGACAATCATGGTCTACGTGGACTTGTGGAATTTGCGTTTAACTTAGGCCACTGGCCTTGTTCTCTTAACCAAATGTGAGTCTTCAGAGAGCTGGAGGCAGCCTTCCAACTGTCCACGAGTGCCTTTGGGACCTGCTGATGGATCAGCGATCATCTGGAAAGGGTGCAGGGTCGCCTTCCCAAAAGAGCATGCCCTTCCAGACCCGCCATCCCTCCTCATTTCACACTTCCAGTTCATGCCACAGGACTCTAGAAAGCAGTAGACCAATGGCCTCTAAACGTTTTGCTTACTTTTCCCTATCAATAAAAAATATTTATTTATTTATAAATTATATACAGTATTAAAATATTAACATATTATGTACATAATAAGCTATGGCAAAACAGAAAAATTATTTTAAAAGATGTTTTTAGGTTGCCAGAGGGTGTGCTTACTAGCAAGAGATAGAGAGAAAGAGATGGAGAGGGAAAAGTCACCCCCGAATGGGGCATGGTCGTGCCACTATCCCTCCTCCATTTCTCCATCTTACTGGGATTTGGACCATGCATACACAGGTTCCTGGAATGTTTTTCTGGTCTCCAGGGATGGGATTCAAACTGCAGTCAGCATGTGGAATCTGACTTCACTTAACCACGAAGCTGCAGGGCAGCTTAAAAATGATAAGACTTAATATGTTTTCAAAGATAGCTAGCTAGAAAAATGATAGACAGATAATAGATACAGATAGAAAGGTAGGTAGGTAAGTATGTAGGTAGAGAGAGAGAGAGAGATGATAGATAGATAGATGATAGTTGTAGATAGATACATGATAGATATAGATAGATGAGAGAGATGATAGATAGATAGATACATGATAGATATAGATAGATGATAGAGATGATAGATAGATAGATACATGATAAATATAGATGATAGATAGATAGAGATGATAGATTAGATAGATAGATGATAGATAGATATAGATAGATAGATATAGATAGATATAGATAGATGATAATTGTAGATAGATACATGATAAATATAGATGATAGATAGATAGAGATGATAGATTAGATAGATAGATAGAGAGAGAGATGATAGATAGATGATAGATGATAGATAGATAGATAGATAGATAGATAGATAGATAGATAGATAGATAGATAGATAGATAGATAGATAGATAGATAGATAGATAGATAGATAGATAGATAGATAGATAGATAGATAGATAGATAGATAGATAGATAGATAGATAGATAGATAGATAGATAGATAGATAGATAGATAGATAGATAGATAGATAGATAGATAGATAGATAGATAGATAGATAGATAGATAGATAGATAGATAGATAGATAGATAGATAGATAGATAGATAGATAGATAGATAGATAGATAGATAGATAGATAGATAGATAGATAGATAGATAGATAGATAGATAGATAGATAGATAGATAGATAGATAGATAGATAGATAGATAGATAGATAGATAGATAGATAGATAGATAGATAGATAGATAGATAGATAGATAGATAGATAGATAGATAGATAGATAGATAGATAGATAGATAGATAGATAGATAGATGATAGATAGATAGATAGATAGATGATAGGTAGATAGATAGATAGATAGATAGCAGTAGAAATATAGATCTTTTAGTGTAAATACCCAGAATTTCCCTTAAACAGATGTGGCATTCTAATCTCTCAATCAGCTTCCATTAAAATGTTCATAGCTAGAAGCAGCTCTTTAAATATTAGCTGAATTCAAATCTTGCACCTAGAAAGATATTGGTAAGTTTTTTAACCTTCTTTAATTGTAATATACAACAAACACAGAAAACTGCATTAAAAGAGTCATATTAAATATTATAAAGTAAACATTCTTAAAACCACTATCTTGGTCAAGAAATAAATAACATGTTGCTAAACATTTATTTCTAATCATGACCTCTTTTGCAGCCCTAACAGTAAACACAGGTTTTAAAGAATTACTTATTTAATTTTATTTATTCATTCATTTATTTTCATTTTACCAGAGAGATTGATACAAAGGGAGAGAGAAAGTGACAAAGCAAGCCACCAGGTCCAGGACTCAAACCGTGGTTAGCCATGTGCGAGTGTCCAGTGCCTTAATCACATGCCACCTGCTGGCCCAATAAACATAGCCTGACTTTTTTTTTTTTTTTTTTTTGCCACCAGGTGCATGTGCTTACCAGAGGAAGACACTGAGAGAGGGAGTGAGAAATCGCCCTATGCGGGGTGTGGCCACACTGCAATCCCTTCCCCTCGGGTCTCTCAGAATTTGGGGCATGCTTTCACACATGCCCAGCATGATGTTCAAGCCACTGGGTCCAGGACTCGAACTGTGGAATCCAGCACTGTAACCTCCATGCTACCTACTGGCCCACAGAATTATACTTGAGCTTTTGCCATAGGGTGTGAGAAATCACCTGCTGGGGGAATGTCCAAGCTACAGTACCTTCTCTTCCATTCCCTTCTTTGGATTTGTGCACATGTGCACAGACACACCGTGGAGTTTTTCAAGATTCCAGGTCCAGAACTCAAACTAACAGTGTCAGCCAGGCCCAAACGGATATCTGCCGAGCACACACGGGTGTCTGCTGAGACTACACGGGTGTCTAGCGAGCATACCAGGCAAATGGCCGAGCATATATGGGTGTCAGCCGAGCCCTCACGGGTGTCTGCCTAACACACACGGGTTCTGGCCGAGCCCACACGGGTATCAGTCGAGCCCACGGCCGAGCCCGCACGGGTGTCTGCCGAGCCCGCACGGGTGTCTGCCGAGCCTGCACTGGTGTCTACGGAGCCCACACAGGTGTCTGCCGAGCCTACACAGCAGTCGGCCAAGCCCACACAGGTATCTGCAGAGCCCACACGGGTGTCGGCCGAGCACAAAAGGGTGTCTGCCAAGCCCACAAGGGTGTTTGCAGAACCCACACGGGTGTCTGTCAAGCCTACACATCAATTGGCCGAACCCACAAGGGTGTCTGCCGAGCCCACACGGGTGTTGGTTGAGCCCAAACGGGTGTCTGCTGAGCCCACACGGGTGTCTGCCGAAACTACCAGGCAATCAGCCGAGCCCACATGGGTGTTTGTTTGCCGAGCCCACAATGGTGTCTGCTGAGCACAAAGGGGTGTCTGCCGAGCCCACATGTTGGCCGAACCAACACCGGTGTCTGCCGAGCAAAAACGGGTGTCTGCCGAGCCACCATGGGTGTCTGCCGAGCCCACACGGGTGTCTGCTCAGACCAGATGGGTTTCTGCGCGCCCACACGGGTGTCTGCCGAGCTCAAAAGAGTGTCTGCCGAGCCCACACGGGTGTCTGCCAATCCCACATGGGTGTCTGCCTAGCACAAACGGGTGACTGCCAAGCCTACCAGGCAATTGGCCAAGCCCACACGGGTGTCCGAAGAGCCCACACAGGTGTCATCCGAGCCCACACGGTGTCTGCCAAGCCCAAACGGGTGTCTGCCGAACCAAAATGGGTGTCTGCCGATCCCGCACGGGTGTCTACTGAGCCAACACTTGTGTCTGCTGAGCACAAACGGGTGTCTGCCGAGCCCACACAGGTTTCTACTGAGCCTACCAGGCAATCGGCCGAGTCCACACGGGTGTCTGTCCAGCACACATGGGTGTCTGCGGAGCCCAAACTTGTGTCTGCCAAGCCCACATGGGTGTCTGTCTGCCGAGCCCACACGGGTGTCTGCTGAGCCCACACTTGTACCGAGCCCACACTTGTGTCTGCTGAGCACAAAGGGTTGTCTGCCGAGCTCACACGGGTGTCTGCCGAGCCCACACGGGTGTCTGCTGAGCCCACACTTGTGTCTACCAAGCCCAAACAGGTGTCTGCTGAGGTCACGTGGGTGTTTCCCGAGCTCACACGGGTGTCTGCCGAGCACACACGGGTGTCTGCCGAGCCCACACGGGTGTCTGCTGAGCCCACACTTGTGTCTACCGAGCCCAAACAGGTGTCAGTCGAGCCCACACTCGTATCTGCGGAGCCCAAATGGGGGTCTGCCGAGACTACCAGGTAATCGGCCGAGTCCACAAGTGTGTCCACAAAGGGGTGTCTGCCGAGCCCACACGGGTGTCTGCTGAGCCCACACTTGTGTCTACCGAGCCCAAACAGGTGTCAGTCGAGCCCACACTCGTATCTGCGGAGCCCAAATGGGGGTCTGCCGAGACTACCAGGTAATCGGCCGAGTCCACAAGTGTGTCCACAAAGGGGTGTCTGCCGAGCCCACACGGGTGTCTGCTGAGCCCACACTTGTGTCTACCGAGCCCAAACAGGTGTCAGTCGAGCCCACACTCGTATCTGCGGAGCCCAAATGGGGGTCTGCCGAGACTACCAGGTAATCGGCCGAGTCCACAAGTGTGTCCACAAAGGGGTGTCTGCCGAGCCCACACGGGTGTCTGCTGAGCCCACACTTGTGTCTACCGAGCCCAAACAGGTGTCAGTCGAGCCCACACTCGTATCTGCGGAGCCCAAATGGGGGTCTGCCGAGACTACCAGGTAATCGGCCGAGTCCACAAGTGTGTCCACAAAGGGGTGTCTGCCGAGCCCACACGGGTGTCTGCTGAGCCCACACTTGTGTCTACCGAGCCCAAACAGGTGTCAGTCGAGCCCACACTCGTATCTGCGGAGCCCAAATGGGGGTCTGCCGAGACTACCAGGTAATCGGCCGAGTCCACAAGTGTGTCCACAAAGGGGTGTCTGCCGAGCCCACACGGGTGTCTGCTGAGCCCACACTTGTGTCTACCGAGCCCAAACAGGTGTCAGTCGAGCCCACACTCGTATCTGCGGAGCCCAAATGGGGGTCTGCCGAGACTACCAGGTAATCGGCCGAGTCCACAAGTGTGTCCACAAAGGGGTGTCTGCCGAGCCCACACGGGTGTCTGCTGAGCCCACACTTGTGTCTACCGAGCCCAAACAGGTGTCAGTCGAGCCCACACTCGTATCTGCGGAGCCCAAATGGGGGTCTGCCGAGACTACCAGGTAATCGGCCGAGTCCACAAGTGTGTCCACAAAGGGGTGTCTGCCGAGCCCACACGGGTGTCTGCTGAGCCCACACTTGTGTCTACCGAGCCCAAACAGGTGTCAGTCGAGCCCACACTCGTATCTGCGGAGCCCAAATGGGGGTCTGCCGAGACTACCAGGTAATCGGCCGAGTCCACAAGTGTGTCCACAAAGGGGTGTCTGCCGAGCCCACACGGGTGTCTGCTGAGCCCACACTTGTGTCTACCGAGCCCAAACAGGTGTCAGTCGAGCCCACACTCGTATCTGCGGAGCCCAAATGGGGGTCTGCCGAGACTACCAGGTAATCGGCCGAGTCCACAAGTGTGTCCACAAAGGGGTGTCTGCCGAGCCCACACGGGTGTCTGCTGAGCCCACACTTGTGTCTACCGAGCCCAAACAGGTGTCAGTCGAGCCCACACTCGTATCTGCGGAGCCCAAATGGGGGTCTGCCGAGACTACCAGGTAATCGGCCGAGTCCACAAGTGTGTCCACAAAGGGGTGTCTGCCGAGCCCACACGGGTGTCTGCTGAGCCCACACTTGTGTCTACCGAGCCCAAACAGGTGTCTGCTGAGGTCACGTGGGTGTTTCCCGAGCTCACACGGGTGTCTGCCGAGCCCACACGGGTGTCTGCCGAGCCCACACGGGTGTCTGCCGAGCACACACGGGTGTCTGCCAAGCCCAAACAGGTGTCAGTCGAGCCCATACTCGTATCTGCTGAGCCCAAATGGGGGTCTGCCGAGACTACCAGGTAATCGGCCGAGTCCACAAGTGTGTCTGCTGAGCCCAAACTGGTGTCTGCCAAGTCCACACGGGTGTCTGCCAAGCCCAAACGGGTATCTCCCGAGCAAACCAGTGTGTCTGCTGAGCCCAAATTTCTGTCTGCCAAGCCCAAATGGGTGTCTGCCTAGCCAACCAGGGTGTCTCCCGAGCCCTTAAGGGGTGTCTGTCAAGACCACACGGGTGTCTTCCAAACCCACAAGGGTGTCTGCCGAGCCCACACGGGTCTCTGCTGACCGTACACTTGTGTCTGCCGAGCCCACATGGGTGTCTCCCTCCCGGACCCACCAGGGTGCCTGTGGAGCCCAAACTTGTGTCTGTCGAACCCAAATGGGTGTCTGCCGAGCCCAAATGGGTGTCTGTCAACCCCACACTGGTGTCCGCTGAGACCAAACAGGTGTCAGCCGAGCCCACACAGGTGTCTGCCGAACCCACACGGGTGTCTGCCGAGCCCAAATAGGTGTCTGCCGAGGTCACATGGGTGTCTCCCAGGCTCACACGGGTGTCTGCCAAGCCCACACTTGATCCTGCCGAGCCCAAACTGGTGTCTGCCAAGCACATGGGTGTCTGCCGAGCAAAAACGGGTTTCTGCCGTGCCCACACAGGTGTAGGACGAGCCCAAACTGGTGTCTCTCGACCCCCCATGGGCGTCTGCCGAGCGCACACTTGTGTCTGCCGAGCCCAAGCAGGTGTCAGTCGAGCCCACACTCGTATCTGCCAATCCCAAATGGGGGTCTGCCGAGACTACCAGGCAATCGGCTGAGTCAACAAGTGTGTCCGCCGAACCTAAACGGGTTTCTGCCGAGCCCAAACTTGTGTCTGCCGAGTCCAAATAGGTGTCTGCCTAGCCCACACGGATGTCTTTGGAGCCCTAATGGGTGTCTGTCGAGACCACACGGGTGTCTTCCAAACACACAAGGGTGTCTCCCAAGCTCACACGGGTGTCTGTCGAGCCCACACTTGTGCCTGCCGATCCCAAAGTGGTGTCTGTCGAGCCCACACAGGTGTCTGCCGAACACACCAGGGAGTCTGCCTAGCCCAAACTGGTGTCTGCCAAGCCCACATGGGTGTCTGCTGAGCCCACACGGGTGTCTTCCGAGCCCACACTTATGTCTGCCGAGCCGAAACTGGTGTCTGCCGAGCCCACACGGGTGTCTGCCGAGCCCAAACTTGTGTCTGCCGAGCACAAATGGGTGTCTGCCGAGACCTAACTGGTGTTTTCCGAGCCCACACGGGTGTCTGCCGAGCCCAAACTTGTGTCTGCCGAGCACAAATGGGTGTTTGTCGAGCAAAAACAGGTTTCTGCCATGCCCACACGTGTGTAGGACGAGCCCAAAATGGTGTCTCCCGAGCGCACATGGATGTCTGCCGAGCGCACACTTGTGTCTGCCGAGCCCAAACAGGTGTCAGTCGAGCCCACACTCGTATCTGCGGAGCCCAAATGGGGGTCTGCCGAGACTACCAGGCAGTCGGCCGAGTCCACAAGTGTGTCCGCCGAGCCAAAACTGGTGTCTGCTGAGCCCACACGGGTGTCTGCCGAGCTCACACTAATGTCTGCGGAGCCCAAACTTGTGTCTTCCGAGCCCAAATAGGTGTCTGCCTCGCCCACACGGATGTCTTTTGAGCCCTAACGGGTGTCTGTCGAGACCACACAGGTGTCTTCCAAACACACACGGGCATCTACCAAGCCCACACTGGTGTCTGCCGGGCGTACACTTGTGTCTGTCGAGCCCAAACAGGTGTCTGCCGAGCCCACACGGGTGTCTGCCGAGCCCACACATGTGTCTGTCGAGCCCGAACTGGTGTCTGCCCAGAGAACACGGGTGTCTGCTGAGCCCACACTTATGTCTGCCGAGCCCAAACTGGTGTCTGCCGAGCCCACACAGTTGTCTTCCAAGCCCACTAGGGTGTCTGCAGAGCCCAAACTTGTGTTTGCTGAGCCCAAATGGGTGTCTGCTGAGCTAAAATGGGTGCCTGCCGACACCACACAGGTGTCTGCCGAGCCAAAACGGGTGTCTGCCGAGCCCACACGCGTGTCTCCCGGGCCCACCCAGGTGCCTGCGGTACCCAAACTTGTGTCTGCCGAGCCCAAATGGGTGTCTGCCAAGCTCAAATGGGTTTCTGCCGACCCCACACAGGTGTCTGCCGAAACCAAACAGGTGTCAGCCGAGCCCACACCTGTATCTGCCGAGCACAAACGGGTGTCTTCCGAGCCCACACTTGTGTCTGCCGAGCTCAAACAGGTGTCTGTCGAGGTGACATGGGTGTCTCCCGAGCTCACACGGGTGTTTGTCGAGCCCACACTTGTGTCTGCCGAGCCCAAATAGGTGTCTGCTGAGGTCTCATGGGTGTCTCCCGAGCTCACACGGGTGTCAGCTGAGCCCACACTTGTGTCTGTCGAGCCCAAACTGGTGTCTGCCAAACCCACACTTGTGCCTGCTGAGCTCAAACTGGTGTCTGCCGAGCACATGGGTGTCTGCCGAGCAAAAACAGGTGTCTGCCATGCCCACACGGCTGTAGGACGAGCCCAAACTGGTGTCTCCCGAGCCCACATGGGTGTCTGCCGAGCGCACACTTGTGTCTGCCGAGCCCAAACAGGTGTCAGTCGAGCCCACACTCGTATCTGCGGAGCCCAAATGGGGGTCTGCTGAGACTACCAGGTAATCGGCCAAGTCCACAAGTGTGTCCGCCGAGCTTAAACGGGTGTCTGCCGAGCCCAAACGGGTGTCTCCCGAGCTCACGAGGGTGTCTGCCGAGCCCAAACTTGTGTCTTCCGAGCCCAAATAGGTGTCTGCCTAGCCCACACGGGTGTCTTTTGAGCCCTAACGGGTGTCTGTCGAGACCACATAGGTGTCTTCCAAACACACACGGGTGTCTGCCGAGCCCACACTTGTGTCTGCCGAGCCCAAACTGGTGTGTCTGCCAAGCCCACACGCGTGTCTGCCGAGCCCACACTAATGTCTGCCGAGCCCAAACTTGTGTCTGCTGAGCCCAAATGGGTGTCTGCTGAGCCCACACGGGTGTCAGCCGAGCCCACATGGGTATCTGCCGAGCCCACACGCGTGTCTGCCGAGCCCACACGCGTGTCTGCCGAGCCCACACAGGTGTCTGCTGAGCCCACACGGGTGTCAGCCGAGCCCACATGGGTATCTGCCGAGCCCACACTTGTATCTGCAGAGCACAAACGGGTGTCTTCCGAGCCCCCACTTGTGTCTCCAAGCCAAAACAGGTGTCTGCCGAGGTCACGTGGGTGTCTACCGAGCCCACACTTGTGTCTGCCCAGCACAAACGGGTGTCTGCCCAGCACAAACGGGTGTCTGCCGAGACCTAACTGGTGATTTCCGAGTCCTCACGGATGTCTGCCGAGCCCACACTTGTGTCGGCCGAGCCCAAATAGGTATCTGCCGAGGTCACATGGGTGTCCTCTGAGCTCACACGGGTGTCTGCCGAGCCCACACATGTGTCTGCCAAGTCCAAACTGGTGTCTGCCGAGCGAACACGGGTGTGTGCCGAGACCACACGGGTGTCTTCTGAGCCCACACGGGTGTCTGCCGAGTCCAAACTTGATCCTGCCGAGCCCAAACTGGTGTCTGCCGAGCCCACACGGGAGTCTGCCGAGCAAAAACGGGTTTCTGCCGTGCCCACACGTGTGTAGGACGAGCCCAAACTGGTGTCTCTCGAGCCCACATGGGCGTCTGCCGAGCGCACACTTTTGTCTGACGACCCCAAACAGGTGTCAGTCGAGCCCACACTCGTATCTGCCGAGCCCAAATGGGGGTCTGCCAAGACTACCAGGTAATCGGCCGAGTCCACAAGTGTGTCCACCGAGCCAAAACGGGTGTCTGCCAAGCCCAAACTTGTGTCTTCTGAGCCCAAATAGGTGTCTGCCTCGCCCACACGGATGTCTTTTGAGCCCTAACGGGTGTCTGTCGAGACCACACGGGTGTCTTCCAAACACACATGGGTGTCTGCCGAGTCCACACGGGTGTCTGCCGAGCCCAAACAGGTGTCTGCCGAGCCTACACTGGTGTCTCCTGAGCCTTCACGGGTGTCTGCCAAGCCAACACTTGTGTCTGCTGAGCCCACACGGGTGTCTCCCGGGCCCACCAGGGGGTCTGCGGAGCCCACACTTGTGTCTGCCGAGTCCAAACAGGTGTCTGCCGAGCCCACACGGGGGTCTGCCGAGCCCACACCTGTATCTGCCGAGCCCAAACGGGTGTCTGCCGAGCCTAAACGGGTGTCTGCCGAGCCCACACGGGTGTCTGCCGAGCTCAAATGGGTTTCTGCCGACCCCACACAGGTGCCTGCCAAGACCAAACAGGTGTCAGTCGAGCCCACACGGGTGTCTGCCGAGCCCACACCTGTATCTGCCGAGCACAGACGGGTGTCTTCCGGGCCCACACTTGTGTCTGCCGAGCCCAAACAGGTGTCTGCCGAGCCCACACGGGTGTCTCTCGGGCCCACCAGGGGGTCTGCGGAGCCCACACTTGTGTCTGCCGAGCCCAAATGGGTGTCTGCGGAACCCAGATGGGTGTCTTCCAACCCCATACAGGTGTCTTCTGAGACCAAACAGGTGTCAGCCGAGCCCACACTTGTGTCTGTTGAGCCCACACTCGTATCTGCCGATCCCAAATGGGGGTCTGCCGAGACTACCCGGCAATCGGCCGAGTCCACAAGTGTGTCCGCCGAGCCTAAACGGGTGTCGGCCGAGCCCAAACGGGTGTCTGCCGAGCCCAAACGGGTGTCAACCGAGCCCACACGGGTGTCTTCTGAGCCCACATGTCTGTCTGCTGAGCCCACGCTTGTGTGTTCCGAGCCCAAACTGGTGTCTACCTAGCCCACAAGGGTGTCTGCCGAGCCCAAACGGGTGTCTGCCAAGCCTACACTTGTGTCTGCCGAGACCAAAAGGGTGTCTTCCGAGACCACATGGGTGTCTTCCGAGACCACACGGGTGTCTTCTGAGACATCACGGGTGTCTGCTCCACACGGGTGTCTTCCGAGACCACACGGGTGTCTTCTGAGACATCACGGGTGTCTGCTGAGCACAAATGGGTGTCTACCGAGACCAAACTGGTGTTTCCCGAGCCTTCACGGGTGTCTGCCGAGCCCACACTTGTTTCTGCTGAGCCCAAACTCGTGTCTGCCGAGCCGAAATGGGGGTCTGCCGAGCCTACCAGGCATTCGGCCGAGTCCACAAGTGTCTCTGCTGAGCTCACACTGGTGTCTGCCGAGCCCACACTTGTGTCTGCCGGGCCCAAACGGGTGTCAACCGAGCCCACACGGGTGTCTGCCGAGCCCAAACGGGTGTCAACCGAGCCCAAACTTGTGTCTGCCAAGCACATACTGGTGTCTGCCGTGACCAAACTGGTGTCTCCAGAGCCCACACTTGTGTTTGCCGAGCCCAAACGGGGTCTGCCAAGGTCACACGGGTGTCTGCGAGCCCAAACTTGTGTCTGCCCAGCCCTAAAGGGTGTGTGCTGAGCCTACACTTGTGTCTGCCGAGCAAAAACAGATGTCTGCCGAGACCACACGGGTGTCTTCTGTGACCTCACAGGTGTCTGCCGAGCCCACACAGGTGTCTGCCAAGCACACACTTTAGTCTGCCGAGCACAAATGGGTGTCTGTCGAGCACAAACGGGTGTCTGCCAAGACCAAACTGGTGTTTCCCGAGGCTTCACGGGTGTCTGCCGAGCCCAAACTTGAGTCTGTCGAGCCCAAATGGGTGTCTGCCGAGCCTACCAGGCAATCGGCCGAGTCCACAAGTGTGTCCAACAAGCCCACACGGGTGTCTGCTGAGCACAAACAGGTGTCTGCTGTGCCCACACGTGTGTAGGACGAGCCCACACTGGTGTCTCTCGAGCCCACAGTGGTGTCTGCCGAGCCGACATGGGTGTCTGCCGAGCCCAAACTGCGTTCTACCAAACCCACACTTGTGCCCGCCGGGCTCAAACTGGGGTCTGCCGAACCCACACGGGTGTCTGCCGAGCCCACACTTGTGTCTGCCGAGCTCAAACTTGTGTCTTCTTAGCCCAAACGGGTGTCTGCCGAGCCCAAACTGGTGTCTGCTGAGCCAATATGGGTGTCTGCCGAGCCTACACTTGTGTCTGCCGAGACCAAACGGGTGTCTGCCGAGAGCACACGGGTGTCTTCCGAGACCTCACGGGTGTCTGCAGAGCCCACACTTGTGTCTGCCGGGCCCACACTTGTGTCTGCCGGGCTCAAACGGGTGTCTGCCGAGGTCACATGGGTGTCTCCCGAGCCCATACGGGTGTCTGCAGAGCCCAAACTTGTGTCTGCTGAGCCAAATGGGTGTCAGCCGAGCCTACCAGACAATCGGCCAAGTCCACAAGTGTGTCCGCCGAGCCCAAACGGGTGTCGGCCGAGCCCACATGGGTGTCTGTCAAGCCCACATTTGTGTCTGCCGAGCCCAAACTGGTGTCTGCCGAGCCCACACGGGTGTCTGGCGAGTCTATAGGAGTGTCTACTGAGCCCAAACTTGTGTCTACCGAGCCCAAATGGGTGTCTGCCGAGCCCACACTTGTGTCTGCTGAGCCCAAACTGGTGTCTGACGAGCCCAAACGGGTGTCTGCTGTGTCCAAACTGGTGTCTTCAGAGCCCACACGTGTGTCTGCCGAGCCCAAATGGGTGTCTGCCGAGGTCACATGGGTGTCTCCCCAGGCCACAGGTGTGTCTGCCGAGCCCAAACTTGTGTCTTCCGAGCCCAAATGGTTGTCTGCTGAGCCTACAAGGCCATTGGCCGAGTCCACAAGTGTGTCCGCTGAGCCCAAACTTGTGTCTGCCGAGCCCACACTTGTGTCTGCCGAGACCACACAGGTGTCTGCCGAGCCCACTCTTGTGTGTGCCGAGCCCAAACAGGTGTCTGTCTAGCCCAAACGGGTGTGTGCCGAGCCGACAAGGGTGTGCTCTGAGCCCAAACTGGTGTCGGCCGAGCACAAACGGGTGTCTGCCGAGACCAAACTGGTGTTTCCTGAGCCTTTACGGGTGTTTGCTGAGCCCACACTTGTGTGTGCCGAGCCCAAACGGGTGTCTGCCAAGCCCAAACTTGTGTCTGTCAAGCCCAAATGGGTGACTGCCGAGCCTACCAGGCAATCGGCCGAGTCCACAAATGTGTCCAACAAGCCCAAACGGGTGTCTGCTTAGCAAAAACGGGTGTCTGCCATGCCCACACGTGTGTAGGACAAGCCAACACTGGTGTCTCCTGAGCCCACATGGGTGTATGCTGAGCTGACACTTGTGTCTGCCACGCCCAAACTGGGTCTACCGAACACACACGGGTGTCTAAGGAGCCCACACATGTGTCTGCCGAGCCCAAACGGGTGTCTGCCGAGACCACACAGGTGTCTGCCGAGCCCACACTTGTGTCTGCCGAGCCCAAACTGGTGTCTGCCGAGCCCAAACTGGTGTGTGCCAAGCCTAAACAGGTGTCTGGTGAGCCTACAGGGGTGTCTGCCAAGCACAAATGGGTGTCTCCTGAGACCTAACTGGTGTTTCCCGAGCCTTCACGGTGTCTGCCGAGCCCACACTTGTGTCTGCTGAGCCCAAACTTGTGTCTGTCGAGCCAAAATGGGTGTCTGCCGAGCCTACCAGGCATTCGGCCGAGTCCACAAGTGTCTCTGCCGAGCCCAAACGGGTGTCTGTCGAGCCCACACAGGTGTCTGCCGAGCCCACATGAGTGTCTGCCGAGCCTATACGGGTGTCGGCCCGGCCCACACGGGTGTCAGCCGAGCCCATACGAGTGTCTGCTGAGCCTAGACGGGTGTCTTCCGAGCCCACAAGGTTGTTAGCCGAACCAACACAGGTGTCTGTCCAGCCTACACAGCAGTCGCCTGAGCCCACACGGGTGTCTGCCGAGCCCACACGGGTGTCTGCCGAGCCCACACGGGTGTCTGCCGAGCCCACAGGGTTGTTTGCCGAACCCACATGGGTGTTTGTCAAGCCTACATAGCAGTTGCCCGAGCCCACACGAGTGTTGGCCAAGCTCAAAACGAGTGTCTTCTGAGCCCTCACAGGTGTGTGCCAAGCCCACACGGGTGTCTTCCGAGCCTACACAGGTGTCTGCTGAGCCTACAAGGCAATCGGCCGATCCCACAGTAGTGTCTGCCAAGCCTACACATGTGTCGGCTGAGCCCACATGGGTGTCGGCCAAGCCAACACGGGTGTCTGCCGAGCAAAAAAGGGTGTCTACCGAACCCACACAGCTGTCTGCTGAGCCCACAGGGGTGTCTGCAGAGCCCAAAAGATTGTTTGCCGAACCCACACAAGTGTCTATTGAGCCAACACAGCAGTCGACCGAGCCCACACGGGAGTCAGTAGAGCCCACACGGGAGTCAGCAGAGCCCACACGGGTGCCGACCGAGCCCATACCGGTGTCGGCCGAGCTCACATGGGTGTCGGCCGAGCCTAAAAGACTGTTTGCCAAGCACACACGGGTGTCTGCCGAGCCCACACGGGTGTCTGCCGAGTTCACACGGGTATCTGCCAAGCCCACACAGGTGTCTGCCGAGCCCACACGGGTGTCAGCCAAGCCCACACGGGTGTCTTCTGAGCCCACATGGGTGTCTGCCGAGCCTACACGGGTGTCTTCTGAGCCCACACGGGTGTCTGTCGAGCCCACATGGGTGTCGGCCAAGCCTACACGGGTGTCTCCCGAGCCTACCAGCCAATCGGTCGAGCATATACAGGTGTCGGCTGAGCCCACACGGGTGTCTGCCGAGCCCCCACCGGAGTCAGCCGAGCCCACACGGGTTTCTGCCGACCCTTCACAGGTGTCTGCCAAGCGCACATGGCTGTCTGCTGAGCCTACAAGACAATCGACCGAGCATACACTGGTGTCGGTCAATCATACACGGGTTCTGCCAAGCCCACACGGTTGTCTGCCGAGCCCACACGGGTGTCTGCTGAGCCCACGCAGGTGTCTGCCGAGCCTACCAGGCAATCGGCCAAGCATACGCGAGTGTTTGCCGAGCATACATGGGTAAGATTTTTGGATACAGCACAGTTTGTTTTACATTTGGCGTCCTCATTATCTTTCCATGTTCTTAACAGTTGTGTTTTGTCTGCATTGTCTAATGGGTGGCCATTACCGTCGGACTCTCTCACACGCTCTCATTTAGGCTTAGTTCTGCTAGCATGTGCATGTGCGTGCACACAAACACGTACCTGTATGTGCAGTTAACCCTTACCCTGCGCCACACGTCAATAACCCCGTCACTATAGGTGTCTGTAACTTGTCAAGTAGATTCCTTAGGCAGTGCTCGTGGGAAAAAGAAGAGTTTTCATTCACAGCAGCAAAAAAGAATTTCATGAAAGAATTTCATTTTTCAGTTTTGAGTTTTTAGCTTTTGCTATAGGGTGTGCCCACTCACTAGAGAGTAAGTAAGAAACTCCCCCTAGGGGGATGGCCGTATGCAGTGCTTTCCCTCCAGTCCCATCTGGAGAGAAAGGATTTTGCACATGTATCCACATGCTCCCGGCATGTTTTCTAAGCCACTGGGTCCAAGACTAAAACTTCAGTCAGTCATATGGGATCCAGACTTCTTAACCACTATAACCCTGGCTGAGCCAAGAATTTTACTTATTTATTTTTAAGATTTTTGCTGTAAGTCGTGTGCATTCACCATAGAGACAGAAAGAGAAATCACCTTCTGGGGGATGGCCATGCTATAATCCCATCCCTCCATTCTCCTCTCAGGATTTTGGGCATGCTGCCTGGTGTGTTACAAGCCACTGGGTCCAGGACTTGGAACTGTGGTTGGCCACGTGGGAGTCCAGCACTTTAACCACTGTGCCTGGTTGCCTCTTGAAAATTTTTTTAATTTAGCAATTTTATTGTAATATATATTGATGTTGCTTGTTCAGGGACAATTTTAACAAGTATGTATAACCTTTCAATATTTAATTTCAAATACATATATTGTTAATTTCAAGGAAGTATTCTTTTTTTTTTTTTTAGAGAAAGTTTTGCTATAGGGCACATGTGCTTGCTGGACAGACAGGGAGAGACAGACCGAAAGCAAGAAATTACCCTTCAGAGGGGCTGGCCATGCCGCAATCCCTTCTCCTCCATTCTCCTCTTGGGATTTGGGACATATAAACACATGTGCCCAGCATGAGATTTCAGCTGCCAAGCCCAGAACTCCAACAGTGGTCGACTCCATGGTAGTCTAGGAACATAATCATTATACCACTTGCTGGTCCCATAGAGAAAGCATTCTTTTTTTTTTTTGAGAGATTTTTGGGGGTTTTTTTGGTTTTTTTTTTGCTATAGAGCACGTGCGCTCACCAGACAGACAGAGATTCAGAGAGACAGAAAGCGAGAAATCCCCCCCCAGGGGGGATAGTCACGCCGCAATCCCTTCTCCTCCATTCTCCTCTTGGGATCTTGGGCACGCACGCACACGCGCCCGGCGTGAGTTTTAAGCCACTGGGTCCGGGAGGCAAACCGCAGTCAGCTACGTGGGAATCCAGCGACATAGCCATTACGCTAACTGCTGGTTCCCCCGAGAAAGCATTCTTTTTTTTTTTTGAGAGATTTTTGGGGGTTTTTTTGGTTTTTTTTTTGCTATAGAGCACGTGCGCTCACCAGACAGACAGAGATTCAGAGAGACAGAAAGCGAGAAATCCCCCCCCAGGGGGGATAGTCACGCCGCAATCCCTTCTCCTCCATTCTCCTCTTGGGATCTTGGGCACGCACGCACACGCGCCCGGCGTGAGTTTTAAGCCACTGGGTCCGGGAGGCAAACCGCAGTCAGCTACGTGGGAATCCAGCGACATAGCCATTACGCTAACTGCTGGTTCCCCCGAGAAAGCATTCTTTTTTTTTTTTGAGAGATTTTTGGGGGTTTTTTTGGTTTTTTTTTTGCTATAGAGCACGTGCGCTCACCAGACAGACAGAGATTCAGAGAGACAGAAAGCGAGAAATCCCCCCCCAGGGGGGATAGTCACGCCGCAATCCCTTCTCCTCCATTCTCCTCTTGGGATCTTGGGCACGCACGCACACGCGCCCGGCGTGAGTTTTAAGCCACTGGGTCCGGGAGGCAAACCGCAGTCAGCTACGTGGGAATCCAGCGACATAGCCATTACGCTAACTGCTGGTTCCCCCGAGAAAGCATTCTTTTTTTTTTTTGAGAGATTTTTGGGGGTTTTTTTGGTTTTTTTTTTGCTATAGAGCACGTGCGCTCACCAGACAGACAGAGATTCAGAGAGACAGAAAGCGAGAAATCCCCCCCCAGGGGGGATAGTCACGCCGCAATCCCTTCTCCTCCATTCTCCTCTTGGGATCTTGGGCACGCACGCACACGCGCCCGGCGTGAGTTTTAAGCCACTGGGTCCGGGAGGCAAACCGCAGTCAGCTACGTGGGAATCCAGCGACATAGCCATTACGCTAACTGCTGGTTCCCCCGAGAAAGCATTCTAGATCATAGTATTTTTGTATTTATTCTATTCCTTGTTTTTGTTTTTCTTCATTAGGAATTTTCATTAAGCATGCCTTTTATCTTCTTTGTGTATCTCAAATTTATCTCTCAAATCCTTTTCATGATTTCCATTGTTTTTCTCTTCTTTTTTTTTTCATCTTCTAGTTGTTTTGTTTTGTTTTGTTTTGTTTTTTTAGAGGTTTTTGCTATAGGGTATGTACACTCACCAGAAAGAGAGAGATAGAGAGGCAGAAAGTGAGAAGTCACCCCCCCCCGGGGGGGATGGCCATGATGCAATCCCTCCTCCTCCATTCTTCTCTTCGGATCCTGGGCACGCACGCACACACCCCCAGAGTGAGTTTAAGCCACCAGATCCAGGACTTGAACCATGGTAGACTACATGGAAGTCCAGTGACATAGTCATTACACCAACTGCTGGTCCTTCCACCATAATTTTTTAAAGTTTTAGTTTATAGATTTATTGCAATGACAACTGAAGTTCCTCTGACAACTAGTAGTGAAAAATGAATGGATGATAATATTAAAACATTTTCATAGGAAATAAAGAGTAGACTCAACAGATTTGAAAAACTGAACACACTGCAACAATGATTCAAATCACATGGTATTGGGTTATGTTAACTCGAAATAAGATTACAACCTATAGCAGGGCTGGACTCCGAGGCAGTAATTCATGGAGCTGGATACTATGGAGAGATCACAGTGCGAATCCCCAGCCCAGCCCGCCTGGAACGCACTGGGAATGCCTGGACGGGCCCAGAAGCTGACGGGCTGCAGGACTGGAGGAAGGGGTTACAGGGACCAGACTCTGGCCCCTCTCTCTCTCACGTTCATCCTCACACGTGTGTGCCTACAGGGTGTCCCATGAATAAAGAGAAGCATTTTTTTTTTCTAAAATCTAACATATAGCAGAGACAAAACAAACGCAGGAGGGACTGGACAGTGGTGCAGGGGTAAAACACAACGCTCCATGAGGCTAGCCCCCATGAGGAGGTTCTGGGGCAGCATCCAGAAATCTCTCTGAGAACACCAGGTCTGAGTGTGCCCGTGAGCCGGGGCTGACGGAGGCTGGAGATGGGCCTCGGCCTCGAGATTCCGTTGTGGATGTTATCACCTGCTCTCGTTTTCTGTCTCTCTTATCCATGAAAGAAATAAAGAAATAACTAAACAACAACAACAACAAAAGAACACTTTCCACAGGGCAAGGGTTAACTTCTTATTAAACAAACTGTCTTCCAAATTGTTGGCCAATTGGTTGGAAAAGATCAACTTACACATATAAATACACTAGGCCAAAAGTTACAGTAAATTACAGCTGTATCAGAAAGTAAAAGCATTTTTTAAAAACTAAAGAACAAAAGGCAAAATATACTGGAAACGAGAAAAAGGGAAATTATTTGTTGACGATAACATGTATGTCGATGTGCTCAATTCAGCCGACATACAGTGTACTCTGGATGGGAAATCTCATTTTGTATGCTGTAATGATGTACAGTGAATGGATGTAAATAAACACATCTAAAGAAAAAAAAACAAACTAAAGAGTGGTTTATTTATCCCCTACATGGAGAGAATGGGCACTTCTTTCTTTCTGTTTTTTCAATGCCGCAGAGCACGTGAACTCACCAGACAGAGAGAAGGCTTCCCATGGACCGTGGTCTCCCTGCAATCACTTCTCCTGTTCTCTCCCTTTGGTATTTGGGGCACGTAGGTACACATGTCCAGTGTGTTTTTTTCAAGCTACTGGGGCTGGGATTTGAGATCCCTCCTGAGGAAAGAAAACTAACTTACATAGCTATTTTCATTCAGCATTAGATACAGCGGAGGGAGTTAACATCTGCTTAAATGTTTCAGTAAGCTCTAGTATATTATCATAAACAAATGAAAATGACAAGGGGAGGGACGCAACATATGGCATGTTTCTTTTTTCTTTTTTAGAGAGATTTTTGCTATAGGGTGAGTGTGCTTGCCAGAGAGACAGAAAGAGAGAAATCACCCCTCAGGAGAGATGGCCATGCCACAATGCCTTCTCTTCCAGTCTCCTCTTGGGATTTTAGGCACACACACACATGCACCTGGCATGAGTTTCAAGCTGCCGCATCTGGGACTCCAACCATGGTTGGCCATGTGGGCATCCAGCACCTACTCCATCTGCTGGTCCCAGGGCATGTTTCTGTGAAATAAAGGAAAGGAAAGGAAAGGAAAAGAAAGGAAAGGAAAGGATAGGATTGCTAAGGAAAATAACTTAAACGAATGATTGCATTACAAAATTGTATAGAAATATATGAATGCATGTTAATCTAGATCAGAAAATAATTTTTATACAATTTTTCTTTTTTAGGTTTTTGCATAGGTCACGTGCACTCACCAGAGAGAGACAGAGAGGGAAAGTGAGAAATCACCCCCTAGGGGAGATGGCCACACTGCAATCCCTTCTCCTTTCTCCTCTAGGGATTTTGAGCACGCACACACACATGCTCAGTGTGATTTTCAAGCATGCGGGTCCGGGACTCAAATTGGTTGGCCATGACGGATTCCAGTACCTTAACCACCATACTACCTGCTCCCTCCCTGGCCCACATTTTATTACCATGGTGGATGCTCTCCTCAGAGAACGTGGGAGCAAGAGGCCTCCCCTAACCAGGAGGTCATGCTGTGATCTTCTTCCCTCCATTTCTCCATCTCGGGTTTTGCACACACATGCCCACTGTGTCTTTCAAGCTGCTGAGGCAGGGACGTGGATCATGTTTGGCCACAAGGGCTCGACTCCTAATGTGTAGGGCTAGACCACTTCACTGTGGGGCTGGCCTCAGGAAAGGATTTTGATCGGTATAAACGGTGTGACAACTTTCGTTAATTTCTCTTTTGTAGAGAATGTAAGCAGTTATGTGGACATGTAACATCTACAGAACACTTCTCCACGCCAGGCCGACTCTACGTGCTTCTGTTACATGCATTCTTTCATCTTTGCAACAACCCTGTGTGCTAAGTACCATTTTATTTTAGAGGTTTTTGCTATAGGGCGCATGCGTTCGCCAGCCAG
>NW_006159752.1:2872054-2877646 GCF_000334495.1 Tupaia belangeri chinensis | reverse complement strand
TAAGTCACGGGGTCCGGGACCCGAACAGCAGTCGACTACCTGGGAGTCCAGTGACATAGCCATTATGCTAACTGCTGGTCCCAGTACCATGATTTTTTAAGAGAGATGTTTGCTACAGGGTGCCTGTGCTCTCTGGAGAGATAGAGAGAGATGGAAAGACAGGAAGTGAGAAATCACCCCCCACAGGGGATGGCCATGCTGGAATCCCTTCACACATACCTGCATGAATTTTAAGTCTCCAGGTCTGGGACTCGAACCATGATCAACCATATGGGAGTCCAACAACATAACTCATGCCATCTGCTGGTCCCACTAAGTACCATTTTAGTCTTCACTCTAGATGAGAAATTGAGGCACAGGGTAGTCAAATAACATACTCCTGTTACATAGCTTACTCCAACTATTCCAAAGCAACAGCGTCTTCTCTCTCTCTCTCTCTCTCTCTCTCTCGTTCTTTTTTGCCTTAGGGCACATGTGCTCACCAGAGAGAGTAAGAGGGAAAGTGAGAACCTTGAAATCACCCCCCCACACACCAGGGAAGATGGTCATGCCACAATCCCTTCTGAAATCACCCCACACACACACCAGGGGAGATGGTCATGCCACAATCCCTTCTGCTCCATTCTCTTGGGATCTTGGGCACAGACATGCACGCGCCTGCTGTGATTTTCAAGTTACTGAGTCTAGGACTTGAACCATGGTCGACCACGTGGAAGTCCAGCAATGTAACTGCTCCACCATCTGCTGATCCCACAACAGTGTCTTTCTTAAGAATAGCGTAGGCGCCCCACAGGTGGCATGGTGGTTAAGGCACTTGATTCTCACATGGCTGACCACAGTTTGAGTCCTGGACCTGGTGGCTTGAAACCCACGCCAAGCACATTGCATGTGTACCCAAAATTCTGAGAGAATGGAGGAGGAGGGATTGTGGTGTGGCCAAACCCCTTGGAGAGGTGATTAGCAATTTCAGTAATTACTGTAGTTGATTCCAAATTCGGAGTCTTACGTTTCTTGTCTACATCCCATTCAATTTACTCGTGTGAAAAGAAAGAAAGAACTGAAAATCTCAAGAGAACTTCAAGAAATCAAAACAGTGAACGTCCGAAACTGTTGACTACAGGCCAGTAGACAGTCGGAGTGACTGTGGTTTCGACCTTAGTTGCCTGAATCCTGGCAGCTTGAAAACACTCTGGGCGTGGATGTGTGCATGCCCTGAGTCTTACAGGGTGGAGGAAGGGAGGAGAGGAGACTGCAGCATGACTATGCCCCACGGTAGGAGGTTGTAGGGGGTACTTTCTCCTTCTCCCTCTCTGTGTCTCTCTCTCTGACAAGCACTGGAGGCTCTGGCAAACAACAGCACCACAAAAGACAAAACAATGAATTATTGAATAAAGGCTTTGAAAAGGGAAAATAGAATCGTACTCCAAACAAATGTAGGGAATTAACAATAATAATGGTGAGGGGTTATTGATAATGGCGGAGGTGATATTTGTTTGAAAAGGGGAGGTACATGGTTAATCTTTATACCTCCCTTTAAATTTTGCTTTATAACTAAACTGACTCTAAAAATTATGCCTTTTAAAACATACTATTAAGAAAATAAACACATTTTGGGATTGAAAAGTGAGCCTTTTCTATAGCTACTTCTCTCTCTAAGCACACACATGTACACAAGTCATCTCCTGCCTCATTTTCTTGTCTTTTTTTTATTTTTATTTTTTGAGAGGTTTTTGCTGTAGGGTGCATGGGCTCCCCAGAATGAAAGAGACAGAGAGACAGAAAGCGAGAAATCACCCCCCAGGGGGGATGGCCACGCCGCAATCCCTTCTCCTCCACTCTCCTCTTGGGATTTTGGGTACGCAGGCACATGCACCCGGCGTGAGTTTTAAGCCACCAGGTCCGGGACTTGAACCGCGGTTGACTACATGGGAGTCTATTACGCTAACTCATCTCATTTCTCGGCCCCCCTGGTGTGAATTTTAGTCACCAGGTCTGGGACTTGAACAGCTGTCAACTACGTGGGAGTCCAGCGATGTTGCCATTACACCATCTGCTGGTCCCCTCCCTCCTCATTTTCTGACTCAGTAACTGTCAACAACTTGTGCAAGCACACCCACTGGGCCCAAATAATCCTAAAGTTTTGACAAAATCAAGCAACTTCCACTCAGAACATAGTTGGGATCCTCAGAAACAAATTTCAGAAGGAATGAAAAGACTGGCCCTCTCATTTCTCAGTTCGAAGGATAACAAAGCTATTTTTTTAAAAGGTTTTATTTACTTATTTATTTATTCCGTGAGAAAGAGAGTGAAGACCCCCAGTAGGGCCTTGGTGCTGCCATCCTCCCTAGCTTTTGGCCTGCCCTGCAGCAGGGATCAGTGTGTGCCTGGCGTACTCAAGGAGGTCTCTAGAGTTGGGAACCAGCAGTTTGCGTAATGGCTATGTTGCTGGACTCCCACGTAGTCGACTGCGGTTCGCGTCTTGGACCCGGTGGCTTAAAACTCACGCCGGGTGCGTGTGCGTGCGTGCCCAAGATCCTGAGAGAATGGAGGAGAAGGGATTGCGGCATGACCATCCCCCCTGGGGAGTGATTTCTCGCTTTCTGTCTCCACGTCTCTGTCTGTCTGGCGAGCGCACGCGCCCTAGAGCGAAAATCTCTCCCAAAAAAAAAAAAACAAACGGTCTCTGGACTTGAACTGAGATCTTTCCTGTTATGTTTTACGGCCATGTCATTGTCTGGCCCTTTGATTTCCTTTTTTTAAAAAAAAAAGGAAATTATTTTATTTTTAACTTTATTTATTTATTTATTTTAATTTGACCAGAAAGGGACAGAGTGAGAGAAAGAGAGAGAGGGGGGTGGGAGTGAGAAAGCAAAATGCCAGGTCCGGGACTCCAACCATGATCGGCCATGTGGGAGTCCAGTGCCCTTAACCACCACGCCACCCATGGCCCCACATTTTTCTTTATCTTTCTAGAGTACATACATGCACAAGTGATTGAGAGACAGAGACAGAGACAGAGAGAGATGGGTACCCTCCACGGGATCCGGTCCCAGATCCCCTTCCTCCAGTCCTTGCCTCATAGATCTTGGACACTCAAGTGTGTGTCCTGCGTGGTTCAGGCTGACGGAGCCCGGGATGCCAACCATCACAGCCGTGTGGGGCCTGGCTTCTCTGGAACAACTTGCTCCCCTTGCCATGAAGCCAGCCTTCTACTGTTTTCTTCCCAATTAAATTGCAAACCTTCCTAGGCCAGCTCTTCTCGGGTGGACTTTGCCCTGTCAGACTCCTTTCCATGTTTGATCTGATTGCTCTTTATCTTCCGCTCAGAGACCGAGGGGAACAAGAAATGAGGAAATACTGAAGAGGGCCTTAGGGAACACTGTGGGCTATTGCCACATCTTACACTTGGTGCCCCCGGGTGAAAACAGCCTCAGGGGAAGAAAGTTAAACTCAACCTGAGGCTCTCAGAACCGGCAGGGGTTGGCGTCTGCAGGCCTGGGGTGAAGCTCTGTGGAGCACGTAAGGCGGGTTCATCAGCTCCTGACTGGCGGTCCAGGACAACAGCCAAGAAGCAAAGGCTTAAAAGGGTCCATCATTAGACTAATTGTATTTCACTTGATCCTCCCGAGAAACACGATCCCTCAATCTCCTTTCGCAAGCCATCGCCCCTCACATTCAGCAGACTGGTTTGTCCCTCATTAAGTATTTATTTTCTACAGTGCTTTTGGTAAGGGAAACAATGCAGCTGCCTGACTGCTTTCCATCGATTCCTGGGGTGTCCTTGGGAAAAGCGTTCAGGAAGTTTGATATTTTGAATGAGACTTAAGCTCATGCCATGGTTTGCAAATATGCTGCCTTCTTTCAGTCATAGACTGTTAGAAGCTAGATCATTCTTTTCCTTCTAGTCTAGGCCGTCATTGTTAATGATGACCTCCAATGACACTGGCTCTGAATTGTCACTGAGCTAGTTAGAAGGATACTAAAGCAGGAGATGAGGCAGCCATGCATGCTTCACCAGACGTAAGCTGAAATGCTTTGAATTTGTTATGCGACTATTGAGAACGGAGCCTTCCCACTGGCCTGAAGCTAAGCGCCTCAAATACATTTTTGCCGTCTGTGCAGCGAGGAGCTAAGTACTTTTATTGAGCTAAAAAAAAAAGCCCTTTATCAGGATTTATTTGATGCTGATTTAGACTGAGCCTGCGATCTATACAGCCCTCCCAAGCGTCTTTAGTACCAAGTGTCTCATGACAGTCATCAAAGATTTAATCAAGTCCTTAGGAAAACTCACTTCTTTTCTTTCTTTTTTTCTTGGGGGGGGGGGATAGGTTTTTGCCATAGGGCACGTGCGCTCACCAGACAGACAGAGAGATAGAAAGAGAGAAATCACCCCCCTCTGGGGGCATGGTCACGCCGCAATCCCTTCTCCTCCTTTCTCCTCTCAGGATCTTGGGCACGCATGCACATGCACCCAGTGTGAATTTAAGCCACCGGGTCTGGGATTTGAACTGCAGTCAACTACGTGGGAGTCCAGCGACATAGCCATTACGCCAACTGCTGGTCCCTTTTCTTTTCTTTCTATCTTTCTTCTTTTTCTTTCTTCCTTCTTCTTTTTCCCATTCTAAGAGGGTACATGCGCTCACCAGAGAGAGAGAACCCTCCAATGGGGTGTAGTCGCACCTCAGTTCTCATTCCTCTATCTCTGTCTTGTCGAGATTTGACAGATATACCTCATGTCTTTGTCCAGCTGCCAGAACCAGGGTCAGAACCACCCTTGGACACATGGGGTCCAGTTCCCTGTGTGCAAGGCCTAACCGCTGAACTACGGGGCTCGCCCATCTTTTAAAAAACTTTTTATTATTATTAATGATTGTGTGTGTGTGTGTGTGTGTGTGCTCATGCGTGCAAGCACACGCTTACAAGAGGAAGAGAGAGAAAGACCCTCCACAGGGCTTGGTCATGCCAAAATCCCCTTCTCCCAGTCCTGCAGCTCCCACCCCCCCCCCCCCCCCCCCACACTGGGTGCTTTCAGGTGCACTAGGCCAGGGTCTCAACTCACAGTTGGCAAGCTGGACTTGACTTCCAGCTTTGACTACAGAGGCCGCAAAAGCTCCTTTAAAAAAAAAAAAAAAAACAGGGCCAGCAGGTAGTATAGTGGTTAAAGCATTGAAATCCCACATGGCTGACCACAGTGAAGTCCCGGATCCAGCAGCTTGAAACTCACTCTGGGTGCAAGTGTGTGCAGGCCCCAAATCCCAGGAGGAGTGTGGAGGAGAAGGGAGGGTGAAATCACCCTGGGGGGGTGATTTCTCACTTTCCTTCTCACTGTCTCTCTCTCTTTCTGTCTCTCTGGCTAACAGACATGTCCTATGACAAAACCTAAAGTAAATAAATAAACAAAAATGTTTTTAATTAAAAATTGCCAGATGCCAGGAACCAGCAGTTAGCATAATGGCTATGTTGCTGGACTCCCACGTAGTCGACCGCGGTTCACGTCCCGGGCCCGGTGGCTTGAAATACGCCAGGCACGTGTGCGTGCGTGCCCAAGATCCCGAGAGGAGAATGGAGGAGAAGGGACTGCGGCGTGACCAT
>NW_006159752.1:2828658-2872003 GCF_000334495.1 Tupaia belangeri chinensis | reverse complement strand
CCCCCTGTAGAAAAAACCCCCCAAAAAAAAAAAAAAAAAAAAACATTGCCAGATGCCATGTACACTCACCAGAGAGAGAGAGAGAGAGTCAGGGAGAGAGAGAAGTTACTACCCAGTGGGATGTGGTCATGCCACAATCCCTCCCCTCCATTTTTAATCCCATCAGGATTGGGGCATGCGTGCATAGACTCTCAGCATTTTCCAAGCCTCCAGGGTGAGAACTCAAACTACAGTCCCAGTGTGAGGTCCCAATTACAGTGCACTACGGGGTTGGGGAAGCTCTTTTTGATTCAAGCATATTACATGTTTCACCTTCCAGAGAACAGATTTAAATAAAACAATGCGCTCTGCATTCTCAGACATATCAGTTATATATTTGATGTGGTATATATAGCAAGGGGCCAATTACTGTGGAAAAATACTGGAACAGAGAACAGCAGACACGTAACTGTTATTTCGCTGGACTTCTAGATGTTTGCCCATGGTTGGAGTCCCGGATCTAATGGCTCGAAACTCAGCTGGGTGTGTGTGCGTGCGTGCCCACGATCCTGGAGGACGGTGGAGGAAAAGGGATTGTGGGGATGATTTCTCCTTTTTCGTCTCACAGTCTCTGTCTCTCTCACTCCCCATTGAGCACACATGCGATAAGGCAAAAACCTAAAAAAGAAAAAAAATGAACCACATGATAGTTTTTTTTTTACTTTTTATTATAGTTAATCCAAAAATATTTACTAAACAAATACTACTTCTCCCTATGTGCTTTACCATGTACAGATTCTCTTTTTAAAAATCCACTGTTGGGACCAGCAGTTAGCGTAATGGCTATGTCACTGGACTCCCATGTAGTCGACTGCGGTTCGAGTCCCGGACCCGGTGGCTTAAACTCACACCGGGTGTGTGTGCGTGCGTGCCTAAGATCCCGAGAGGAGAATGGAGGAGAAGGGATTGTGGCGTGGCCGTCCCCTCTGGGGGGTGATTTCTCGCTTCCTGTCTCTCTGTCTCTCTCTGTCTGGTGAGCGCACGTGCCCTATAGCAAAAACCTCTCCAAAAAAAAAAAAAAATCCACTGTAAAACATATAAAACACAGTGTAAATTGTAGTTTTTGTCTTATAGGTAATCATTATTTGAAATTCATAAGAAAACATTTTCTTTCATTTTACTATGTTAGATGGTTATATTATCATTCAGACTCCACAGGGCTATTGTCTTATTGTGATTGTGGTCTGAAATAGCAATTATCCTTGAAATGCCCTTCATTTTCCTCTATCACTTCATTTTCCTTAGGAACTTCGCTATTTTTTTTTAAGAGAGATTTTTGCTATAGGGCATGTGGACCTACCGGAGAGACAAAGAGACAGAAAGCGAGAAGTCACCCCATGGGGGGATGGCCATGCCACAATCCCTTCTCATTCTTCTCTCAGGATTTTTGGCACACACGCATATATTCCCAGCATGAGTTTCAAGCTACTGGGTCTGGGACTCAAACTATGGTCAACTATGTGGGAACCCAGCAATGTAACCATTACACCATGTGACGGCCCCTTCAATAAATTATTCTACTGAAGAATATTGTCCTTAATGTATACCTTACTGAGCTAATCATTCGGGAATGCAACAATACAAGTATTCGACAAAGCACTATCTATTGGTTCATAGGAAACGTCAGGACGTTTTTCTGTTTTTCTACACAAAAATGCATCATGACTTTTCCAATGACTCAACGAATTATTTTTTAATAGAGTTACTAGATTTTGAATTTAGCAAGATTTCAAGATATAAAGTCAATATAAAATATTGATTTCATGGGACCCACAGATGGCATAATGGCTATGTCGCTGGACTCCCATGTAGTCAACAGCAGTTTGAGTCCTGGACCCCGTGGCTTATACTCACTCTGGGCTTGTGTGCATGCATGCCCAAGATCCTGAGAGAATAGAGGAGAAGGGATTGGGCGTGACCATCCTCCCTTGGGGGTGATTTTTCACTTTCTGTCTCTCTGTCTCTCTGGCGAGCGCACATGCCCTACAGCAAAAACCTCTCCAAAAAAAAAGACAAGTGATATTGGCAATATGATATACAGATAGGCCAATGGAACAGAATAAAGAGCAGTTACAGGCCCAGCCACAGTGGTGTAGCTAAGACACTGCTCCACAGGTTAGGACCACGTGACAGACCAGGTTCAATTCCTTGTCCAACCCAAAGGCTGATGCGTGCCTATAGTCCCAGCTGGTTGAGGAGGCTGAAGCAAGAGAACCACAAACGTGAAGCTGGCCTGGACAACATAGCGAGATCCTGTCTGAAAGAGCCAGTGGTGGGCTTTGTCTATAGTCCTAGCTAGAAGGCTGAGGCAGGAGGACTGAGACGTAGTAAGACCCCGTCTGGAAAAAGAAAAGGAAAAGAAAGAAAAAGAAAAAGAAAGAAAGACAGACAGACAGAAAGAAAGAAAGAAAGAAAGAAAGAAAGAAAGAGAGAGAGAGAGAGAGAGAAAGAAAGAAAGAAAGAGAGAGAGAGAGAGAGAGAGAGAGAGAGAAAGAAAGAAAGAAAGAAAGAAAGAAAGAAAGAAAGAGAAGATAGAAAGAAAAGAAAAAAGGAAAGAGAGAAAGAACTGACTAGATGAGCAGTTACACAGTTATTTCATTTTGGAGAAAGGTGCCAATGCAATTTTGCAAGGATGGACTTTATTAAGCTATGCAAGGTGGGCCCACAGGTGGCACAGTGGTTAAGGCACTGGACTCTCACATGGACGACTGTGGTTTGAGTCCTGGACCCAAGGCTTGAAACTCACGCTGGGTGTATGTGTGTGTGTGCCCAAGATCCCGAAAGGAGAATGGAGGAGAAAGGATTGCAGTATGGCCACGGGGTGATTTCCTGCTTTCTCTCTCTCTATCTCTGTGTCTCCAGTGGACGCACATACCCTACAGCAAACATATCTCTAAAAAAAGTGATAAATAAAAATAAACTATGCAAGGTAACTAGATTTTTATATGCAAACGAAAGAACCATAACCTCTACCTTATTAAATCAAGACAATTCATGTACTTAAATTATAGAAGCTAAAATTTTTGTAAGGAGAACAGAGAAAAAAAATGATTACAAGATTGAAAGAAAAGAAGAGTGAGAGATAAACTATTAAAATTTAAAACATCATTAAAAGACTTTAAAAATGAATGAGAAGCTAGAGACTTGAAGAAAATATTTGTAAAACATATGTCTGGCAAAAATGTGCGAGTAACTGCTACAATTTATTAATAATAGCACTAATTCAAGAAAAAAAGTGGATTGTAAAAAAAAAACATTAAAAGGGTCAGCTCCATAGCAGCCAGATCACACACAGCCAACAGTGGTTCAAATCCTAGCCCTGGCAGCTTAAAAAACATTTTAGGCATGTGTGTGTGCATGCCTCAAATTCCAACAGGATGAAAAATGGAGAAGGGATTGCATATGAGGACACTCCATCAGGAAGTGCCTTCTGTCCTCATCCACTACTCCCTCCATTTCTGTCTCTATCCCTTGGCAAGCACCTATGCCCTCTGGCAAGTAAAAAAATATAACAGACACACACAAAGGAAGCTTTGTGCAAGCCCAGCAAGTACAGGACGGGCTCCTCGATAGTATTAGTCACCAAGAAAATACAAATTAAAACTGCAATGAGATATTATACCCAACTAGAAGGGATCAAATTAAAAATACTGAAAATATCAACTATTTCTACAGATTTGGAGCAAGTGGGACTTCCATATGCTGCTGGTGGTATGCAAAACGGTACAACCATGTTCATATTAGATTTGGTCGTTTCTGATAAAGTTAAACATACACCTGGACGATGACCCAGATATTCTACTCCGAAATATTTATTGAAAAGAAATTAAAACAGATGCCCACAGGGGCCAGCAGAGGGGATGGCGCTGCTAGAACCCCAGAGTCAGTAGCTTGAAAAACATGCTGGAACATGTGCATTCATAGCCAAGATCCTGAGGAAAGTGGAGAAGGGATTGAGGCGTGGCCATCTTCCCTGGGAAGTGGTTTCTCACTTCCTCTTTGTCTCTCTGGCAGACACATGCACCTTAGAGCAAAAGACAAACACACACACAAACTAAAAGCAAGCAAAGAAACAAAACCACCTATGACCATGGGGCCAGAAGACGGTGTAGTGGTAACACAAGTGGACCCACATGAGACTTCTCCGAGCGTACTGGGTACGCAAGCACTTGTCTGTCGTCTGGCTCAGCAGAGACCAAAAGTGGATGGTGGTGTGAAGACCCTACTGAGTTGCCTCTCTCTTTCTCTCATTGATAAAATAAATAAGTAAACAAAACAAAGAAAAATATGCCCATCTGTCCACAAAAAGTCATAAACAAGAGCACCAAAAATGAAGACAGCCCAAATGTTTTTAGTAGGTGAATGGAGTGGCCAGCAGGTGGTTAGAGCAACTGGATCCCACACGGCTACTGAGCAATTCAAGTCCCAGACCTGGCAGCTTGAGAAACCCTCCAGGTGGATATGCGTGCATGTCCTAGGTACTGAGAAGAGAAAGGAGGAGAAGGGATTGTGGCCATTCCCCCTGGGGGTGATTTCACATTTTCCCATTCTCTCTCCATTTGTCTTTAGCATGGGCACCTGCTCTATGGCAAAATAAATAAATAGATAGATAGACAGATAGATAGATAGATTACAGAACACACATCGAAATAATAAAAACTTACCCACACAAAAAGAACTACTAATGAACCCAAAAACGTGGAGGAGGGAGCTCCCTAGACTTGAACCAAGGGACTTCCTGTGTGGGACTGAGCACAGATTGTCATAGTTTACCAGTGTGCCAGTGTGGTCCCTATTCTAACTATTATGTCTCTGTTCACCAGAAAACTAAAATGAAATCTTTGTTATTATAATAATTTAAACCTGTGAACTCTCTATATTTCCTCTTTTCTTTTTTAATTGCCAGGGGGTACATGTGATCGCTAGAGGGAGACAGAGGGAGAGAGACATGGAGACATGGAGGAATTCCCCCCCAGTGGGTGTGGTCTTCCATTTCTCCATCCCATCAAGATTTGGGGCACACAAATACTAGGTGTGTTTTCAGACAGTGGGGTTGGGATTCGAACCAAGGGATTCAAACCACAGTCACCCATGTAGGATCCGACTTCCCTAACCACTAGGTCAGAGTCTGCTCTTCTAATGATCTATATTTTCATTGAACAAATATTCAGTGCCAAGTACAATTGTAGATGCTGGCCCACAGAGAAGAGTCTATTTACATTTGTAATTATCTCTGCGAAAGAGTGCATTTTCCAAGATGATGGTAACATCTTCCATTTACCTCTTCATCATCTAACGTAAAGTTGTCACCCTGCCTCTGAGAGGCAGGAACTGTATCTCCTTGTCTTGAATCCAGCCAGCCACGTGACTACAGCCGTTTGGTTATGTGACTTCGGAAGTTAGGTCCTGAAGTCAATGCAGCTTCTGCCTGGTTTTCCTGGGCTGACCACTTGGAACCCAGCTCCCGTGCTATGAGGAAGCTCAGGCCACATGGGAAGGTGAATGTGCTCCTTTATGTCTGGCCCGACATCACCAGCCAGACATATGACTAAGGACGCTTTAAAGAATAACTCCATTCTTCCAACTGACCCTCCGAATCATGAGAAATACCAACGTAATTTATTTGTTTTAAGTCACTCAGTTTTGAAGTCACTTGTAATTCGGTGATACTTAACCTGAGCATCTTTTGTACTTATTTTATGAACACAGATGATACTTATACTTTCATTTTATAATATATGAACTTTAGAATGACTTCTTCTTCTGGGCTGGCCTCATAGCCTAGTGGTTCCAGGAACTGACTCCCATATAGCCACCTATGGTTTGAATCTTGGGTCTAGTGGCTTGAAAAAGATGCCATCCGTGCCCCAAATCCCAACAGGATAGAAAAATAGAGAATGCATTGCAGCTTGCCCGTGCCCCACTTGGTCTATGGGTCTCTCTATCTCTGGTGAGTACAAATATTCTCTGGCAAAAAAAAAAAAAAAAGAAAGATAAACATTTAAAACATAGTAAAACAAAGAATGACTTCTGTTTCTCACCTATTTTATTATTAGGTCATTGGGAAAGTCGTGACGTGTTTTTCTATATAAAATGTGTCATGACTTTCTCAACAACCGAATAGATGAAATAATACTATGTTTCTGGTATTCTCGAAATGTCAATGAAAAATAGCCAGTGAAATTCGCAGTGTTTTGCATGTACCTTATGTTGGTTATTGACGATCTAAATGCACAAAAGGAAATGACTCAAGCAAGCAACACAAAGTAATAATGAAAATCTCCCTATATAAAACGTGTCATGACTTTCTCAACAACCGAATAGATGAAATAATACTATGTTTCTGGTATTCTCGAAATGTCAATGAAAAATAGCCAGTGAAATTCGCAGTGTTTTGCATGTACCTTATGTTGGTTATTGACGATCTAAATGCACAAAAGGAAATGACTCAAGCAAGCAACACAAAGTAATAATGAAAATCTCAGAAGCATCATGTCTTGTCAGGACTGGGATTCGACCTGTGGTCAGTCATGTGGGAATCTGGCTCCCTTAACCACTAGGCCATGGGGCCAGTCCTAGGAAGATCCATTTTTAACAGTGAGTTGCTACTAGGAAAATAATGAGAATGTTAGATACGGGAAAAGATGTTAAAGACCTGTTGTGAAAATAGAATGGACTCTCTCTTGGGGATTTTCCAGAAAGGCTGCATTCAAGATGTGAGTTGCTTTTATTTAATATTTTCTGCAGGACTAACCAAGAGAGTGGCTGTTTGTATGGTTTAGACATATCGAGTATTAATTGAACCACCCCGCCTCTCCCTCCACTTTTCTTGCATTCAAACTTTGTGAAAGTAATGTCCTTATCTGTTTCGCTTGTCATCGTTAACCTGGTGTTTGCACAGTGACTACGGTGCTGAATCAATATTGGTCAAATTAATGTGTGATTTCAGGTCATTTGCTTAACCTCTCCAGACCTCAATGAGGGTTGCCCTTCAAGTTTCTCAACTCTTTCAATAGAAGTAGCACCAGGCCCAGAGAGGGAAAAACATTTACATACCCCCCTACCAAGAAGTCTGGGGTAGCCAGCTTCAGTTCTGAAATGCTTCCATAACTCTGACGTTTCATTTTTCATCTGAAAAAAACAGGTTTCGCGATTTATCTGAATACTTAAAAGTTTACACTTTATACCATTATATATCGGTATTATTTTTAAATTTTCTTTTAATTGCCAAAGGGTGTGTGCACTCACCAGAGAGAAAGGAAGCAGTCCCCGGTGGGACATGGTCATGGCACAATCCTTTTTTTTCGATTCCTCCTTCCTGTTAGGATTTTGGAAACGCACAAACCTGTCCCTGGCATGTTTTACAAGTCACCAAGTCTGGATTTGAACTGAACCTACCTGGGACCCAGCTCTCTTAATCACTAATTTATGAGACCAACCCATATGTCCATGTTTATTTAAAATGAAAGAAACTTTATCTCAAATCTAATAAAAATGTATGGCATTTATTACCCCCAAAGCAATAAAAATTTCAAACCCGTTTGAGAAACACAAGTATTTATTAGAGGTCTCTAAGGTTCCCTTTCAGCTCAAAGTTGTAGGGCTGTTTGATTCGAACAAGTTGAACACCTACTATTTACTGAGTTCCTTTCATGTTCAAGTCACAGAAGAGTACAAGGGACAATGAGATGAACAGCCTGTCTTTAAGGACACCCGGCAGTACAGAGCCAGGCCAAGCGAGTGGGCCAGCTGGTCAGTGCAGAAGAAATCAGAATGGAATGTGGAAACCACGTTCATACCTTTCATTTCACGGGGTGGTGACGAAGCTCAATAAGATAAACATGCCTGCACACAAATGGAAAATAGTCTTATAAAGTGATCGGAGGGTTTCAATCCCATGGCAGAATCTTGGCATATGAGTAGGAAACAAGCTGATGAAGTAGCGTGAGGAACAGCCACTGGGAAGGCACAGAGGGAGAAAGATACCACAAAGATATAGGAAACTCAAAATAACTTTTTTTTTGAGAAAGATATTTTTGCTATAGGGCGCATGTGCTTGCCGGAGAGACAGAAACTGAGAGAAATGATCCCCCTGGGGGATGGCCATGCTACAATCCCTTCTCCTCCATCATTCTTCTTTGGGATTTTGGGCATGCACACACACGTGCCTGGCAAGATTGTCAGCTACGTGGGAGTCCAGCGACATAACCATTATGCCATCTGCTGGTCCTGAGAATCACAGTCTTTAAGGAACAGAAAGCTCAATAAAGAGAGGTATCTCTGAAAAAGCAGGATATTGAGGGCCTTGAATTCTAAGTTAGGGAACTTAAATCACCTCTGTAAATTTAATCTTAAAAAGATAAATTCTGGCCTGCCGGGTGACTTGGTGGTTAAGGTGCTGGAACCCACATGGCCAACTTCACAGTGGCTTGAAAACCACACCAGCAGGTGTGTGTACCTGTCCAAAATCCTGAGAGGAGACTAGAGGAGCGATTGCAGTGTGGCCAGCTCCTGGGGGATAACTTCTTACTTTCTCTCTGGCGAGCACCCGTACCCTGTAACTAAAACTAACAACAAAACGTTAAGTCCCTTAGTATGATTTGGTCCATATTTTGAGACAGCTGGGAACATTTTGGCACAAAGTGACTCCCTTAAATGCTTCAACTCCTTTAAAGAATACCAAAGGGAGACTTAGAGAAACTAGATCACTGCTTGCAGAGATCAAGTGTCGGGATGGTGATGCTGCTAAGAGTAAAATAAGAGACTATGGGGCCAGCAGGTGGCATGGTGGTTAAGGTGCTGGAATTCCCACAGGGCCGGCCATGGTTTGAGTCCTGGACCTAGCAGCTTGCTTTTTTTTCCCTTTTTTTTTTTTTTTTGTTTGCCTTTTGGTATATCTATCTGGTAAGTTAGGTTTTTGCTATAGGGCACGTGAGCTCGCCAGACAGAAAGAAACAGAGAGTAGAAAGCAAGATATCACCCCCCTAGGGGGATGGCCACGCCATAATCCCTTATCCTCCTTTCTCCTTCCGGGATCTTGGGCACACACGCACACGCGCCAGGCATAAGTTTAAGCCACCGGGTCCAGGACTCGAACCGTGTTCGACTACATGGGAGTCCAGTGACATAGCCATTATGCCAACTGCCGGTCCCTGGCAGCTGGCTTTCTAACTCTCTCTCTCTCTCTCTCTGTCTGTCTTTCTCTGGCAAAACTTAAGTGAAAGATAATATTAACAACAATAATAAAAAATAATTCTTTTTTAAAAAGTAAGAGATTATGGTTGTATTTTTTAGTGAAAAAATGAATTGGCATTATGCCAGATAGGGGAAACGTGAATAGAAATAAATGTAAAAGTGAGTTTCAATGTAACTCTGGATGGGATGCTAAAAGCAAGGCCTTCAACCTAATTTGTAATAAGTTCCAGGATTACTGAATGAACAAAACATGGCTCGGATATTAATCTGAAATGGAATCACTTACATTTGATGAAAGTGTGACCCTTGTAGAAGGCTGAACCCATTTTTGAGTGCGATATAGGGGGAAATAGTACCTGGCGAATGTGATCATTCTATGTATTTCTTTCATTTAATGAGATCTTTGATCTTCCTGACAAAATATTTAGCAAAAGAAGCTAGGTGAAGGGGTCCTTCTCTGCTATTTTCTTTCTACATAAAAATGTACATGTATTTGAGGGGGATCTTCCAAATGTTCATGGGACACATATATTATTAAAAAAATCATGTATGGATTTCAAAAAATTGTTCTGCAACAAAGTAATCTACTTTAATTCCGTATTTCCCAGAACTTTGGAAGTCCCCTCAAATATGTGTGTGTGTCTCTGCTGTATGCATGTGTGTGCATGTGTGCATACGTGAAGTTCAAGAACAGGCAAAGCTATAATGATAGACTAGAATACCAGGACTTACAGTGAGAGGAGTGGCCACTACCGGGGAAGGAGAGGGACAGAGCCTTTGGGGTGCTGACATGTGCTATTCTGTGTGTGTGTGTGTGTGTGTGTGTGTGTCTGTATTTATTTATTTATTTTTAATTTTTTTTATTGCCACAAGGCCTGTGCACTTTCAGAGAGAGAGAGAGAGAGAGAGAGAGAGAGAGAGCACCCCTCAGTGGAATGTGGTCGGACCACGGCCCCTTTTCCTCTGTTTCTCCCTCCTGTCAGGATGCGTGGCATGTTTTTCAAGCCGCTGAGGCTGGGATTTGAATTGCAGTCAACCATGGGGGCTCCATTTCCTTCCCTAGGCTATGGGGCTGGCCCTGGGGTACTCTATAACTGAGGTAGTTACTACACAAGTGAATGTACATGAAAATTCGTCAAGCTCTAGCTAAGGTGTACACACTTTATTGTGTATGTGTATTACACTCAAAAGAAGGAAAAGGAAACCCTCTGCAGTTAGAATTATGCACTGCATACATCCATGCTGAATAGTTTCCAGCCCCGGCAGGCTGAAAAAGTCTCGCGCGCACATCAAGCCAGGAGGAGCCAGCTGGCTCTGCTGACTTTGGAACTCACGTGGTGCAATTACGCTTGATCCAAGCATTGTGTGCAGTAAATGCTCCAAAGGAGCGTCTAGGGGAGAATTTTGAATAGCTTATGCCCAGGGAATGTGCTTTCTGTGGAGAAATACTCACCTCCGGCTGCTTTAAATTTGTGAGTCAGAACTCGGAGGAACAGGGAGTGGAATCATTCCCCGTCTCACATTGGGCACCCCTACTGACCACAAATCCTTGGCTTGGATTCTTATTAGGGATTTTCGGTCAGATTTTTTGGTTTTCCATATTCTAAAATACAAGTTGTATAAATAAATGACACATGCTAAAGCCCACTGATGCTTCTAGATATTTCTCAGACTTCCCGGCAGGGGGGGGCGTGCCTTCCTGTCACTCGGCCCCGTCCACTCAGAACACAACAACACGGGTTGGGCGTTGGCCTTGAATTAGCAGGCAACAGCTGGGATTTGCTTTGGGCTTTTGCTTTCGGGCTGTTGCTGTGCTCTACATGAGGTGTGATAGGGTACAGCTCACAGGATTTCAATGAACGAACTTCTAGGAATTATTCGAAAGGTCACATCTGGGCTAGCTTCGTAGCCTAATGGTTAAGGGAGCTGGATCCCACATGGCTGACTCTGGTTCAGATCTGGTATTAACAGCTTGAAAAACATACTGGGTGGGACCAGCAGATGAGTAATAGTTACATTGTTGGACTTCCACATAGTCCACTCCAGTTCGAGTCCCGGACCTGATGGCTTGAAACTCAGGCAGGGCACATCTGTGTGCATGGCCAAAGTCCCAAGAGGAGAACGGAGAAGAGATTGCAGCATGGCCATCCCCCTTGGGGATGATTTCTCACTTTCTGTCTCTCTGTTTCTCTGTCTCTCTGTGGGGCACAACCGCATTCGGTGGCAAATTCCGCTAAAAAAAAAAAAAAAAGCCAAAAAACAAATACCCATACTGGGCACTTGTGTGTGTGCTCAAAATCCTACAGGATGGAGAAACTGAGAAGGGATTGCAGCACACCCAAGCCTCATTGAGGGGTGCTTTCTCTAACCCTACAGTCTCTTTATCTCTCTCTAGCAAGTTTATGTGTCTTCTGGCAATTAAGAAAGAAAATGAGAGGAAAGAAAAGAGGGGCCAGCAAGTGGTTAAGGTGCTGGACCCTCACCTGGTGTAAAATGGTTTGAGTCCTGGACTCGGAGGCTTAAAAAATCATGCCAGGCATGTATGTGTGCTTGTGTGCCCAAAGACCCAGAGAATAATGGAGGAAAAGGGATTGCAGTGTGGCCATCCTCCCTGTGGGGTGATTTCTCACTTTCTCTCTATCTCTCTCTGTCAAGTACACGAACCCTATGGCAAAAACCTAAAGAAAGAAAGCTCACCTTTTTTTTTTTTTTTGGAAAGGTTTTTGCTATAGGGCGCATGAGCTCGCCAGACAGACAAAGAGAGACAAAGAAACAGAAAGCAAGAAATCACTCCCTGGGAGGATGGCTATGCCGCAATCCCTTCTCCATTATCCTCTTGGGATTTTGGGGACACATAGGCTCCAGACGTGAGTTTCAAGCTGCCAGGTCCAGGACTCAAACCATGTTGACTACATGGGAGTCTAGCTCCTTAACCATTATGCCACCTGCTGGCCCTCTTTCTTTCTTTTTTTTAAAATTTATTTATGGTATCAACAGATGGCATAATGGTTACGTCACTGGACTCCCATTGGTCGACTGCAGTTCGAGTCTTGGATCCATTGACTTAAAGCTAATGCTGGGTGCATGTGTGTACTTGCCCAAGATCCTGAGAGGAGAATGGAGGAGAAGGCATTGCGGTGTGGCCATCCCCCTGAGGGGTCATTTCTCGCTTTCTGTCTCTCTTCGTCTGTCCAGTGAGTGCACACATCGTATAACAAAAATTTCTCTCTCTAAAAAAAAAAAAGTTTATTTATGAGCTGACTGGTGGCATGGTGATTAAGGCAGGTGGATCCCACATGGCCAACTTATGGTTCAAGTCCCAGATGTGGTGGCTTGAAAAATTCTCTGGGTTGTGTGTGTCCATGTCCAAAATCCCAAGAGGAGAAATGGAGTAGGGATCGTGGCATGGCCACCTTCCCCGGGGGGTGCTCTCTCTTTTTCCCTCTTTATCTTTCTCCCTTTGTCTCTCTCTGGAGAGTGCATGAGCCCTGTAGCAAAATTTTAAAAATAGTCATAGTACTAAAATAAAGTTTGTTTCTTTCATAAGTGAGAGAGAGCGAGAGACAGAGACACAGCACCTCCAACAGGGTCCTGATGCCACAATCGATCCCCGCTTTCACCAACCTCGGCCCTGGGCGTGTGTGCCTGGCATATGCAGGGAGGTCTGCAGACTCAAACTGGCAACCTCAAGAACCTCAAGAGCATCGTATTTCACTGCTGCACTACTCTCTAGCCCCTACTTCCTGTTCTTCTTTCATTGCAGATGACGCATCCACTGTGTGAGAGAGAAAGCCCCCTCCAATGAGGTCACCCTGCAATCTTTTCGCCTCCATTTCCCCATCCCGTCAGGATTTGGGGCATGCACCTGGCATGTTTCTCAAGCCATCAGGGTCAGGACTCAAACCACTGTGGTTGGCCATTTGAGATCCAGCCCTTGACAACAGCGCACCTAACCACTGCACTCCAGGGCCAATCCCACTTTCTTTTCTTTCCTGTCCTTTAACTTTCTTTTTTCCTTGATTCCTTTCTTTTTTTCTTCCTTTTTCAAATTGCTATAGGGCACGTACGCTCACCAGAGAGAGACAGAGTGGGAGAGTGAGAAAGTAGCCCTCGGGGGGTATGGCCACACTGCAGTGTCTTTTCCTCCGTGTTCTTCTCAGGACTTTGGGCACAAACGCACATGCACCCAGCTGGGTTTTCAAGCCATCAGGTCTGAGACTAGAACCATGGAGTTGAACATATGGGATCCATTGCCGAACCACCATGCCACCAGCTAGCCCTCCCTGCTTTCTTTTGAATCTAGAGAGCTGAAACTGAGAGTTCATTACCCCTTAGTCACTTTCTTTACACTTGTCCTCACTTCTGTCCTCCACAACTCCCTTCTTTCTCCTTAACTTAAAGAAACTTTACATAGGTATTAAGTATGTGAATTCTGGGACTAGCAGATGGTGTGATGGTTATGCCACTGGACTCCCACATGACTGCCTACAGTTCGAATCCCAGACCTGGCGACTTGAAACTCATCTTAGGTGCATTTGTGTGCATGCCCAAAATCCTGAGAGGAGTGGAGAGGAGAAGGGATTGTGGCATGGCCATTCCCCCAGGGGGTGATTTCTCACTTTCTGTCTCTGTCTCTCTGATGAGCACACTATACCAAAAATCAAGTACGTAAATTCTAGAGGATGCCTAGGTTCAAATCCCAACTTACTGGGATCTGTATGATCTTGGGCATCGTTACTTAACCTCTTTGTGCCTATGTTTCTAATACCTAGCTCATAGGGTTGTTTAGAAGATCGGTGAGTAAACAGAGGCAAAGCTCCCAGAACAGGGTCTGGGTCATGGAAGACCCATTAGTATTAAGTGTCAGCTGAATTCCTGTTCTTGTCTAAGGACTATCCTGTCCAGTTTGGCCCGTGATTTGCTTCTTCCTAATGCTGTTTTTCTCTCCATTTTTAATATAGCCTCGACTCTACCCCAATGTGCTAACTTTCTTTCTTTCTTTTATTTTTTTTTTGGAGAGGTTTTTGCTATAGGGCATGTGCACTCACTAGAAAGACAGAGAGACAGAAAGTGAGAAATCACCCCCCAGGGGAATTACCACTCTGTAATCCCTTCTCCTCCATTCTCCTCTCAGGATCTTGGGCACATACGCACATGCGCCTGGTGTGAATTTAAGCCACCGGGTCCGGGACTTGAATCACGGTCAACTACATGGGAGTCCAGTGACAAAGCCATTACGCAAACTGCTGGTCCCAGCTAACTTTAGAGTCGCCAGATGCTCTGAGTAGAAGAGGATGAGGAAATTATTACTGACCTTCGTTATATAACTCCTGAGACTTTGGTAGCGTATGCAAGACTGTCATTTGCTAAGTGAGTCATTCATTACCCCCTACTGCCGTGCGCTGATCACAAGACAACTGAAAAGCACAGATGGAAAGAATGCTCATCTGTTTTAATTGCTGTGTTTGGGAAACAATGTGTAATATTAAAACTGCAGCTCCAAATCATAAAAGCTAAGGTTTGGAAGAGATCAGAAAAGGTCACATCGTCTAGCCACGCAAGGGATGCATGTGTGCATTGGCAAGTCTTTACAGAAGAGCCAGCCTCAGCTAAGGAAACTCCTGGTACTCTTATCCACTCAACAGGAAGTTTATTCTTTTAAAAAAACAAATTGCCAGCAGGTGTGTGCACTTGCCGGCGAAAGAGTGAGAGACACCGAGAGAGAGAAAGTGGTAAATGATGCTCATGAGGGACCGTCATGCCGCAATCCCTTCTCCATCGCTCGTTTGGGGTTTTAGGGCTCGCATGCACATGCACCTGGCGTGTTTCTCAAGCCACTGGGTCTAGGGCTTGCACCACACACTCAGCCATGTGGAATCCAGTCACCTTAATCCCTATGCCACTGGCTTCCTTTTAGAAAGCTCTGATTCTTGGGAGGTTCATTAGTCAAAGAACTGAACGTCAGTCAGAATGATCATTCTTGCAGTTTCCATCCATCATGCTTATTTACTTATTTGACCCTAGTAGTCTTATGGAATCAATGTGATGCATTTTTTTAAAGAATCATTTTATTTAACTTTGATTTGTTTGTTTGTTTATTAATTAATTTATTTGTTTTAATTTGACCAGAGAGGAACAGAGTGAGAGAGAGAGAGGAAAGTGAGAAAGGAAGCCACCAGGTCCAGGACTTGAACTGCAGTTGGCTATGTGGGAGTCTAGCATCCTTAACCACCACACCACCTGCTGGCCCCATTTCTCTCTCTTTTTTTTTTTTTTAAGAGAGAGATATTTTGCTATATGGTGTGTATGCTCGCTGGAGAGACAGAGAGATAGAGATAGAACGTGAGAAATCATTCCTCGGGGAGGATGATCATGCCACTGTCCCTTCTATTTCATCCTCCTCTTGGGACCTTAGGCTTGCACGCACACACACCCAGTACGAGGTCTAAGCCACTAGGTCTGGGGCTCAAACCAAAGTTGACTGCGTGGGAGTCCAGAGACATAACCATTATACCATCTGCTGGCCCCAAGATGACACATTTTTCTATAAAAACTCTACAGGTGTTTGCTGACTGTCAGCACATTCTTTTCTAGAGTTCTTTCTGTGTATTCCAGTTTGAGTTAAGTATTACTCATCTTCTGCAATGTGAATGCTTTATTCTAAATGAGCTTATGGTTCATTAATATACTTTTTTTTTTTTTGAGAGGTTTTTGCTATAGGGCATGTGCACTCGCCAGAAAGATAGAGAGAGACAGAGAGACAGAAAGCGAGAAATCACCCCCAGGGGGGATGGCCACGCCACAATCCCTTCTCCTCCATTCTCCTCTCGGGATCTTGGGCACGCACGCACACACACCCGGCATGAACTTAAGCTGCCAGGTCCGGGACTTGAACCGTGGTTGACTACATGGGAGTCCAGGGACATAGCCATTACGCCAACTGCTGGCCCCCATTAATATACTTTTACTTTTGGCCCCAAATTGAAGCTACTACTCCATATATTGTTGGGTAAATCCAAAGCGGCTGCTACATATTCTAGCTTCTAGATGTTATGCTTCCATTATTGGACATCAAGATCATATTCATTTATTTTTGGTATTTACATAATCTTTGCGACGAATATTGCATTAATTTTGTTCAATTGATTTTCCTCTGCCCCAAGACAGACCTAATCAGCAACTCCTTCAGAGGATCCACAGCATTCTGCACAGATTGCTGCTGTAAGACAAAATGTAAAAATATTCGTATTGTTTTATTGTGTTTCTATCTACTTCATTGTAATTATTTTATTATGTTCTTGCATTTGACTATGAACTTTGCGTAAGTGAATTTTTCACCATTTTGTTGTCATGACCAATAACCTAGTAAAACACGTTTGTTGAAGAAACATTGACTTAATCATGTGGTAATCGCTTTTTAGGGTGACTCTAGTTGACAAAGATTATTCTACCACAAAGTGATATGAAACTCTGGATATCAGAGACCCCCAGAGATTTATAAGCCCATCTCCCTTCCTGGAGGCTGGGTTATACTTACACCACCCAGCTGAAGGGTGCATAACTTAAATCTGATGACCACCAGGGGAAGAAATGATTAAACTCCGTGGCCTAGACAAGCGCAGGCCCTGTGTGCTCCCGTAACTTCACAGCCGTTGGAACATTCCGTGGGTACGGGGAGATGACCGTGCAGTCAGCACCTACCACAGCAAAGCAGGCTTTAGAAGACTGAAGCCATGTACCAGCCTGCTCCAGGGAAACCTGATACTGGAACCTTCCAATGAATTCCACTGCTGTGACCATTCCATGCCATCCAGTGGTCTGGAACAAGAGAACGTATTTAGGACAAGCATGCCTGTCAGGAGTGCAACGAGTCCGACTTGAAATGGAACCCTAGGGGCCTAGCAGAGTTGGGCCTAGGTGTGTGCTTGTGTTTGATACGTCCTCCATGTCCTGACGTATTCGGCCTTTGGTTAATACATCTCCTTTGCTCACAGCTGCTATGTTGAACACAGAGGGACAGATTCCTCAAGGCTTTAATTCTACCTGATTTTACAAACTCGATGTTCAATTTCCAGCTCAGCTTTGATCGCAATAGTTCCAAATGATCATGAATAGAAATGCACAACGAGTCCTGACGCTGAGGTCCTGTGTACCCTGGGCGGTGTGGCGCACTGGGAAAGCAGGCAGCCACGTCTGATGTAATTTACAAGATGTTCCCTTCCCTTCTGTCTGGCAATGAAGTTAGATTCAAAGTAAGCAAAGCTGTTGCTTTGCTCTGAAGGGCATCTTCATTTGCCCCCAAAAGGAATGAAACACTTTCTAGCCCTCCCTATTATTTTATTTTTTTATTTTCAGAGAGGTTTCTGCTCTAGGGTACATGTGCTCACCAGAAAGACAGAGAGAGACAGAGAGACAGAAAGCGAGAAATCCCCCCCACACCCAGGACATATGGCCATGCCACAATCCCTTCTCCATTCTCCTCTTGGGACCTTGGGCACGCACACACACATGCCCGGCATGAATTTATGCCACCGGGTCTGGGACTTGAACCATAGTTGACTACATGGGAGTCCAGCAACATTGCCATTACACTAACTGCTGGTCCCAGCCCTCCCTATTATTAACAGGTATCTTAGTCCATAATTGCATGGTTAACAGCGATATCCGATACTGAGGGATTTATAAAAAATAAAGGTTTATTCAGCCATGTTTGGAGGACCACATCCAGGAGCCAACTTCTGGTGAAGCTACAACATGGCAGAGGCAGCTCTTGAGCACAGCAGTTGTCCGAAGGTTTCTGATTGTTCTGGTCTTCTTTCCCTTCTTATAAACCCATCGGGACCCAATCACAGGGGCCCTGCCCTAATGACCTTATCACACCCTAAAGCTCTACCCTGGGACATTCATGCAGAGATTACATTTTCTTTCTTTCTCTCTCTTTTATGAGAGAGCTTTTGCTATGGGGTGTGTGCACTCACCAGAGAGACAGAGACAGAAAGCAAGAAATCACCCCCCAGGGGGATGGCCACAACACAATCCCTTCTCCATTTCCCTCTTGGGATTTTGGTCACACATGCACACACGTTCGGCTTGAGTTTTAAGCCACCGGGTCCAGGACTTGAACCACAGTTGACTAGATGAGAGACCAATGGCATGACCATTATGCCATCTGGTGGTCCTGTTTTCACTTAACACCTGTTTACAATACAACCAAGTCCCAACACAGGAATTCGAGGGAACATTCCAACTACAGCAGAAGCCTCAGTGACTCAACGCCTGGAAAAGGTGTGTGAGAGAATCTATGTGAGAAGGACTAAGTCCTGGGAGAGCGTGATGGGACCAGGCCGCATGTGGAGCCTTTTGGAGAAGCCTGGCACAGAGTGCCACGCAGCGGAGGGGCATGAAGTCCGGGCTGAGCTCGAGGGAGTCCTCGAACACATGGCCAGCATCGTAGGAAGAACAGGCTAAGAAAGGAGCTGAAGACAGCTGATCGGCCCAGGATTTGATCTGCGAGACTTGTCCGAGGCGGCCTCCTCAGCAGGTGTAGCTTTGCAGGGAAATCAAGGGCGTGCTCTGAGCACACGGTGAAATCCTGCCTGGGACGGGACAGGAGCAGATCCACGAAGCTGCCGCTCAGCAGTTCTACAGAGGCGGCCACTCTGAGACCCAGGCTGGGCGAGCAGGGACAAGAGGCACACACTGCAGCCTGTCCTGCAGACAGTGGCCCAGTGTCTCAGCAAGCTGCAGAGGGCACAGCCACCCTGTGACGGGCTCAGGTCTGGCCTCACCTTTCTCACCACACACATAACACCAGCCCTGGAAAAAGCTAACAAGCGTGTCTTCACAGCTCGCCACTGCTGGGACTGCTCTGGATTGACCGGTTTATAAAATACCCCCCAACACAGAGGAAGCCTTCTTACACTCGTTGTTTTAGAATATTTGAACAAAATGTTTTTAGCTAATATATATAAATATTTATTTAAAGATATTTATATTTTAAAATACTCTCTGGGCTGAGCTTTTGCGGTACAATCAGTAGGGCTCAGGCTGGGAAAGGCTGGGGCCCCGTGAGAGGCCTGGGTTCAGCTCCAGATGAACCTCAAGTGACTGGGCACAGAGACACACCTATAATTCTAGCTAACTGGGAAGCTGAGGCAGAAGGTTTGTAGCTTGGCAAGACTCTACCAAAAACAATTTCCTAGCGGCCAGCAGGTAGCACAGTTCTGCATGGTTGACCACGGTTCGAGTCCTAGACCCAGCAGTTTGAAACTCACACTGGGTGCATGTGTGTGCATGCTCCAAATCCCAAGAGTAGAACAGAGAATGAATTGCGGCATGGCCATCCCCCTGGGGAGTGATTTCTTGTTTTCTGTCTCTCTGACAAGTGTGTGTGCTCTATAGCAAAAATCTCTCTCTCTCAAAAACAGAAAACAACAGTAATAATAACTCTCTCTGGACCAGCAAGTGGCGTGGTGGTTAAGGCATTAGATCTGACATGACTGACCCTGCAGTTCAGGTCCCAGACCCAGCAGGCCTGGAAAACATGCTGGGATATTGCACGTGTGCCTAGAATCCCAAGAGGAGAAGGGATTGCATCATGGCCACCTCCTAAGCGATGATTTCTCACTTTCCCTCTCTGTTTCTCTCCAGTTAACACACATGCCCTACGACCAAAACAAACAAAAAACTAAAAATTAACAAATAACTTTTATTCTCCCTCCCTCCCTCCTTCTTTCTCCTTCTCTCTTATAAAGCAAAAACAACTCTCTAACTCACAAAGTATTCTCTTTTTAAACTTTTTCATTTTTTATTTGCCAGAAGGGAGAGAGAGAGACAAAGCAGTCCCCAATGGGGTGTGGTGACGCCACTTGCTTCTCCCTTTTTCCACACACGCCCAGGATTTCCCTAAGTTACCAGGGCTGAGGTTTGCAGTCGGCCATATGGTATCCGGTCTCTCCTTCTCTCTTTCTAAAGAATTATTTATTTTATTTTATTAATTCATTTGTTTAATTTGACCAGAGAGAGACACAAAGCAAGAGAGAAAGTGAGAGGGAAAGTGAGAAAGCAAGTCACCAGGTCTAGGACTTGTACCATGGTCAGCCATGGGGAGTGTCCAGCACCTTAGCCACCATGCCACCTGCTGCTCCCATGGGATCCAATCTCTTAATCACTGCTCCATGGGGCTTGCCTTCACAAAGTATTCTTTATGAAGATCTTGTCATATCTTCCATTAGAGACCGTTTTCCCCCACCCCCAGGTTTTATTTATGGATGTAGGGGAGAAAAAGTATCTGAAATCGGCCCAGTGGACTGCCCCACACTTTACCAAATAAATCTCTTACGTCTATTTGTTTATTGCCAGGCCTGAGTCCAGCATGGAAAATGTTTGTCTTTGAATAGATTCTTTCAGAAGTTCGGGCGATGGTGAGGGCAGTGTAATGAGAAGTAGTATATCACCTAATTCAAGCTTCGATGAATACTTTCCTACGAAAAACGTTAGAGTTGACCAGTGAGCTCCAGGGATTATTTTATTAGCTTCTGAAACATCTGGCATTCACACGCCTTGGCAAGTAGTCCCAGCCAGGGTTGCTGACTGAAGGAACGAGAGCAGGGACTCCCGCGTCTGAGCACCTTCATTCTGGTAACTGACACTAGAAAGCTCCTGAAGAATTCAGGGAGCACACCTGATAGCCATCGGCAGGGCGTGCCCGGATCACCCCTGAACTGCGGTTTTCTGGTGTTTCAGAAAACTGTATTGAGCATGTCGATTCCCAACTTATTTCACATACACTTTTGTCACTTCCCAAAAAGTCTTTTAAAACATTTATTTGTTTGTTTATTTCATAAAATAGCAAGAGAGAACGACAGGGACCCTTGACCAGGTCCTGCCACATTGCAAATCCACCCCCACATTAGTCTTCCAGCCAGCCAGGAACACTGACTTACCTGTGGGCCCACCTGGCATGTTCAAGCCACCCCGGGAACTGAACCCAGGACCTTCCATACAACTCCAGCATTGCCCGGTGGTGCTCTATCACCTGGGCCACTGTGGCTGGGAGAAATGTTTCAGGTTCATCCTTGAACTGAGTGAAACTATTCTGTTGAAATCGCCCTGCTTTTTTGAATAGGAGTGTTGAGAATGCACACCAAGGATCCTTACACTTCGGGGTGAATCAGAATTATTTATAGAACTTATTAAAACCTGAATGGCCCAGGCCCAGAGTTACAGATTAGAAACAGCATTGAGAGGAAAACATAGTCCCTCCAAACTCCTAGCTTTCTGAGTTACTCATGCTGCTACACAGTGACTCACACACGAAGAGTACACAGATGGTCTTTGAACCTGAACTTCAAAGGATCCACATTTAGAAAAGGTCATAAGCACACTCACCAAATTCCTTACTTTTTCTGAACGTTTTTATTCTTAATAATTCCAAGGAATTTTTCTTTCTTTCAGCGTCAACATAGAACTCTTATTTAAATTACATTTTTAATTTGGCCCAGTTTTATTTTGCATAATTGTCACCTATCTACAAGCCTTTTCACCTATATACAAGCCTTTTGATATATCAGCTTTTGACTTTTTAAAGAAGTGTAATTGTTTTTATTTTATTTCATTTTATTTTTTCATTGCCAGAGGGCCTGTGTGCTTACAGAGAGAGAAAGAGAGGAAGAAAACACCCCCAAGGAGACACCGTTACATCACAGTCTTGTCTCCATTTCTCCATCCTGTTGGGATTTGGGGCACACCCCCCCCTCCCAGGTATGGTTTTTAAGCTATTGGGGTCAGGATCTGAACCACAGTCAGCCATGTGGAATCTGGCTTCCTCCACCATTAGGCTATGGGGCCTGCCCTAGTATTTTCTCTTTATTTTTAGGATATTTTCCCTTTATTTGTGACAAACCATGTACATGACAGAGAAAAAGAGACAGAGATAGAGACAGAGATAGGAAGGTCCACAGGATCTGGCCACGCTGCAATCTCCTTCCTCCAGCCTTCAGTCTGCTGGATCTTGGGCACGCACACACATGCCCAGCATGTTTCAGGCCAACCAGGCTGGGGATTTGAACCGTGTTTGCCATGTGGGATCCAGCTTCACTTAAGCAGTGCATTACCACTGAGCCACAGAGCTGGCCCTAGAGGAAATACTTATTAATGACAATTTTAAATACGAACCTGTGTTTGCCCCTCAGGAAACCAACATAACTGATGGGGAGAGCAAGCTGGCACTGACAAGAGTGTGTGGGTGAAAGCCATTTCAGGATCCAGCTGATATTCAAATATATCAGAACATCAGTCATTTGAACAATCCGAACTTCTTCAAATACTGGCTCACTTCTTCAAATGTCACTGGACTCCCATGCAGAGGTGAGGCCTGGGCGCAATGCAAGCAGCTATGTTCTCTGGCTGCTCCAGCCCCAGCACGTGGTCAGTGTTCTTCTGTTGGAGAACAGAACAACTTCAGGGTGGTCTCATCTGGGGCCCCCAGGGCCACCTTGTGCATTCGCCCGAGCTCTTGGCGGTAAGCCACAGTGTGAGGCTGGTCGCGGTGAAGGTGCTAAGCCGCGGTGGCTGCATGGCAGGCCTGCGCTACCAATGCGCCCGCCAGCCAGGACAGCGGGGCCTGCCGGAGATCCTTTCCTAACACCAAGTATTGTACCAGGACCTGCAGCTCCGCCCCAGGGGCCACCATCTTTCTGACCACCCGCTGCCCTAGGATTCTCTAGATACATGATTTTCTGCATATTCAACATAAGAAAATGCGTAAGGATGGAAGGACTTTTTCCAACTACAACTATCAGAACAAAAGTTGAAATGCTGGTTTTTTCCACCATGAAGTACTTACTGTTTCAAATTTAACTTTCATGAAAGTAGGAAAACAGGCTATTTAAAATATTTCCCAAAAACTAGTGGTTAGGGACCAGCAGTTGGCACAATGGCTATGTCACTGGACTCCCATGCAGCCAACCGCAGTTCGAGTCCCAGACCTGGTGGCTTAAACTCACGCCGGGCGCGTGTGCGTGCGTGCCCAAGATCCCGAGAGGAGAATGGAGGAGAAGGGATTGCAGCATGGCCATCCCCCCTGGGGGTGATTTCTCGCTTTCTGTCTCTCTGTCTCTGTCTGTCTTTCTGACAATCACACAAGCCTTATAGCAAAAATAAATTAAAAGCAAAACAAACAAACAAACAAAAAACCTAGTGGTTAAAAGGCTGGTATTATAGGGAACCAGCAGTTAGCGTAATGGCTATGTCGCTGGACTCCCACGTAGTCGACCGTGGTTCGCGTCCCGGACCCGGTGGCTTAGAACTCACGCCGGGCGCGTGTGCGTGCGTGCCCAAGATCCCGAGAGGAGAATGGAGGAGAAGGGATTGTGGCGTGACCATCCCCCCTGGGGGGTGATTTCTCGCTTTCTGTCTCTATGTCTCTCTCTGTCTGTCTGGCGAGCGCACGCGCCCTATAGCGAAAATCTCTCCAAAAAAAAAAAAAAAAAAGGCTGGTATTATGGAAAAGGACCTTCTCTGTGGAGTACATGATTCGGAAGACTCTCAGTTCATTGGTCACCAGAGAAGACTTTATAGTGACAGACTTTCCCTGAAGTCTCAGTTTATAATTCAAGAGCTCCGTGCTCCAGGATCACTCAGCTGAAAAAGATCCTGCAGCTGTAACGAGGAGGCAAGCAAAGACGCCACAGCTGGCGGACGTTAGCCATCTTGAAGCGCTCCAAAAGTACCGGGTAGTCCAAAGAATAATGAGGTATATGATCATTCCTGAGGGCATCATCTTTCCTTCTAGAGAAGCCACCGGAGAACCCAGTGAGCCAGAGTCCAACAAAGGGTTATCTGTTTAGCACTCTAAGGAAGAAAATCAAATTACCCCCATATCTCAGTACTCGGTGTAAAGTTGTCATCTTCTAATAAACTTACCAACTAGTCCTAAGATATACTCCTGGCGCCATTCCAAGTATGATATGACCTTGGAGAAACCGCTTTTGAAGTGTTGTGTGTCTATGACACCCGGGTATTACTCCGATCTGTCCCAGATGGTTGGAGTCGTCTGAATTAATTAGTTCAAGCTGGAAAGGTCTTGCTACGGCACCGTGCTGAATATTGTTATTGTTCTAAGTGCAGGTGGGAGCTGTGCTGCCCAGCTTCTATAATTAGAAAGGCCTAGGAACTGCGGACGGTGCCAACGCCCAGGAGCTCAGTTAAAGAGACGATACCTGGGTCATTTACTCCCCGAGACCCAGTGCGCTGGTTATGATCAAATGTTTCATTCCCTCCTTTATCCTCGTTGAAAGGCTGATGCCTGGTCCGGGACTTGCTCATCCCTGAGCTCCGTCTCGCTGGGTGGAGGTGAGTTTGAAGGCAGTGCTCGAAGTGAAGTGCTGACACTCAGCAGGCGTGAGTTCACATTCTTGTTAGCTGATCCGGGTCAAGACAGTAAGAAATAACTGTGCGCTGGATGCCCGCGTGGCCCACCGTGGTTGGTGTCCCAGACCTAGTGGCTTGCTTTCTCACTTTCCTTCCCTCTCTCTCTCTGATGAGCACACATGCCCTATACCAAACTAAAAGAGAATAATCATAATACAATTACATGAATAATTCTTTTTTTTAAAAATGAAATAGTTCACTTTAAAAAAAAATGAATTTCCAAAATGTAAGAATTCTTTTTTAAAGAGAGATGTTTGCTATAGGGCACATGCACTTGCCAGAGAGATGGAGAGGGAGACAGAGAGACAGAGAAAAGCAGAGAAACAGAAAGCGAGAAATTCCCCCAACCCTTCCCCGCCCCCCTGCCATAGCGCAATCTCTGATCTCTCTCTGGATTTGGGGCGTGCATGCACATCTGCTCAGCGTGAGTTTTAAACTGTCGGGTCTGGGACTCAAACCACAGTTTACATGGGAGTCCAATGACATAACCATGACACCATCGGCTAGTTCCCCACATGTACAAATTTTTTTGATCTATAAAATGGAGAGAGGATACATCTCCGATAGGAGATGTTTTCCTTTTTTCAAAACAAATAAATTGCAAAGTGTTATGTACTTATTACATAAAATAGATTAAAAACTGAGCTATGCTAAAGGAAGGGAAAAAGAGGAAGATTTTCCTACTCCTTGGAATGACCCTGAGGCTTGTTATCAGACTCTATGGCTCCCCTGAGCTCAACTTAGAGACCCTTGAGCCTATCCTACCTAAACCAGGTTTCAACACCTAAGTTTCGAGTATCCTAAACACTAATAACATTACAAACCTGGACTGCTGAACTCTTGTGAGAGTTCAGGGCCAGTTTAGTGTGGCGTGGTGGGTAAGGCACTGGATCCCACATGACTCCGAGGTTCGGTCCTGGATCCATTGGCCTGGAAAACACGCCAGGTGCATGTGAGTATGTACCCAAAATACCAAGAGGAGAATGGAGGAGAAGGGGTTGCAGCGTGGTCATCGTCCCTGGGGGGGTGATTGCTCAGTTTATGCAGACTCATAATCCATTTCACCTGCAGTTTCCTTCAGAAACCCTTCTCTCACCATCTCTTCTCATCTGACATCTTCATCAAGTCTCGGTGAAAGTCAAGCAGCATGCCAATTAATCATCTCCATATTTCTTTTTTTAAAAAAAAAATTATTAATTTCTTCCATGAAGGAGGAAGACAGAGAGAGGACACCCCCACTGGGTCCCAATACTGTCATTTGCTCCGAGCTTCAGCCAACCCTGGTTCATGGGCAGATGGGTGCCTGGCATGTTTAGGGGGGTCTCTGCACATGAGCCCAGAACCTTTCCATGTGTGTCAGCCTCATAGGGCATTGGGTTTCACCACTGCATCCCCATTTAACGCTTTTCCCCCCCATCATCTTCCCCGTTACGATCATCATCCACATCATTGCAAATACGTGTGGAGCACTTGCTATTACTTAATCTTCATAAAATTACCGTAGAATAACTACAATAGTATTCACATTTAAAAAATGACAACACTCAGCAAAGGGCTGTAAAATAATCTGGCACCTAAAAAATGGCAAAGATGAAAGATAAACCCCAGATAGCCCCACTAATCTTTTAGAACCATAGCTAAACCCCAAGGCATCTCGTTTATCACTCTGTGCAGAGTTACTTTCTGTATTCGTCTTTCTCATCCGGCCCTGTCACTGCTTCGACGGGGATTCTGTGGTGTTCATTATTGCAGCAGTGTGACTTCACACCGTGCTTGGCACACAGTAGGTGCTCAATAATTGTTTTTCAAATGATCAAACTGGCAGCATGTTTTCCCCAGTGGATAAAACAATTTGCTTATGGCCATTTGAAAGAGTGAAATACTAGCTACGCTAGAGAAATGGTTGAATGAAACTTAACATGATTAAAATTTTAAAAATGCATTTCTAATGGGAAACCGCCTTTGAACACTTGGTTGAAGACCTACTATAGTAAAATCTGAATTCTTTTCCTTTAAAAAAAAAATTGCTATAGGGCACATGGGCTCACTGTAGACAGAGACAAAGAAAGAGAGAGTGAGAAAGGACCCCTCCCAGGGATGATGACACCACAGTCCCCTCTCCTCCATTCTCCTCTTGGGATTTTGGGTATACGTGCACACGTGCTCAGTGTGTTTTTCAAGCACAGGGGCCAGGACTCAAACCCCACAGTTGGCCATGTGGGATCCAGCTGTCTGAACCGCCACGCCACCTGGCTGGCCCAATTGTACAGTGATTTCTACTCATTTTGAAAGTTTTGAATTCACGTGGCAAGGTGACCATTTGGGCTCATGAATATATTAAATGCACGCTTTATTTTGCTTGTGATTTAATTTTTCTGTCTCTAGTTAGGTTCCGTATAACCACCTACAGTGTCAGAGACTGTGCAAATGCTTTCTCTGTCTCTCATTCAGTTCCCTTCCCACAACAACGTTTTCCAGCCAGTCTTAATGTCCACACTTGACAGCTGAGGGAAACAAGGTTCAGAGAAGCAATCGTTCCAAGTCTGCATTGTATGTTAGGCTGTGAGTGCTGACCTTCAGCAACTAAGAATCTTATAATGCTGTAAGAGCTAGACCATTTATCTTTTTGAAAAACCTAAAATGTAAAAATAAAATACTTATTTAAAATTTAAAAAGTAAGGCCCACAGGTTGCATGGAGGTTAAGACAGCTAAATCCCATGAGGCTGACTGCTTCATTAGAGTCCCAGACCTGGTGACTTGGAAAACATGCCAGGTGCATGGGTGTGCATGCCCCAAATCCCAAGAGGAGCATGGAGGAGAAGGGATTGTCATGTGGCCATCCCCTCTGGGGGGTGCTTTTTCACTTTCCCCTTTCTCTCTCTGTCTCTGTCTGTCTCTGGTGCACACACAGGCCCTACAGAAAAAAGAAAAAGAAAAAATATTATAAAGTAGGGCTGGTCCCCTAGCCTAGTGGCTAAGGGAGCAGAAGCCCACATGGCCAACTGCAGTATGAATCATGGCCCTGGTGACTTGAGAAACGTCCTTGGTGCATATACATGCCCCCAGATCCCGACAGGACGGAGAAATGGAGAAGGGGTTGTGTGTGACCGCACCTCACTGGGCGGGGGAGAGGGGTGTGCGTTCCCCTCCTCTCTGTGTTTTTGGTAAGTACATTTGCCCTCCAGTTCACCAACTACCAAAAAAGAAAAAATCAAAAAGTAATAGTAAAAACAATGATTAACTTTAGAGTTGCAGTAGTCCCTAAGGCTTAATGACTAAAAGAACAATAATTGGACTTTCATCTAAAATTATTTTTTACATTAGTTTTCCACTTCTTTTCTTTCTTTTTTCTTTCTTTTTTTTTTTTGAGAGAATTTTGCTATAGGGTGCATGAGCTTGCTGGAGAGACAGAATTTGAGAAACCATCCCCCAAGAGTATGGCCACACCATAATCCCTTCTCCTCCGTTCTCTCAGGATTTAGGGTACATGTACACACGCCCAGCATGAGTTTCAAGCCACTGGGTCCGGTCCCTGAGACATGGCTGACCACATGGGAATCCAGTGCCTTAAGTGCTACACCACCGGCTGGCCCCAGTTTTCTATTTCTATTTTTATTACAGCAGTTCTTTTGATGATTGTCATGTACTGCTATGTCTAACAAATAACGGGGCCTATGGCACAATGCGCACTTGGTATAGAATTCTCCGTGTGTGTGTGTGTGTGTGTGTGTGTGTGTGTAGAGAGAGATTCTTGCTATAGGGTGTGTGCACTCATTGGAGAGTCAGAAAGTGAGAAATCACCTCCACCTCCACCACCACCCCCCCACATCCCTCTGGCCAGGGAGGATGGCCACGCCATAATTCCTTCTCCTTCAGTTTCCTCTCAGGATTTTGGGCACACATGCACAAAAGTTTTAAGCTGCCAGGTCCAGGACTTGAACCATAGTCAACGACTTGGGAGTCCAGCAACATAACCATTATGCCATCTGCTAGCCCCCAGATTGTGCTTAAACCTGGAATTAAAAGAAATGAATGGGGACCAGCAGATAGTAATTGTTACGTGACTAGACTCACACATAATCGACTGAGGTTCAAATCCCGGACCTGGCAGTTTAAAACTCATGCCAGGTGCATGAGCATGCCCAAGATTCTGAGAATAGAAAGGAGGTCATCCCCTCTGGGGGTGACTTCTCAATTTCTGTCTCTCTGGCAAGCGCATGTGCCCTATAGCAGAAATCTCTCTCAAAAAAATAAGTAAATAGGGACCAGCAGTTAGCGTAATGGCTATGTCGCTGGACTCCCACGTAGTCGACCGCAGTTTGAGATCCGGACCCGGTGGCTTAAAACTCACGCCGGGCGCATGTGCGTGCATGCCCAAGATCCCGAGAGGAGAATGGAGGTGATGGGATTGTGGCATGGCCATTCCCCCCTGGGAGGTGATTTCTCGCTCCAGACCTAGAGGCTTGCTTTCTCACTTTCTCTCTCTCTTTCTCTCTGTCCCTCTGTGGTCAAATTAAAATAAATAAATAAAATAAATAAAGTTAAATAAAATAATTTCCCCCCCAGGGGAAATGGCCATGCCGCAATCCCTTCTTCATTCTCCTCTTAGGATTTTGGGCACACATGCACAAGCGTCCGGCATGAGTTTAAGCCACTGGGCCTGGGACTCAAACCGTGGTTGGCTCCACAGGAGTCCAGCAACATAGCCATTACGTCAACTGCTGGTCCCCATGTGCACATGTTTTAAGGAATATGTATATGATGGAGTTAGAACCCACACCAGAAATCTCTTTCAAATCCTTTAGAAGTGCTCAAAAAATGGAAGGATATTCAGCCTTCTTTCTTTTGATTCGTTTAGCAAACCTATTTTCACGTGATTTTAATAGCAGTTCTTGTTTATAGCAATATCTTAGGCTTTTAATAGTTTCCGAATTATGTGGTATTTTGGTTGTTTTTTGGTGTTGGACTGGAAATAAAAGTTTTTTCTTTCCAAACATGAATTCACTAAACAGTCATGGATGGACACACACCATACAGATTGTGGGCACACAGCGTATATGAGCTGAATGAAAATGGTTTGGCATTGCTAGCCAAATAGTAATATAACAAAGTATTTTTAAATATCCAATAATGACATTAAAAAGGTAAAAATAAATAGGTTTAACTAGTTTTAATAATATATTTTATTTATCCTCATGTAGCCAAAGTAGTATTGATATTTTAACATTAATCAACTTAACACTTGTTTTATGAAGTATTTTCTGTAGTGTCTTCATTATCCATGGTGCTTTTTTTTTTTTTTAAATAGGTTTTTGCCATGCATCCATGGTGCTTTTTTTTTTTAAATAGGTTTTTGCCATAGAGTGCGTGCACTCAGGACAGAGAGAGAGAGAGAGAGAGCTAGAGAGATAGAAAGCAAAAAATCACCCCCTCCCTTAGAGGACGGGCCACACAGCTATCCCTTCTCTTCCGTTCTCCTCTTGGGATTTTGGGCACACACGCGCACGTACACACACACACACACACACACACACGCCAGTGCGATTTTCAAGCGGACTCAAACTGCAGTCAGCCACGTGGGAGTCCAGCACCTTAATCACTTTGCCACCTGCTGGCCCTCCATGGTGCACTGTGTACTCCAGCCACCAGCCCTGTCTGGAGGGCCTGGCACCCACATGCGACTAGTGGCTGCTGGGCAGCAGAGTTTGACAGAGGTTTCATTTTGATTTTTTTTCAGAGTTTTTTGCTATAGGGCGCATGCGCTCACCAGAAAGACAGAGAGAGACAGACAGAAAGTGAGAAATCACCCCCCAGGAGGATGGCCACGCTGCAATCCCTTCTCCTCCATTCTCCTCTCGGTGGGATCGTTGGCATGCATGCACACGCACCTGGCATGAGTTTAAGCCACCGGGTCTGGGACTCGAACTGCAGTCGACTACGTGGGAGTCCAGCGACACAGCCATTACGCTAACTGCTGGTCCCATGTTTTTTTGTTTTTTAAATGAGCTAAATGGCCTAACCTACATACAAGGTGCCTCAGAGGATAGTGTCTCTAAAGCCATTTAATTTGCTTCCTTGGGACCATAGCCTTTTTTTTTAATTTGGAGTATTCAAAAAGTGTTATAATTAAATAGGTACCACATGGACATGATTAAAAAAAATCACATATTCCTAAAGGTATAAAAATATAAAAAGAAGACTGTTTCCATCCCATCTCCAAACCCCATTCCGTGAGATAACCATGTATGTATTTATTTTGAACATAAATGAGGGTATAAACTACTTTTTTCTTTTTACTTTTTTTGTTTTTCACTTTGCTATTGGCTGTGTGCTCACTAAAGAGACAGAAGGAAAGTAGAAATTACCCTTCAGAGTTGATGGCCACGCCGCAATTCCTTCTCCATTCTCCCGGGATTTTGAACACACATGCACATGTGCATGGTGTGATTTTCAAGCCTCCAGGTCTGAGACTCAAACTTCAAAGTTGTACACATGGGATCCAGCCTCCCTAAGTTCTGCACCACCTGCTTACCCAAGGGCATAAACTACCTTTATAACTACCTAACAAAGCATAGCAAAACTTCACCATATGCACACAAATACCTAGGATATTTTCAAGTGTAATATTTTTTATTTACCAATAATGAAGAATAAAGAAATGGCAGCTTAAATTTGATACTATTTGTGGACACTTATTTTCTAGAATCCAGCGTTTGGGGTTTCATAGTTTTTTTATTTATTCACGATTGGATATGTGTATGGACGTGAGAGAGAGAATTACCCTCCACAGAGTCTACACCTGTCACAATCCCATTCCTCCAACCCTCCGACCTGTCAGATTTGGGGCTCTGGTGTTTGGGTAGCTGACCAGGCCAAGGATTCAAACCAGTTGCCATGTGGGACACAGCTCCTCCTTAGGCAGGACTTTATCTCCGTGCCATGGAGCAGGCCCAGTGTTTGGGATTTGTTTTTGTCTTTGTTTTAGAGAGATTTTTGCTATAGGGCATGTGTGCTCGTCAGAGAGACACAGAGGGAGAAAGAGAGAAAGTGAGAGATCACCCCGCAGAGGGAACTGCCTCAATCCCTTCTCCTCCATTCTCCTATCAGGATTTTGGGCGCGCACACACAAGCACCCGGCATGGGTTTTAAGCCGCCATGTCCGTGACTTGAGCTGCAGTCGACTATGTGGACATCCAGTGACGTAGCCATCATGCCATCTGTTGGTCCCTAGCCCACTGTTTTAATCATCATAGAAATACCTAGTAGCCATGAATTCTGTCATATCAAATGGAGTAGCAGTCCCCCAGAGTACTGTAAAATTTACACGCATTAGATATTTCTGGTCTTCACTTATGTCTTCAATCAAAACACAGGTAATAACCTACCGCATGCCAGACACTCTGCAGGGAGCTGGAAATAGAACTGTGAACAAGGCAGATGCAGTTTCCCATACACTTTGTATAATCAGTTAATGCAAATTGAAAGTTTTGGGGTTTTTTGGAGAGATTTTTGCTACAGGACACATGTGCTCGCTGGAGAGACAGAGAGAGACCGAGAGAAGAAAGCGAAAAATCAACCCATGATGTGACTCCTCCATTCTCCTACCTGGCTTTCGGGTATGCACACACACATCAGCGTGAGTTTCAAGCTGCTGGGTCCAGGACTCAAACCATGGTTGGCCATGTGAAGGTCCAGTGTCTTAACCACTATACCACCAGCCGGCCCCACAAATTGAAAGTGTTTTGCATTTAAAAGAGTGATAAAGCCTAAACTTCATGGTTTGATTCCTGGACCCAGTGCTTGAGAAACATGTTGGGCACTTGTGCATATGTACCCAAAATCCCAAAAGGAGGGAGACATGGAAGACAAGGGATTATAATGTGACCATTCTCCAAGGCAGGGGGCTTCCTCTCCCACTCTCCTCTCTAACAAGTGCCTGCATCCTCTGAGAAATTAAAAAAACAATTTTTTAAGAGGTTTTAGCCTGAGGGCATATGTGTTTATGGGGGATGGGGAGTGTATGTGGGTAGACAGAAACAGAGACAGTGAGAGGGAAAGTGAGAAATCACTCTCCAGGGGGGATGGCCACATCACAGTCCCTTCTCCATTCTCCTCCCGGGATCTCGGACACACGTGCACATGTGCCTGGCATGAGTTTCAAGCCACCGGATGTGGGTCTTGGCCACGTGGGAGTCCAGTGACATAACCGCTAGGCCATCTGCTAGTCCCCAAAGTTTTTTTTTTTTTCCAAGTGATAAAGCCTAATAAATAACTCTCTGACAGACATTTCAAAAGAACTTTAGATGAGAGGTCTTTCTGATATGTTGGTTTCAGATAAAACCAGCCTATTTCCCTCGTGTACACCGGAACTCTAATCTTCTTCTCTGCTTTTGTTTTCTGGCCTCTGGCTCCGCATCATTCCACTGGGATGGACTAAGAGCACGAATAGCGTTTAAACCCAACTGTCTTTTATTAGGACGCTTTCTCCTCCATCTTTTACGACATTTGAATTTTTATTTTTTTTAATTCAGTCCTGCACTGGGAAACCATGTGACTGAAATTTACTAACTCTCCAGTGGGTAGCTCTCTTCCCCCTTCATGGTGGATCATGTTTTCTCCTTTACAAGCTTTTCTTCTCTCTCTTTGTTTTGTTTTGTTTTGTTTTGTTTTTTGGAGAGGTTTTTGCTATAGGGCGCATGCGCTTGCCAGACAGACAGAGAGAGACAGAGACAAAAAGCAAGAAATCACCCCCCAGGGGGGATGGCCACGCCACAATCCCTTCTCCATTCTCCTCTCGGGATCTTGGGCACGCACGCACATGCGCCCGGCCTGAGTTTTCTTCTCTTGTTCTCCAGCCGTGTGAGTTCTTCAGGCTGCTGCTTGAGCAAGTGCTTTGAAAATCGCCACTGCAGGACCAGCAGTTGCTGGACTCCCATGTAGACAGCTGCAGTTCAAGTCCTGGACCCGGTGGCTTAAACTCACGCCAGGTGCCTGTGCGTGCATGCCCAAGATCCTGAGAGGAGAATGGAGGAGAAGGGATTGCAGCATGGCCATCCCCCCTGGGGGGTGATTTCTTGCTTTCTGTCTCTCTCTTGTCTCTCTGGCAAGCGCACACACGCCCTATAGCAAAAACCTCTCCCAAAAGCAAAAACCTCTCCCCAAAAAAAAAAGGGGGGGGGAGAAAGCCGCCACTGCTTCTCCATTACTCACACCTCCACCCACGGCCAGGGAACTCCATCCTTGCAAGACCACGCCACAGCCAAACGTCCAGGAACCGTGGCATGTGCTCTTCCCTCGTCTACACAATCTGTAGAGATCAGGAAATGAAATTTCTCTTTCTGGCTCTTCCTTCCTGATGAAGTGAAGAAGTGACACGACTCTGGACAAAATGGCGTGAGCTGAAGCGTGTGGACCCTCCACCTTTCCTCTTCTTTTTTCACTTGCTAGAGGGCACATGGGCTCTCGGGAAAGCGACAGCGAGGGGAGGAAAGGGATCACCTCCTCCTCCCCCACACAGTTGGCCCTGTCATAACCCCTTCTCCATTCTGTCTTTCTGGACTTTGGGCACGCACCCACCTGCACCTAGCGTGCTTTCCCGCCCCGGGTCCAGGACTCCAACTGTGCACTGGCCCTTCCCCTTTCTTAGTCCTCGGCAGGGTCTTGCAGCAGGAGCTGCAGCAGGCCACGCCATGTTGACGATGTGGACAAGAGGACACCCACCTCCACAGCAGAGCACACGAGGCCCACAGCTGCCCACCTCCCAAGCTCTGTCCCTTAAGAACAAAACCCCACCTGGGTTTCCGCATTGGTGATTTGCAGTTTACAGCCAAACACGTACTACAAATAAGAATGCTACATACCCTGGGTGCCTTTTGGAACTCGCGAATGGTATTAGCGTATTTAAGGATTTGAGGAATACTTTTAATTTTTTTAGAGAGAGAGAGGTTTTGTTTTGTTTTGTTTTGTTTTGGCTATAGGGCGCATGCACTTGTCACACAGACAGACAGAAAGTGAGAAGTCACCCCCCCAAGGGGAGATGGCCATGCTGCAATCCCTTCTCCTTCATTATCTCTGGAGTTTGGACATGCATACACATGCATCCGGTGTGAGTTTTAAGCTGCTGGGTCCAGAACTCGAACCAGTCAACTATGTGGGAGTCCAGCGACGTAACCATTACGCCCTATGCTGGTCCCAAGAGTTGAGAATTCTCAAGAGAAGAAATCTGTTCCATGTTGTTGTATATCATCTCCTAACGGAACTGATCAAGGAGCCCTTTCCTTCCTGTGCTAGTAGTAGCCCACGGGGCAGTGGCTTCCCATGTTCTCCCTTTTCTTTTCTTTTTTTTTCAAGAGAGAGATTTTTGCAATAGGGTGTGTGCACTCACTGGAGAGACAGAGAAAGACAGAGAGACAGAAAGTGAGATTATCAATCCTTAGGGGTGATGGTCATGCCACAATCCCTTCTCTTCCATTCTCCTCTCGGGATTTTGGGCAAACACATACACACACAAACACACCCAGTGTGTTTTAAACCACTGGGTCTGGTACTCAAACTGTGGTGGACTATGTGAAAGTCCAGTGACATAACCACTATGCCATTTTCTGGTCCCTGTTCTTGCTTTTCTTTTTTTTTTTTTTTTTTCATTGAAGAGGTTTTTGCTATAGGGTGCATGCACTCACCAGAAAGACAAAGAGAGAGACAGAGAGACAGAAAGCGAGAAATCACCCCCCAAGGGGGATGGCCATGCTGCAATCCCTTCTCCTCCATTCTCCTCTCAGGATCTTGGGCACACACGCACACATGCCCGGCATGAGTTTAAGCCACCAGGTCCAGGACTCTAACCACGGTCAGCTACTTGGGAGTCCAGCGACATAGCCATTATGCTAACTGCTGGTCCCCTAAGTGCTTTGTTTGTATAATCCTCTTAGTGACTTCACAGGCACAGTTTTATAATTTTCACCTTAGCATTGGAAGAGCTACAGCTCAGTGAAGTAAGGGGTCTATCTGAGGTCACGCAGCTGTTAAATGGCAGAATCCTTGGTTTAAGGATTTTAGGATCATTACATTATATTGCCTCTAAATTTCTTTTTCACTTTCCTGCGTTTTCACTTTCCTTACACATAAGAGGAGGAGTCTTCAAAAAAAATTCATGGAAAATGCATATGATGAAAAAACAATGCATGATTTAAAAATATTTTTTACATTAAAATAAATTCGTACTAAAATTTAATTTTTTTGGAGAGATTTTTTGCTATAGGGTACATATATTTGCCAAAAAGACAAAGAGAGACAGAGAGACAGAAAGCGAGAAATCATCCTCTGGGGGTATGGACACGCCACAATCCCTTCTCCTCCATTCTTCTCTAGGGATCTTCAGCACACATGCACATGCACCCGGCATAAGTTTAAGCCACCGGGTCCAGGACTCGAACCACGGTTAATTACATGGGAGTCCAGCAACATAGCCATTACGTCATCTGCTGGTCTTAAAATTTAATTTTTTTAAAGACTGATTTTATTTATTTTTTTTCACATGAGTTTTGCCAGAGGAGATAGAGAGAGAGAGAGAGAGAGAGAGAGAGAGATAGAGAGATGGAGAGTGAGAAAGCAAGCTACCAGGTTCAGGACACAAACCATAGTCTACCATGTGGGAATTCCAGTGTCTTAACCACCACACCACCTGCTGGCCCCCTAAAATTTCATTTTTCCATGAACCTATTGAAGTCCCTTCATATAGTTCCCTCAGCCTTCAATGATCTCCCTCCATATACCTAGTTAAAAGGTCCTGACTTGGGTCAGCAGCTGGTGTAGTGGTGAAGGTGCTAGACTCCCACTTGGCCGACTATAGTTCGAGTCTTGGGTCCGGTGGCTTGAAACTCGTGCAGGGCATGTGTGCGTGGATGCCCAAAATCCCAAGAGGAGAATGGAGAAGGAATTGTGGTGTGGCCATGCTCCCTGGTGGCAGCGGGGGGCAGGGAGGGGGTGATTCTTCACTTTCTGTCTCTCTAGTAAGTGCACATGCCCTATAGTAAAAATCTCTTTTAAAAAAAACTTGGCTCAAAAAGTTAGCTCTGGGAAGCTTTTTCTTTTATCCACCTCCAGAGGGTGCATGCACTCACCAGGGAGAGACAGAGACAGAGAGAGAGAGGGAAAATGAAAAACAGCCCCCAAGGGTTCTGGTCACACCACAAACTTCTCTCTTCCATTTCTCTCTTCTTGTAGGATTTTGGGCATGCACACACATGCGCCCATACACACACACACACACACACACACACACACACACTGAGCATGTTTTTCAGCTTCCAGGACTCGAACTGTGAAGTCGGCCATGTGGGCCCAGCCTCTTCAAGCACCATGCCATCAGCTGTCCTCTGGAAAGCTCTTCTTATCTCCTCCCTTCAAGCCAGGGTAGGTCCCCATGCCACATCCCTTAGGGGTCTACTTTTACTTCCTATTTACCAGCTTTTAAAATCATTCTGCTTTGTGATTATGTGACCAGTGTACGTCCTTGTCAAAAATAACCCAGTTCCATGTCAGCTTGAACCATATCCTCTGCTGCTGACACAGAGTTGGCACACAAGTATTCTTTGGAATAGCTTGTTTTTCCTCATGTGTTTACTCTCACACGGACAGGAATCCAATAAATATTAACATAATCTACTCTGCACCAATCCACATTCTATCCAGAAGAAGCTGTAGGCTGGTGGCAAAACATTTGAGTGATTCTAACTCTTCCTCTCCTTTTTAAAATCGCTAACATAGCAATTATTTTCATCTCAAGGGTAAGCAAACAAAACCTAACCACCATTTAAGATTTTCCCAGCCATCAGCCTGTAATCATTTGTCTGTCCTGCTGGGTTAATTTTTTACTCGTATTGCACCAATCTAGATAAGTTGGTGAAGGTCTGATAAATCAGAAGACTTGAGTCCGAGTCTTGGCTCTCTTACTCATTAGCTTTTTAACTGTGAGCAGTCACAAAAACTCAATCCACAAATTCTCAGCACTGTTAAAGGGCCATCATTTCCCCTCACAGGATTGGCATGAGAATTAAACTGAAGCCCACGAAAGACGTGTATAATCTAGATCAATATCCTGAAAACACGAGAAGTGTTTCATAAGGATTAATAACCTATGTTGTGGGAACAGCAGGTGGCATGGTGGTTAAGGTGCTGGGCACTCCCACATGGCCGATCACCATTCGAATCCTGGACATGGTGGCTTGCTTTCTCGCTTTCTCTCTCTCATCAGACAAATGAATGATTAAACAAAATTCTATAAAGAAAAGAAAAAAAAAAACAACTATGTCAATCATGGGCCATAAGGTAGCATGGGGGTTAAGGAGGCTGGATTCCACATGGCCAACTCTTCAGTTCAAATCCTACACCTGGTAGCTTGAAAATTACATGTGTGTATACATACCCAAAAACATCCCAAGAGGAGAATGAAGGAAAAGGAATTACAGCATGGACATACATCCTAACAAACTTCAAAACAAAACAAAACAAATTATGTGTTGTGTTAACGAGTTTCAGCTCTGTAGTCCAGGACCCCAAGTTCAAATCCCAAATGAGTATCTGTGGCCTAGGCAGTTGATTTGGCCATCCATTTCTGCCAGGTGTTTTGTACCTTGCATCGGATCTAGTGTATTATCCATTTACGCTTGTGTCATTTCTGAAATAACAGTATATTCTATTTTTAAACATTTTTGGTACAACATAGCTCTTAGCCTCGCCCTTCACATACAGGAACTCAATAAGTATTAACACCATCTACATTTGTTTGGCAAACGGCGCCTATTCTCTCTGCCAGGGCAACATTAGGTGATCAAGGAAAGCGGGAGGATGAGGAAGAACGCACACAGCAGTTGCTCTCGTCATCCATGCATATATTTAGAGGTGCTGTATTTCAGATCATTCAAAACCAAGATGAATGACAGGTGGGAAACACAACAGGACACCTAGACGACATTTGGAATAAAATCATTTGGCCTAATTTTCATGACCACGGATTTCAGTGAATACCACCACCCGTGCCAGGTGTACCAGATAATGCCGTTGTCTGTCTCAGCCGTGTAGGCGCCACCGTGGTATAAACCATTCAGGTTTGCAGAGTGACACCTAGTGGGAGAGAAAAAGAAAACGGAGCCATCAGACTAGAACAGAGTCTTCAGAAACCCTTTTATTTTGCTAGCAAATGATCAAAACTTTTTTTTTTTTGAGAGGTTTTTGCTATAGGGTGCGTGCACTCTCCAGACAGACAGAGAGAGACAGGGAGACAGAAAGTGAGAAATCATCCCTCAGGGGGATGGTCACGCCACAATCCCTTCTCCTCCATTCTCCTCTGGGGATCTTGGGCACGCACGCACACGTGCCCGGCGTGAGTTTTAAGCCAGCAGGTCGGGGACGCGAACCATAGTCACCCAGTTGGGAGTCCAGCGATATAGCCATTACATAACTGCTGGTCCCAAAAACTTTTTTTTTTTTTAAGGTTTCTCTCATAGGGCATGTACACTCTCCAGAGAGAGACAAAGCAAGACAGAGAGAAGGAAAGAAAGAAGTCACCCCTGCCCCTCCCCAAGGGGATGGCCACGGTATAGGCCCTTGTCCGCAATTCTCCTCTCAGGAGTCCCGCACACATACCCAGCATGATTTTCAAGTCACCAGGTCTGGGACTTGAACCATGGTGGACCATGTGGGAATCCAGTGCCTTAACTGCCACACCACTGAGACTCTAAATGATGAATTCTGCCCTTTTCTCCAGACAGGTGAGTATCAATTTTCTTTTTTTTTTTTTTTTGAGAGAGATTTTTGCAATAGTGTGTGTGTGTGCTTACCAGAGAGAGAGAGAGACAGAGACAGAGAGACAGAGAGTGAGAAATCACCATCCCCTACAGGGCATGGACATGCTGCAATCCCTTCTCCATTCTCCTCTCAGGATCTTGGGCGTGCACACACATGTGCCCAGCGTGGGTTTTAAGTTGCCAGGTCCGGGACTCAAACCGTGTTCAACTACGGGAGAGCCAAGCGACGTAACCATTATGCCATCTGCGGGTCTCAAGTATCGGTTTTCAAAAACAGAGATTGCTACAACAAGTAGCTTTTTTGACTAGTGGGGTTTACCAACAGAACAAATCAGAGGCCAACTGAAATACCATTAAAAAATGAGGACTCCTGTTCTTAACGGTCTTTCCCACCCAGAGAAAGGCCAGCAATGGAGGCACAGCAGGAACGCCACGCTTCGCCTTGGGGGCCTGCCTGGAAGGCCCGGGCTATGCCCAGTGACCTCCCTGCCCACACAGGGCAGGCACGTGGATGCCCGTGACCTGGCTGCAGGGCAGCTGGTGAATTGTAGTGTGGGGACCCTGATGAGGATGCCCGTCCCTCTCTGTCTCTTTCTCTATGTGGCTCTCTTTAATGGAAGAAATAAAATGAGGCTCTTCTAATTGCCAGAGGTCATGTGCTCTTACCTGAGAGAGACAGAGAGAGAGGGAGATGGGGAAAGCACCCCTCGAAGGGGGGCACGGTCATGTGACAATCCCTTCTCTTCCATTTCTTCGTCGTCTTGGAATTTGGGGAATGCATATATGCCCAGTAGGCTTGGGCCAGGATTTGAACCCTTGTCACTCACATGAATCCAGCTTCCTTAACCACTAGACTATGAGCCTAGCCTTTAATTTTTTTTTTTTAATTTAAGAGCATCATAAACACAGTTTTATGAGAGCAAGTTATTTTATTTTATTATTATTATTTTTATTTGCCAGAGGGTACCTGTACTTGCTAGAGAAAGGGAGAGGGAAGGAGGGAGACAGCACTTCTCAATGAGACACGGTCACGCTGCGATCTCTCTGCCTTCATTTCTCCATCCTGCTGGGTTGTGGGCACACATGTCCAGGGGCCAACAAGTTTTTCAAGCTGCGAGGGCTGGGACTCAAGCCCCTGTCAGCCATGTGAGATCTGGCTCCTTTAACTACTAGGTTATGGGCCCAGCCCTGAGCTTTCCTTTGAAAATGAAACAAAGAAAAACAAGGGAATAAAAATTCGACCTTGTAACCTGCAGCTTCCATCCTCCCGCTCAGTACTGTGTGACAGTTGTACTTAGCAAGAGAGGCGAGGGGGACAGAGTGAGTGCAGGCGCTGCCTGGCCTCTCCAGGGAAATTCACACTCACCTCTGTACTCAGCAGTCCCCTGCCAAGACTTGGCTTTCGTCATTCCAACTCCCTTCCTCCTCTTTTAAAAATTGCTAGCATTATCAGTTATTGTAAATCTCTAGGGCAAGTAAACAGAAGCTAAATCACATTTAAAGTCCTTCCAGCGATTAACCAATAGTCACATGTCCAAGTTGCTGAGTTAAATTTTTTTTTTTTGAGAGGTTTTTGCTATAGGGCGCGCGTTCGCCAGAAACACAGAGAGACCCAGAGAGACAGAAAGCAAGAAATCACCCCCCAGGGGGGATGGCCACACTACAATCCCTTCTCCTCCATTTTCCTTTCGGGATCCTGGGCACGTGTACACATGCGCCTGGCGTGAGTTTAAGCCACCAGGTCTGGGACTCGAACCACAGTCGACTACATGAGAGTCCAGCGACACAGCCATTATGCCAACTGCTGGTCCCGCTGAGTTAATTTTTGACATGAGTTACACCAATCTAGATAAGCTGGTTAGAAAATGATACATTTTTAAAATATCCCTCTGCATAGGAGTCTGTAATTTGTCTCTGATAAGTTATATGTAGAAGTATGTGATAATTTTCTGTGTTGTTATTATATAATTATGATATTTTATTAAATAATTATTTATTCAATTTTATTTATTATTATTATTTTATTTGCTACAGAGCATGTGTACTCACTAGAGAGAGAAAGAAAAGGAAAGTGAGAAAGCAAGTCACCAGGTCTGGGACTTGAACCTCAGTTGGCCGTGTAGGAGTCCAGAGCCTTAACCACCATACCACCTGCTGGCTCCTACTTCTTTCTTTTAAAAATTAATTAATTATTACTATTATTATAGAGGCAAGAGGCTCAGCGTGTTGCCCTGGCTGGCCTTGAACTCCAAGTCCTCTTGCTTCAGCCTCCTGGCAGCTGGGGCTACAGCCTACGCCACTGCGTTCTGCTTAATTACCATCTATTTCTTTATGATACAATCAATGAAAAGATGGCGGACATCAGGTTATAAGGAGAACATCTGCGATGGATAGTTCTGAAAACCAATGGAAACAAACTGAATTTACTAAATCAAAACACATACTGGGGGCTTTTCCCATGGCGCAGGGGGTAAGCCCTGTGCACCGGGAGCTGTCCCCTGTGGCTGGCTGTGATTTAAATCCTGGCCCCTGTGGCTTGAAGAGAGGCTACAAGAGGTAAATCGCAGTTGAGGCAGTCCTGATAGAAGCAGCACCGAGTTTCTGGGACAATGACTGTCTTGCCAAATCCATGGCCTTATCATCTCCTTTGACTCCAAGGCCAATGTCAGCTCCCTGGGAGGCCCCAGCTTCTGAATTGCCCTTCCTTGTTCTCCCTGCACCCGTATCATTAAAGTCAGGTGAGTCATTCATTCATCCCAGTGTTATATGTATGACTCTTGCCATTCAAGTGTAGTTAAGCCAATCACCTGGCTAGAGTAGCTGTATTTTATTTATTTATTTATTTTGAGAGGTTTTTGCTGTAGGGCACGTGCACTCGCCAGACAGTCAGAGAGAGACAGACAGAAAGCGAGAAATCACTCCCCAGGGGGGATGGTCACGACGCAATCCCTTCTCCTCCATTCTCCTCTAGGGATCTTGGGCATGCACACACACACGCCCGGCATGAGTTTTAAGCCACCGGATCTGGGACGAGAATCACAGTCGACTACGTGAGAGTCCAGCAACATAGCCATTACACCAACTGCTGGTCCCTAGAGTACCTGGTTTTGATCTCCTGGTGATATTAGTGATTATTTTGGTAATGGAATTCTGGTCAACATCAAATGTTCTTGATGCTTGTACACAGCTTCATGAAGTAACAGCTAAGTTTTAAATAACAGTAACTTAGAACAGCACAGGGGGGGACCAGCAGATGGTGTAGAGTTCGAGTCCCAGATCCGGCGGCTTAAAACTCACGCAGGGCATGAGTGTGTGCATGACCAAAATCCCGAGAGGAGAACAGAGGAGAAGGGATTGTGGCATGGCCATCACCACCCTTCCAGGGCAGGGGGTGGGGGGTGTGATTCCTTGGTTTCTGTTTCTCTGTCTCTCAGCAAGCATACATGCCCTATAGCAAAAATCTCTCTCTTAGAAAAAGAAAGAAGAGCACAGGGGGAAAAAAAAGAGAAGGAGGAGAAGGTGAAGAAAATGCTTTTAAAAGAAGAGAAAGACCACTACCAGACGTGAACTTGGAACCCACCCAAGTGGGTCATCCTTGGAGTGTCCCATTTCACTTTGCACCATTGTCGGGCCCCCCAGAAATGGCTATTTCATGTGATATGAGACAGTAGAGAAGCTAGACGATTATCAGGACATCACAAATACTTTCCATATGCATATTGGGTCGTCAGAAAAGTCATGACCTATTTTTCTATGATTTTCCATGCAAAAATGTATCATGACTTCTCTGATGACCCAATATTTACATATATATTTATATTTATAATATTTGTAATGGGACTGGCAGGTGGCATGGCGGTTGAGGTGCTAGACT